>NC_052318.1:28666504-29007528 GCF_016432855.1 Salvelinus namaycush
ATACGGGGGCAATTGTGGTAGATCAGAACAAAGAGGGAGGGGAAACAGTCGGTGAGATTGCGACTGCCGTCGCTGAGGTGGTGCTGGAAAATGAAATTAGAGGTAAAGAGGAGATTGAAATAACGGAAAAGGAAGCAGCTGTTTTCAAAGTACCGAGGAGTAAGAGGAAGAATTTAAGGGGTGGTGAAGGGTCTAATTCTAAGAGGAAGGTAGAGATTGATAAATCAGTTGAGGAGGAACAGGTTGTAGAGATGGTGGAGTTTTCTTCTGGAGAGGATAGCGAGAGTGAGTCATCTGACGCGTCACAACAAAATAGCGAGGTAAATGGGGTGGAAGGGAGGTATGGGATTAAGAAGGTACGTCAATTTCTGAAGTTGACAAAAGGGAAGAAATATATGCAGGATTACAATATAACAGATTTTTTCCCTGAAAGTTAATTGTTTATTGAATCAGCAAAGTTTCTGATGTCAAAAATTACAGGGGGAGGTTTGACAAGCCCTGAAATTGCTAGACTCAAGAAAGTGGTCACGAGAGTGATAAGTGATGTAAATTCTAAAGAAAATGAAAGAGTTCAGTTGCAGCTTTAACTCTGTAAAGAGATGTGGTGTCTGTATCTTCCTCTGTATATTTTTTTCATCCATGAGCAGTTTTAAGATTTCTTCTTTAAACGTAAATGGGGCAAGAGATGGTAAAAAAAGACCCATAGTGTATGAGTTAATTAGGGGAAAGGGAAGTGACATAAATTTTCTACAAGAAACGCATAGTAATTTGGAAAATGAAGTTATGTGGCAACAGGAGTGGGGGGGGACAGTGGTGTGTAGTCATAAAAACTCAAAAAGTGGGGGTGTGGCTATCTTGTTCTCAAAAGGGTTTTTTCCGTTGTCATATGAGGTTGAAGAGGTAGTTGAGGGGAGGTTATTAAAAGTTAGAGCAAGGTATGAAAACATCACTATGTGTCTGATAAATGTATATGCCCCAGTGGTGGCAGTTGAGAGGGTATGTTTTTTAGAGACATTATCAAATACCATTGAGAAATGTAACAATGAAGATTATTTATTTATTGCTGGGGATTTTAACTGCACAGTCAGCGATTTAGATAGAAATCACCAAGAACCTCATATAGCCTCAAGGACTTTTTTAAAACGCCTCATTGTAACGCATGAACTGTGTGATATTTGGCGGAGTCAACATGGAGGCACAAGGCAGTACACCTGGGCGCATGTGAGAGAAAACACCATCTCTATGGCCAGGTTAGATAGGTTTTATTGTTTTGAGCATCAATCTCAGGTCTGTAAATCAAGTGTGATAACCCCAGTGGGATTTTCTGATCATTGTTTAATAACAGAGGTGGTGTTCATTAACGATGTAAAACCCAAAAGCGCATACTGGCATTTTAATATAACTTTATTGAGTGATGCTCACTTCAGGAAATGTTTTAGCTTTTTCTGGGAGAGGTGGAGGTCTCAAAAGGCCAGTTTTGTATCCCTTCAACAGTGGTGGGATATAGGGAAAATCCAGACTCAACAATTCTGTAATCAATACACGAGGAATGTCACCAAGGATATCACCAGATCAATGAAAGCCCTAGAGTTTGAAATAGTGGAACTCATGACGTTGGTTGAGACCACAGGAGATCGAGGACATAATCAGGCCCTCAAGAGGAAAAAAGCTGCATTGACAGACCTGCTGGGTATCAGAGCACAGGGGGCATTGGTGAGAAGTAAGTTTCAGGGAATCTCTGAAATGGATGCCTCATCCAAATTTTTCTTTGGTTTAGAGAAAAAGAATGGACAAAGAAAAATTATTCATTGTCTCAAATCAGCTGTTGGACAAGAGCTCACTAGCCATAGTGAAATTAGAAAGAGGGCAGTAGAGTTCTATGCTGAGCTCTACAAGTGTGAGTACAAAGAGGATAAAACAGTGACACAGCAGTTCCTTGATGGGCTCCCACAGGTGGCTGCAGAAGCTCAGGTTGAGCTTGAGCAACCATTGTCTTTGCAGGAGTTATACACTGCATTAAAAGGCATGGAAAATGGAAGGGCACCAGGCATTGATGGGCTTCCCGTTGACTTTTTTAAGTCTTTTTGGGCTATGTTGGGAGAGGATTGGCTAGCAGTAGTTAATGATAGTTTAACCGGAGGGTTACTACCAATAAGCTGCAGAAGGGCTGTCCTCACCCTACTGCCCAAAAAGGGTGACCCTAGGGAGGTGAAGAACTGGAGGCCGGTGGCTTTATTGTGCACTGATTATAAGATCCTGTCAAAGGCTTTGTCCAACAGGCTGAGGGAGGTGATGGGGCAAATCATACATACGGACCAGTCCTACTGTGTTCCTGGCAGGCAGATAGGGGATAACATTTCTCTGATTCGTGATTTTTTGGACGTCTCTAGGGCTATTGGGTTGGATGCTGGTCTAATTTCAATTGATCAGGAAAAGGCATTTGACCGAGTTGAACATCAATATTTATGGCACACGTTTGAGGCGTTTGGGTTCAGCTCTGGTTTTATTGCCATGATAAAGGTGATATATGGTGACATTGAAAGTGTATTGAAAGTTAACGGTGGTTTGAGTGCTCCTTTTAAAGTGTGTAGAGGTATTAGGCAGGGATGTTCTTTGTCAGGAATGTTATATGCCATTGCTATAGAGCCACTACTAAATAGCATTAGAAGTCGCATTGAAGGGGTGTACCTTTCAGAGGATATTCCTCCTATTCGTCTCTCAGCCTATGCTGATGATGTAGTTGTTTTAGTGAAAAATCAAGCGGAGGTGGATAGTTTGAGTCTAATGGTTGATCGTTTTAGGGGAATATCCTCTGCAAAGGTAAATTGGGAAAAGAGTTGTGCTTTACAGATTGGAGAATGGTCTGGAGGGATCATGGCTTTGCCAGGGGGGCTGGAATGGTGTAAGGGAGGTTTTAAGTATCTTGGAGTGTACCTAGGAGATGAGGGGACTATGGAAAAAAATTGGATTGGGGTGGTTGAAATGGTGGAAGGGAGGATGAGGAGATGGCGTTGGTTGCTATCTCGTATGTCATATAGGGGGCGCACTATTATAGTTAACAATGTGATTGCCTCTGCACTGTGGCATCGGTTGTCAGTTTTAGAACCACCATCTGGCCTTCTGGCTAAGATACAGGCAATTATTGTGGATTTCTTTTGGGATAAATATCACTGGGTTCCACAAAGTGTTTTGTATTTGTCAAAAGAGGAGGGGGGACAAGGTCTTGTACATCTTGCTAGTAGGGCTGCTGCTTTCCGGTTTCAGTTTATTCAAAGGTTGCTTTATGGACCGGAAAATGTGGTGTGGAGAGGGGTGGCAGGTCTTGTATTACAGCGGGTTGGAGGATTAGGTTTAAAGAAGGCTTTATTTCTGGTTGATAGTAGCCAGATTTCTAGGGAGGGAGTACCTCCGTTTTACAGAGGCCTTCTCAGAGTGTGGAGCATAATGAAGGTGTCCAGACGAACTTCAGCGGAGTCAGTGCATTGGCTGTTGGAGGAACCTCTGGTGTATGGGGCAAGACTGGATTGTACAACTGCAGCTGTTCCACATTTCTCCAAGATTCTGGTGAAGGGCAAAATCATCACCTTAAAACAGTTAATGGCCATGGCTGGGCCCGCCTTAATGGATGGAAGACGGGTGGCTGAACATTTGGGGGTGAGGTCGGAAAGGATTGTCGGACAAATGCTGGGAAGCTGCAGGAAGGCTCTGTCAGCGGAAGAGTGGGGTATGCTTAATAGCCACAAGAAGAAGGTACAAGATGAAGACGTCTCATTTCCAAGACTAGGGATTACACCAAATATCCCAGAGTCAGAAAGAAAGGCGTTATTGCTGGATTTGAGAGGGTTGGAGGAGGTGGGTTTGGATGAGGTGAATGGGAAGGACTTGTATAGGGGGTGTGTCAAGGTGTTGAATAAAGATAAATTGAAAAATAGAAAAGACACTCCATGGAGGGTAAAATTGGGCATTGATGACAAGGTAAAGCCAGCATGGAGAGCACTGTACAAGCCACCGTTACAAAAGGGTACTGGTGATATGCAATGGAGGGTTTTACATGGCATCATTGCAGTTAATGCTTTTGTATCTGTTATTAACTCAGATGTTAGAGATGGATGTCCTTTTTGTAATATAAGAGAAACCATTTTTCACTGTTTTATGGAGTGTGAGAGGATAAAACCTCTATTGGAAATGCTGGAATCTTTGTTTAAAGCTGTAGGGGAGATTTTCAATAACACTGTTTTTATTTTGGGGTTTCAATATAGTAAGCAACAGAAAAGAAAATGTCAACTGTTAAATTTTATTTTGGGACAAGCTAAGATGTCAATTTTTCTGAGTAGGAAACATAAGATAGAAACGGGATATGGGCAGGATGTAAGATGTGTTTTTAAAGGATTAGTGAAAGCAAGAATAAAAGTGGATTTTGAGTTCTTCTCAGCTGTAAAAGATCTCCTATTGTTTGAGGAGAAGTGGGCCTACGAAGGAGCGCTTTGTTTTGTAGAGGAGGGGAAATTATTTTTTGTTGATGAAATAAGTTGAATGTATATGTTCTTTTGTATTTTTATTTTATTTATTTTGTTTAGGAATTACATTTGTTGTTTCATTTCTGAAAAGGCAGTGTGTCATTATTTATGTTAACACTTGAGTATAAAATAAAGGTTTTATAAAAACTCAAAAACTCTCTCTCTCTCTCTCTCTCTCTGTCTCTCATTCTCTCTCTCTCTCATTCTCTCTCTCTCTCATTCTCTTCTCATTTCTCAAATTCAAATTCAAGCTGCTTTATTGGCATGAAAAACATTGTGTCAATATTGCCAAAGCAACAATGTATACAATATACATTGTAATAAAATTATAAACAATAACAAATAATAATATAAAATGGTAGTAAATAATACAAAATTAAATACAAAAATAATAACAATAACATGGTAACAGTCAATAGTAGAATGTAATGTAATCGAAATATGGAAAATGAAACTATAACTAACTTATAACGAAATAACGGTCATCTTCACCATTACATCAGTACTACAACTACTATCATCATTACCACTACTACTACCACCACCATCATTAAACTGCTATCATTACCATTCCCACCCATACCACTACTATTTGAAATGATAAACAACAATAATAATAGTAATAACAATAACAGTAATAACAATAACAGTCATAATAAGTAAGTTACTGCTTACTATGCAGATGTTATTATTCAGTGTCCCTCAGGCTATTGCAGGCAAATACATATTTGGCTGCAAGAGGAGCCATTGCTCCTTCGCCCATGAGTATTTTTAGCTTTTTCTCTGGGTTTAATAAGTTAAAATTTGGAATAAATGTAGTCATTTCTGTGAATAATGAATCTCTTTGTGAGGAATATTTCTCACAGTAAAGGAGAAAGTGCATCTCTGTCTCTACCTCCCCTGTCGTGCAGTGACCACATACACGCTCCTCTTTGGGTAGCCATGTCTTTTTATGTCTGCCAGTTTCTATTGCCAATCGGTGGTCACTCAGCCTGTACTTGGTAAGGATCTGTCTCTGCTTCGTATCTCTGACAGAGTAGAGATAATCAGCCAATTCATATTCTCTGTTTAGGGTCAGATAGCAATTTAGTCTGCTTTGGGATTTTGTTTCATTTTTCCAATGTTGTAAATATGAGTCTTTTGATTGGTTCATGATTTTGTTTATTGGAATTCTTTCTTTTGAAGCAGTGCTGGTGTCAGCTTGGTTGGTTAGGTCCAACACCAGCTGACTGAGGGGGCTCATTTCTGGGCTCAGCTCTTGGGTTTGAAGTGCTTTAAATTGCAGACTTGAATTTGGACTTGAATTGAGATGTAGCCAACATTTTTATGATCTTTTCTGTATTTTCATTATTACTGGAAAGCGGCCCAATTATGCCCTACATGCATTAGTTGGTGTATTTCTCTGGACTTGTAGAATTTTCCGACAGAATTCTGCATGTAGGGCTTCAATTGGATGTAAGTCCCACAGTTTAAAGTCCTGTTTATTGAGTGGCCCCCAAACCTCACTTCCGTAAAGAGCTATTGGTAGGATTACACTGTCAAATATTTTGGTCCAAATTCTAATTGGGATGTTGATTTTGAATAATTTCATTTTTATTGCATACAATGCTCTGCGGGCTTTTTCTTTGAGTGCATTCACTGCCATATTAAAGTTTCCCGATGCAGATATGGTCAGACCAAGGTAGGTGTAATTTTTTTTTTGGGGGGGGGGGGGGGGAAATCATGATTTTCGTTTTTTGGAAATTTACTGCCAGGGCCCAATTATGGCAATATTGCTCTAGAATATAAATGTTCTGTTGAAGACCTTCTTTGGTTGGTGATAGAAGTACAAAGTCATCAGCATATAGCAGGTATTTCACCTCTGTGTCAAATAGAGTGAGTCTTGGCGCTGGAGAATGGTCCAACATGTTTGCTAATTCATTGATATAAATGTTGAAAAGATTTGGACTCAAACTGTAGCCTTGTCTCACACCTCGATGTTGTGAAAATAATTCTGTTCTTTGGTTTTTGATTTTTATTGCACACTTGTTTTCTGTGTACATACATTTTATTAAGTCATACACCTTACCACCAAGCCCACTTTGTAGAATTTTGTAGAATCGCCCTTCGTGCCAAATAGAATCAAATGCTTTTGTAAAGTCAATAAAGCAAGCAAAGATTTTGCCCTCTTTTTTTTGTGTGTGTGTGTGTGTGTGTTTATTAATTAGTGTGTGTAACGTGTATGTAAGGTCAGTAGTGTGATGGTTAGGGAGAAAGCCAATTTGATATTTACTTATTACATTTTTTTCTTTAAGAAATTTTTGAATTCTTGAATTCAAAATGCTACAGAAAAACTTTCCCAAGTTACTGTTTACGCAAATTCCCCTGTAATTATTGGGGTCTGATTTGCCTCCACTTTTGTGGATAGGGGAGATGAGCCCCTGCTTCCAGACATCAGGGAAGCATCCAGAAGTTAATGTCACGCCCTGGCCTTAGTATTCTTTGTTTTCTTAATTATTTTAGTTAGGTAAGGGTGTGACATGGGGAATGTATGTGTTTTTTGTAGTGTCTAGGGTGGTTGTAAGGTTTAGGGGGTTTATTAGAGTAGTTGGGTTTATGTTTAGTATAGAAGTCTAGCTGTGTCTATGGTTGAGTGTAGGTATCTAGGAAAGTCTATGGTTGCCTGAATTGGGTCTCAATTAGAGACAGCTGGTTATTGTTGTCTCTGATTGGGAGCCATATTTAAGGCAACCATAGGCTTTAGCTGTTTGTGGGGAATTGTCTATGTCGAAGTGTTTTGTGTCAGCACTTATGTTTGTATAGCTTCACGGTCGTCTGTTTTGTTGGTTTGTTTTGTTTTTTCCTTCTTTAAATAAAAGGAAGATGTACTTTCCACGCGCTGCGCCTTGGTCCTCTCTCAGTCCCTTTGACGATCGTGACAGAATTCCCCACCAATCCAGGACCAAGCGGCGTGTCAAGCGGCAACAGGACCCACTTACACAGGATTCATGGACATGGGAGGAGATATTGGATGGAAAGGGACCTTGGGCACAACCGGGAGAATATCACCTCCCTCGTGAAGAGCTGGAGGCAGCTAAAGCCGAGAGGAGGCGATATGAGGAGGCAGCACGGAAGCAAGGCTGGAAGCCCGTGAGTACAACCCAAAAATTTCTTGGGGGGGGGCCTTAAAGGGAGTGCGGCGAAGTCAGGTAGGAGACCTGCGCCTAATCCCTGTACTTACCGTGGAGAGCGAGAGTACGGGCAGACACCGTGTTACGCAATAGAGCGCATGGTGTCTCTTGTACGCGTTCATAGCCCGGTTCGGTACATTCCAGCTCCACGTATCGGCCGGGCTAGATTGAGCGTTGAGCCGGATATCATGAAGCCGGCCCAACGCATCTGGTCACCAGTGCGTCTCCTCGGGCCGGCTTACATGGCACCAGCCTTACGCATGGTGTCCCCGGTTCGCCTACATAGCCCGGTGCGGGTTATTCCACCTCCCCGCACTGGTCGGGCGACGGGGAGCATACAACCAGGTAAGGTTGGGCAGGCTCAGTGCTCAAGGGAGCCAGTACGCCTGCACGGTCCGGTATTTCCGGCGCCACCTCCCCGCCCCAACCCAGTACCACCAGTGCCTCCTCCACGCACTAGCCCTATGGTGCGTGTCTCCAGCCCTTTACCACCAGTGCCTAAACCACGCACCAAGCCTCCTGTGTGTCCCCAGAGTCCTGTGCGTCCTGTTGCTGCTCCCCGCACTAGCCCTGAGATGCGTGTCCCCAGTCCGGTACCACCAGTTCCGGCACCACGCACTAGGCCTAATGTGCGCTCCCAGGGTCCAGTATGCCCTGTTCCTTCTCCCCGCACTAGCCTGAAGGTGCGTGTCCTTAGCCCGGTGCCTCCAGTTCCGGCACCACGCACCAGGCCTACAGTGCGCCTCATCCGGCCAGAGCCATCCGTCTGCCCAGCGCCATCTGAGCCATCCGTCTCCCCAGCGCCATCTGAGCCATCCGTCTCCCCAGCGCCGTCTGAGCCATCCGTCTCCCCAGCGCCGTCTGAGCCATCCGTCTCCCCAGCGCCGTCTGAGCCATCCGTCTGTCCAGAGCCATTAGAGCCGCACGTCTGTCCCGAGCCGTCAGAGCCGTTAGTCAGTCAGGAGCCGCTAGAGCCATTCGTCAGTCAGGATCTGCCAGAGCCGCCAACCAGACAGGATCTGCCAGAGCCGCCAACCAGACAGGATCTGCCAGAGCCGCCAACCAGACAGGATCTGCCAGAGCCGCCAACCAGACAGGATCTGCCAGAGCCGTCAGCCAGCCATGAGCGTCCAGATCCGTCAGCCAGCCATGAGCAGCCAGATCCGTCAGCCAGCCATGAGCAGCCAGATCCGTCAGCCAGCCATGAGCAGCCAGATCCGTCAGCCAGCCATGAGCAGCCAGATCCGTCAGCCAGCCATGAGCAGCCAGATCCGTCAGCCAGCCATGAGCAGCCAGATCCGTCAGCCAGCCATGAGCAGCCAGATCCGTCAGCCAACCATGAGCCGTCCAGCCAGGATCCGCCAGAGCCGTCCAGCCAGGATCCACCAGAGCCGTCATCCAGCCAGGATCCGTCCCTCAGTCCGGAGCTGCCGTCCCTCAGTCCGGAGCTGCCCCTTATCCCGGTGCTGCCCCTTATCCCGGTGCTGCCCCTTATCCCGGTGCTGCCCCTTAGTCCGGAGCTGTCCCTTAGTCCGGAGCTGTCCCTTAGTCCGGAGCTGTCCCTTAGTCCGGTGCTGCCCCTTAGTCCGGTGCTGCCCCTTAGTCCGGTGCTGCCCCTTAGTCCGGTGCTGCCCCTTAGTCCGGTGCTGCCCCTTAGTCCGGTGCTGCCCCTTAGTCCGGTGCTGCCCCTTAATCCAGTGGGGTTAATGTGGAGGGTGGCCATTTGGAGGAGGCTACGGAGGCGGGTAGTGACTGTGGTGGGGTGGGGACCACGACCAGTGCCGGAGCCGCCGCCGTGGACGGACGCCCACCCAGACCCTCCCCTAGACTATGTGCTGGTGCGCCCGGAGTTCGCACCTTAAGGGGGGGGTTATGTCACGCCCTGGCCTTAGTATTCTTTGTTTTCTTAATTATTTTAGTTAGGTCAGGGTGTGACATGGGGAATGTATGTGTTTTTTGTAGTGTCTAGGGTGGTTGTAAGGTTTAGGGGGTTTATTAGAGTAGTTGGGTTTATGTTTAGTATAGAAGTCTAGCTGTGTCTATGGTTGAGTGTAGGTATCTAGGAAAGTCTATGGTTGCCTGAATTGGGTCTCAATTAGAGACAGCTGGTTATTGTTGTCTCTGATTGGGAGCCATATTTAAGGCAACCATAGGCTTTAGCTGTTTGTGGGGAATTGTCTATGTCGAAGTGTTTTGTGTCAGCACTTATGTTTGTATAGCTTCACGGTCGTCTGTTTTGTTGGTTTGTTTTGTTTTTTCCTTCTTTAAATAAAAGGAAGATGTACTTTCCACGCGCTGCGCCTTGGTCCTCTCTCAGTCCCTTTGACGATCGTGACAGATAAAACCATGTTGAACAATTTAAGCACAGCATTTGGCAACTCAGGTGCGCTGTTTTTCATTTCATTTCATTTCTGATGGTATCTAGACCACAAGCCTTCTTTTATTTTATAGATTTGATCTTTTCATTTAGTTTCTTGTTGGGTTATTGGGTAATCTAATGGATTTTGGATGTTTTTAATGACTGATTCAAGGATGTTTAATTTTTCTTTAATTTCTAATTGGTTCTGTTGTAAGTCTTTTTGTGGGATGTTTTAGTATAGATTATCAAAATAAGTTTTCCAAATTCCTACATCTTGTATGGCTAATTCTTGTGGCTTTGTCGTGCTTAAATTGTTCCACATGTCCCAGAACTGATTTTGGTCAATTGCGTTTTCAATTTCATCAAGTGTCTTGTTGGTATAATTCAATTTCTTGCGCTTCAGTGTCACGCGGGACTAGGTGGGTGAAAGAATCAGACGCAGAGAGAGAGCCGCTTGGGAAAAATATTCCTTTTTACTACTTCACAAAAAATGATAAGCCCGAACATACAGGGCGCAGAGAAACACTTGCAAAACCCAAAACACACGCACATAACCAAAAGACAATCCTGCACAAAACAAGGGCGGGTCAAACTCCTAAATATAGGGAAGCTCATTTACGAAACCAAAAAAACCACAGGTGCAACTAATCAGACAAAACAAACAGACAAACGAAAAAGGGATCGGTGGCGGCTAGTAGGACGGTGACGACCGCCGAGCACCGCCCGAACAGGCAGGGGAGCCAACTTCGGCGGAAGTCGTTCAGTGTTTGTTTATACTGTTTCAGAGTTTCAAAGTATTCATAGCGTAGCTCTGGGTTGTTTTGCTGCTTATGTTTTCATTTGACATTTGTCTTAGGTGTTTTCTAATTGTTTTACATTCATTATCAAACCATTTTTCAGAAACATTTTGTTTTTTGTTTCTGATGTTGCATGTCTTTGGTTTTCTCAAATTTGCTTTCGATGCTGCTTTTTGGAATATGCAGTTGATGTTTTGAGTAGCCGAATTGATACCATCTTTATTGTTTTGGTATTGTGAGTTATTGAAAAACTGTATAGAGTATTTCAATGTTTCAATGAATCTCTCTGCACTGTTTGGAGCCCATCTGTACGATTGGTTTATGTTGTAGAGTTTATTGGGCTGTTTTTTTTAATGAATATTGCAGGTTAATTTCTTCAGAAACACGTTGATCTGACTGTGATCTGACAATGGTGTCTGTGGTCTGACAGTGAATGCACTAATAGAGGGGTCAATGTCAGTGATGGCATAATCAACTACACTTGTCCCAAGAGCTGAGCAGTAAGTAAACTGACCTAAAGAGTCCCCTCTGATTCTACCATTAAGCATGTACAGGCCTAAGGCTTGACAGAGATGCACTAACTCCTTCCCATTTTTGTTCAGTATTTGGTCAGGACTGTTTCTATTATTTATAATAGGGCTACTGTACAAGGAGGGGTGTCCAAATATGTGGTGGTTACCTCCCGCATCAGTGTAGTCAGGCTCAGAACCTGTTCTTGCATTGAAATCTCCACAAAGAAGCACTTTACCCTCTGCCTGAAATTGAATGATTTCTGTATGGAAATTGTCAAAAAACTGATCATAATAATATCAAATCAAATCAAATGTATTTATATAGCCCTTCTTACATCAGCTGATATATCAAAGTGCTGTACAGAAACCCAGCCTAAAACCCCAAACAGCAAGCAATGCAGGTAAGGAAGTAAGGTAAGGAAGGAAAACTCCCTAGAAAGGCAAAAACCTAGGAAGAAACCTAGAGAGGTACCAGGCTATGAGGGGTGGCCAGTCCTCTTCTGGCTGTGCCGGGTGGAGATTATAACAGAATATGGCCAAGATGTTCAAATGTTCATAAATGACCAGCATGGTCAAATAATAATAATAATAATCACAGTAGTTGTCGAGGGTGCAACAAGTCAGCACCTCAGGAGTAAATGTCAGTTGGCTTTTCATAGCCGATCATTGAGAGTATCTCTACCGCTCCTGCTGTCTCTAGAGAGTTGAAAACAGCAGGTCTGGGACATGTAGCACGTTCGGTGAACAGTTGAAACTGGAGCACCAGCACGGCCAGGTGGACTGGGGACAGCAAGGAGTCATCATGCCAGGTAGTCCTGAGGCATGGTCCTAGGGCTCAGGTCCTCCGAGAGAGAGAAAGAAAGAAATAGAGAAAGAGAGAATTAGAGAGAGCATACTTAAATTCACACAGGACACCAGATAAGACAGGATAAATACTCCAGATATAACATACTGACCCTAGCCCCCCGACACATAAACTACTGCAGCATAAACACTGAAGGCTGAGACAGGAGGGGTTAGGAGACACTGTGGCCCCATCCGATGATACCCCCGTACAGGGCGAAACAGGCAGGATATATATAATATGATGAATCTGAAGGAGGAACATAAGCTGCACATATGTTTACATCATTGTCACAATAGATTGTACCTTTGTTAAGTTTTAGCCAAATGTGACTGGTACCTTTTTTCATTTCATTCAGTGCTAAGTCCTGCTTATGCCAAATGATGATTCCACCTGAGTCTCGGCCCCGTTTAACATTTTTATGTTTGATTGATGGTAGTAAACTTTCTCTATAGCCTGAGGGACACTGAGTGTCTATGTCTCCACGACACCATGTTTCCAGTAGGACTATGATGTCCTGTCCCTTGATGTTTTTAATCAATTCTGGATTTGTTGTTTTATAACCAGAATGTGAAGAGTATAGGCCCTGGATATTCCAAGAGCTGATAGCTAATGATCTCATTTATAATAAGTGATATTCACTGGTTTGAGTAAAGTGCA
The DNA here is from genome assembly GCF_016432855.1 of Salvelinus namaycush. Classification (NCBI taxonomy): domain Eukaryota; kingdom Metazoa; phylum Chordata; class Actinopteri; order Salmoniformes; family Salmonidae; genus Salvelinus; species Salvelinus namaycush. The sequence continues at coordinate 28,679,364 of NC_052318.1, forward strand.
TTGAAAAAAAACTAAATAATAACATATATATATGTGGGGAGAACAAGTATTTGATACACTGCCAATTTTGCAGGTTTTCCTACTTACAAAGCATGTAGAGGTCTGTAATTTTTATCATAGGTACACTTCAACTGTGAGATCACCTACCAAATTAATTACTTAAAAATCATACAATTTGATTTTCTGGATTTTTGTTTTAGATTCCGTCTCTCACAGTTGAAGTGTACCTATGATAACAATTACAGACCTCTACATGCTTTGTAAGTAGGAAAACCTGCAAAATTGGCAGTGTATCAAATACTTCTTCTCCCCACTGTATGTATATACATACATTTATTTATTTATTTTATTTCACCTTTATTTAACCAGGTAGGCAAGTAGAGAACAAGTTCTCATTTACAATTGCGACCTGGCCAAGATAAAGCAAAGCAGTTCGACACATACAACAACACAGAGTTACACATGGAGTGAAACAAACATACAGTCAATAATACAGTAGAAAAATAAGTCTATATACAACGTGAGCAAATGAGGTGAGATAAGGGAGGTAAAGGCAAAAAAAAGGCCATGGTGGCGAAGTAAATACAAAATAGCAAGTAAAACACTGGAATGGTAGATTTGCAGTGGAAGAATGTGCAAAGTAGAGATAGAAATAATGGGGTGCAAAGGAGCAAAATAAATAAATACAGTAGGGGGAGAGGTAGTTGTTTGGGCTAAATTATAGATTATAGATTATATATACATACATATACACACATACATATTTATACACACACACACACACACACACACACACACACACACACACACACACACACACACACACACACACACACACACACACACACACACACACACACACACACACACACACACACACACACACACACACACCATTACATATAATGGGTCCCTGCCAAGTGTTGCATCTTTTAGGTCCTTGGCAAAGGTTCTGATACTGTCCTGACCAATATGTACATTATCGTATAAGTGTTGACATGTCAGAGTGGGGTGGTGAGCCGTTCTGACGTTGAGTAGTGAGGCACAGTCCACAGTGATCTGTTGATTTATTTTGTCGAGCAACTTTCCTGGGAAGTCTTTTCTTGGTAGGAGGGTGGACACAACTATATTGGTTGTTGGGAACATAACCTGTGCCCGTTCTGCCACTCTTCTCACTGCCCCAGATACATTTTCACCTTTGGCATGAAGGTCGTTTGTGCCAGTGTGGATGATGATATTGTCGGGGGTGTCAATCCTGGTCTGACTGAGTAGCTGCATTGCACTGTCAGTTGTAGAACACCATAACTTATACACCTGGTGTCTAGGGAATAATCTTTCCTGAACTAAGAACTTCCCATTTAAATCAATAAGGATTGCAGTTGTGGGTGATTGTCTGGGTGGAGCAGACTGGGAGACTGGTATTCTGACCTGGGCTGGAGCAGAATGGGAGTCTACTATTCTGACCTGGGCTGGAGCAGACTGGGAGTCTACTATTCTGACCTGGGCTGGAGCAGACTGGGAGTCTACTATTCTGACCTGGGCTGGAGCAGACTGAGAGGGTGGTTGGCTGACCTGGGCTGGAGCAGATAGGGTGACTGGTTGGCTGACCTGGGCTGGAGCAGATAGGGTGACTGGTTGGCTGACCTGGGCTGGAGCAGATAGGGTGACTGGTTGGCTGACCTGGGCTGGAGCACACTGTGCTGGAGCACACTGTGCTGGAGCAGACTGGAAAGCAGGTAGGCTGACATGGGCTAGAGCAGACTGGTATGCTGGTTGGCTGACCTGGGCTGGAGCACACTGTGCTGGAGCAGACTGGAAAGCAGGTAGGCTGACATGGGCTAGAGCAGACTGGGACGCTGGTTGACTGATCTGGGCTGGAGCAGACTGGTAGGCTGGTGCAGTGTCATCAGGCTGTGTAGTGGAGGCCATGCTGGTCTCAGGTTCTGCTTGTGATATGCCAAGCTGGTGGACATGTTCTCTAGATGCAGAGGACATAATGCCTTGCTGCTGGTTGAGGGTGTCAATGTACCTCTCTCTCTCTCTCTCTCTCTCTCTCTCTCTCTCTCTCTCTCTCTCTCTCTCTCTCTCTCTCTTCAATTGTGTCACGATCGTCTTTGTGAGAGAGAGAGGACCAAGGCGCAGCGTGTGAAAAATAAACACTTACAAAATGAACAAAACAAACGATCGTGAAGCTAAACCTGAACTAAGTGCACACATGCAACATAGAACATAGACATAGACAACTACCCACACCAGCCTACTGCCCCATCATGGCGGCGGCTCGGGTGCGGGACGTGGCCCCCACTCCACCATTGTCAATACCCGCTTTGGTAGCCTCCTCCAAATGGCCACCTTCCAAATTAACCCCACCGGACTAAGGGGCAGCTCCGGACTGAGGGGCAGCTCCGGACTGAGGGGCAGCTCCGGACTGGCTGGCGGATCCTGGCTGGCTGGCTCTGGCGGATCCTGGCTGCCTGGCTCTGGCGGATCCTGGCTGGTTGGCTCTGGCGGATCCTGGCTGGTTGGCTCTGGCGAACCCTGGCTGGCTGGCTCTGGCGAACCCTGGCTGGCTGGCTCTGGCGAACCCTGGCTGGCTGGCTCTGGCGAACCCTGGCGGGCTGGCTCTGGTGAATCCTGGCGGGCTGGCTCTGGCGGATCCTGGCTGGCTGGCTCTGACGGATCCTGGCTGGCTGGCTCTGGCGGATCCTGGCTGGCTGGCTCTGGCGGATCCCGGCTGGATGACGGCTCAATGCTGGATGACGGCTCTGGCTGGTCATGGCTGGATGACGGCTCTGGCTGGTCATGGCTGGATGACGGCTCTGGCTGGTCATGGCTGGATGACGGCTCTGGCTGGTCATGGCTCGCTGACGGCTCTGGCTGGTCATGGCTGGCGGAAGGCTCTGGCTGATCCTGTCTGGCGGAAGGCTCTGGCTGATCCTGTCTGGCGGAAGGCTCTGGCTGATCCTGTCTGGCGGAAGGCTCTGGCTGATCCTGTCTGGCGGAAGGCTTTGGCTGCTCCTGTCTGGCGGAAGGCTCTGGCGGCTCCTGTCTGGCGGAAGGCTCTAGCGGCTCCTGTCTGGCGGACGGCTCTAGCGGCTCCTGTTTGGCGGACGGCTCTGTAGGCTCATGGCAGACGGGCGGCTTTGCAGGCTCATGGCAGACGGGTGGCTTTGAAGGCTCAGTACCGACGGGCGGCTTTGAAGGCTCAATACAGACGGGCAGTTCATGCGGCGCTTGGCAGACGGACAGTTCAGACGGCGTTGGGCAGACGGACAGTTCAGGCGCCGTTGGGCAGACGGGCAGTTCAGGCGCCGCTGGGCAGACGGGCAGTTCAGGCGCCGCTGGGCAGACGGCAGACTCTGGCCGACTGAGACGCACTGTAGGCCTGGTGCGTGGTGCCGGAACTGGAGGTACCGGGCTAAGGACACGCACCTTCAGGCTAGTGCGGGGAACAACAACAGGGCACACTGGACTCTCAAGGCGTACTATAGGCCTGGTGCGTGGTACCGGCACTGGTGGTACCGGGCTGAGGGCACGCACATCAGGGCGAGTACGGGGAGAAGGAACAGTGCGTACAGGGCTCTGGAGACGCACAGGAGGCTTGATGCGTGGTGCCGGGACTGGAGGCACTGGGCTGGAGACACGCACCACAGGGAGAGTGCGTGGAGGAGGAACAGGGCTCTGGAGACGCACTGGAAGCCTGGTGCGTGGTGTAGGCACTGGTGGTACTGGCCTGGAGCGGGAAGGTGGCGCCGGAAATACCGGACCGTGCAGGCGTACTGGCTCCCTTGAGCACTGAGCCTGCCCAACCTTACCTGGTTGTATGCTCCCCGTCGCCCGACCAGTGCGGGGAGGTGGAATAACCCGCACCGGGCTATGTAGGCGAACCGGGGACACCATGCATAAGGCTGGTGCCATGTAAGCCGGCCCGAGGAGACGCACTGGTGGCCAGATGCGTTGGGCCGGCTTCATGACATCCGGCTCAACGCTCAATCTAGCCCGGCCGATACGTGGAGCTGGAATGTACCGAACCGGGCTATGCACTCGTACAGGAGACACCATGCGCTCTACTGCGTAACACGGTGTCTGCCCGTACTCTCGCTCTCCACGGTAAGTACAGGGAGTGGGCGCAGGTCTCCTACCTGACTTCGCCACTCTCCCTTTTATCCCCCCCCCCCAAGAAATGTTTGGGGTTTACGCACAGGCTTTTCGGGTTTCCAGCCACGTCTCCTTGCTGCCTCCTCATACCACCGTTCCTGGGCTTTAGCTGCCTCCCTCTCTTCAACAGAGCGGCGATATTCCCCTGTCTGAGCCCAGGGTCCTTTTCCGTCCAATATTTCCTCCCATGTCCACGAGTCCTGGTTTCTTTGCCGCTGTTGTTGGTTCCTCTCACGCTGCTTGATCCATGGTTGGTGGGTAGTTCTGTCACGATCGTCTTCGTGAGAGAGAGAGGACCAAGGCGCAGCGTGTGAAAAATACATCTTCTTTTAATGAAGGAAAAACAAACACTTACAAAATGAACAAAACAAACGATCGTGAAGCTAAACCTGAACTAAGTGCACACATGCAACATAGAACATAGACAACTACCCACACCAGCCTACTGCCTATGGCTGCCTTAAATATGGCTCCCAATCAGAGACAATGAATGACAGCTGTCTCTGATTGAGAACCAATCTAGGCAGCCATAGACATAACTAGACAACTATACTCTACTCTGCCCCATACACATACAACACCCCATAGACACTACAAAACACATACATTCCCCATGTCACACCCTGACCTAACTAAAAAACATAAAGAAAACAAAGAATACTAAGGCCAGGGCGTGACAAATTGACTTTATTGACATGGCAAGTTCATTACTACTTACATTGTCAAAGTATACATATCGAAAAATACAAATCAAATATATATGTATATATATACAATATATATATATATTTATATATAAATAAATGGTGGGACCAACAGCAATAATAATAGTAGTAGTGGACATTGGATTACCATTAACAACAACTACAACAACAATATTAATCAGAACAACAATACATTACAGCAACAGTAGTAGACCAGTCTCAACATGACTAAGAAGACACATGACCTGGTGTGAAAGACAAAACAAAACCAGATGGGAAATATTATCAACATTACTTTGCACTTTTCACTGGCTGTACCTCAGGTTGTGGCAGGAGGATACATATTTGGCTGCCAAATCTGCACATTTTGGCTTTTCACCCAATAAATATTTGGTACCTAGTCAATGTTTTCCTCAGTTTTCTATCAGTCACAGTGGTCAGATAGTCTGCCACCATGTACTGTCTGTTTAGAGCCAAATAGCATTGAAGTTTACTTTGATTTTTTGTGGTGTCTTTCCAATAGGTGATATATTTTTCTTTTTGTTTTGTGATGATTTGGTTGGGCCAGATTTTCTGAGGGCTGTCCTGAGGCTCTATGGGGTTGGTTTGGGTTGGTGAACTGAGCCTCAGAACCAGCTGGCTGAGGGGACTCTTCTCTGGTTTCATCTCTTGACATTGTAGAGCTGTGTGATGGAATGTTTTGGGGTCACTTGTTTTTAGATGGTTGTAAAATTTGATGGCTCTTTTTTCTATTCGAATGAGGAGGGGGTATTGGCCCAATTCTGCCCTACATGCGTTATTTGGAGTTTTTCTTTGTACTTGCAATATGGTCTTGCAAAACTCTGCATGCAATATTTCAATTGGATGTTTGTCCCATTTAGTAAATTCATTATTAGCGAGTGGACCCCATACTTCACTGCCATATAGAGCAATTGGTTCTATAACTGATTGAAACATTTTGAGCCAGATTCTAATTGGAATTTCGATTTTGATGTTCCTTTTAATGGCATAGAATGCTCTTCTTGCTTTGTCTCTCAGCTCATTCACAGCCATGTGAAAGCTACCTGTGTTGCTGATATTTAGTCCTAGATATGTGTAGTTTTTGGTGTGTTCTAATAGAACTGTGTCCAAATAGAATTTATATTTGTCATCCTTATTTCCGGACCTTTTTTGGAATATCATTATATATATATATTTTTAGGTTAACGGTCAGAGCCCAGGTCTGACAGAACCTGTGAAGACGATCTAGGTGCTGCTGTAACCCCTCTTTAGTTGGAGAGAGCAGCACCAGGTCATCTGCGTACAGCAGACACTTGATTTCAGTGTTGTGTAGGGTGATACCAGGTGCTGCCGATTCTTCTAATGTTTTTGCCAATTCATTAATGTAGATGTTAAATAATGTTGGACTTATTGGGCAGCCCTGTTTCACTCCCCGCCCCTGAGAGAAGAAGTCTGTTTGCTTGTTGCCAATTTTAACCGCACATTTGTTTTTAGTGTACATTGATATAATAAAATCATATGTTTTCCCTCCAATACCACTTTCTATTAGTTTATAAAAAAGACCTTCGTGCCAAATTGAATCAAATGCTTTCTTGAAATCTACAAAACACGAGTAGATTTTGCCTTTGTTTTGGTTAACTTGTTTATCAATTAGAGTGTGGAGGGTGTAAATGTGGTCTGTTGTACGATAATTTTTTAGAAATCCAATCTGGCTTCTGCTCAGGACGTTGTGTTCGTCAAGGAAATGATGTAGTCTGCTATTTATAATACTGCAGAGAATTTTCCCCAAGTTGCTGTTAACGCAAATTCCTCTGTAATTATTTGGGTCAAATTTGTCTCCATTTTTATAGATTGGTGTGATCAGTCCCTGGTTCCAAATATCGGGGAAAATACCTGCAGTGAGGATAATGTTGAAGAGTTTGAGTATAGCCAATTTGAATTTGTGGTCTGTATATTTGATCATTTCATTTAAAATACCATCAGCACCACAGGCCTTTTTGGGTTGGAGAGTGCATAGTTTTTCCAATAATTCTTCTTCTGTAATTGGGGTATCAACAGGATTCTGATAGTCTTTGACTGCTAATTCAAGGATTTGTAATTTTTCTTGTATATCTTTTTGTTCTGGGCTCTTTGTTATATTGCTGTAGAGGTTTGCAAAGTGATTTCTCCACATATCCCCATTTTGGATAGCCAATTCCTCATGATGAGGTTTGTTTAATTTATTCCAATTCTCCCAGAAGTGGTTTGATTCTATGGATTCCTCAATTCCATCCAGCTGATTTCTAATGTGCTGTTCCTTTTTTGTTCTTAGGGTGCGTTTGTATTGCTTCAGTGTTTCCCCATATTGAAGGCGTATATTTTTGTTGTCTGGTTCTCTGTGTTTTTGATTAGATATATTTCTCAATGACTTTCTTAGATTTTTGCAATCATTATCAAACCATTTTTCATTATCTGTTATTTTTGGTTTGCTCTTATGCTTCTTTAGATTAGCCAAGGAGGCTAATTTGTCAAATATAAAGTTTATGTTCCTAACGGCCAAATTTACACCTTCATTGCTGAAGGAGAATGTTAAGGCTAAAAAGTTGTCCAGGAGAGATTGTATTTTTTGGCTACTAATTGCTTTTTGGTAGATGTCTGTACTGTTTGCACTCCATATATAGGCCTGTTTAGTACCATGTAATTTATTGGGCCGTGATGCTTCATGGTTGGGTTCTGCTCTTCTCAGATACACTGTGATTTTACTGTGGTCTGAGAGAGGTGTTAGTGGGCTGACTGTGAAGACTCTGAGAGACTCTGGGTTTAGGTCGGTGAGGAAGTAGTCTACAGTGCTGCTGCCAAGGGATGAGCTGTAGGTTTACCTACCAAAAGAGTCTCCTCTCAGCCTGCCATTGACTATGTACAGACCCAGTGTTCGACAGAGCTTCAGGAGCTGTACTCCATTTTTGTTTTTCACTTTGTCATAGTTGTTTCTGTGGGGGTATGTGGGGAGGGAAAGGTTGTTGCTTCCTGGTAGGTGTTTATTCCCATGACTGTTAATCGTGTCTTGTTCTTCTGCTGTTCTAGCATTCAGGTCTCCACAGACCAGTACGTTGCCTTGGGCCTGAAAGTGACTAATCTCCCCCTCTAGAATGGAGAAACTCTCTTCGTTGAAGTAGGGTGATTCTGAGGGGGGAATGTATGTGGCACAGAGGAAGACGTTTTTATCTGTCAAGATAGCCTCCTTGTTGATTTTTAACCAGATAAAGAATTCTCCTGTTTTGATCAATTCGATTGAATTAATTAGTTCAGATTTATACCATATTAGCATTCCCCCTGAGTCTCTGACCTGTTTGATTCCTTTTAATTTAGTGGATGGTATGATTATCTCCCTATAACCTAGTGGACAGCCAGTGGAAACATCACCTCTGCACCATGTTTCCTGTAGTACTACAATATCAACATCATCAATTTCTTTCAGGAAGTCTCCCTGTACAGGTGAACATGGTCATAGAGACAGTCCAGATCGAGGGTGGGATGGTGGGCCAGGTGTACATTGGGTCGCAGGGCACAGTCCCGGGATAGGCTGGCGTTTATTCTTTGGATTGTGGCAGGGTGGAAGTCCCTCCTCTGTAGAAGGGTTGACACTATGATTCTTGAGTTGGGGAAGATTGCGGAGGCCTTCTCAATCACTCCCCGTAGTGAAGTCGCCACCCTCTCCTGCTGAGCACGCAGGTCGTTGCTTCCGTTATGTATGATTATGTGGCTTGGCGACCCGAGATGGGCCTTATCAAGCAGCTCCATGGCACTCTGCGTTGTTGGGCACCACACCTTTCTCGTTTTGTGTCTAGGGAAAAGTTTCCATTAAAAGGACGATGTCAGCCAGTGTTTCTTCTGGACTGGGGGGGGGGGCAGAGTGGGGGCTGGTGGGTGTTGGAGCTGGGGTGTGGCTGGTCTGTGTCGGTGCCACTGTCAGTGGGAGGCTGTTCTGTGGGTTGGGGAGGAGGGGTGCAGCAGGCAGGGCTTGGGAAGTCTGGCTGGTTGAGCTGGGCTCCTCTGCTGTGTGAGGGCAGGTCATAGGGTGGTGATCTAGCTGCTCCTGCAGCCTGTCCTCTGTTCTCTTTCTCTCCTGCAGCTCCTCTCTTAGTGTGGTCAGCTCCTTATTGCTGCTCTGCCTGTCTTTTTGGAGCTCTCTCACCTCCTTTGTTAGATCAGCCAGCTCTCTCTTGAGTCCGTCTCTCTCTTGCTGAACCTCTTTCAGCTGTGTTGCAAGGCTGCTGTCCTGCTCTGTCCTCACCTTGGTTAGGAGCTCCTCTAAGGTGTGGTTGTCTGGTTGCTGTTTGCTCACACTCTCCCTAAGCAGGACCACCTCCCCCTCCAGTTTGGTGAACTCATCCCTCATGGCAGCCATGGTTGGTGAGGAGGGCCTGAGCCTGCTCTGCACTGAGGGGGTCGCTCTCCTCCTGGGGCGTGTCCTCCACTATGGTGGGAAGAGAGGTGCTGGATGTGCCTTTTTGGGTGGGGAGTGTAGGGGTGAGAGTGGTGCTGGTGGAGTTTGTCTTGTGCGAGGGCATGTCACAGGTGGTGTCCTCTCTCTCTGCTCTCTCCTTAAAACTTCTTGCCACTATAGGGGGTGCTGTTTCGCATTAGCATAATTTGCTCTCCAGATTAAACTGCCTAGTACTCAATTCTTGCTCGTACAATATGCATATTATTGTTATTATTGGATAGAAAACACTCTCTAGTTTCTATAGCCGTTTGAATTATGTCTCTGAGTGAAACAGAACTCATTCTACAGCACTTTTCCTCCCAGTGTGTGAGATTTCAGAAATCTTGGCCTCTGGTTCCAGATCAGTTTTAAAGTCCCTGTAAATCCTATGAGGATACAAACACTGCCCACGCCTTCCTCTAGATGTCAGTAAGTGGTGACAATTTGAATGGAGTCGATTGTGCAATCAGTGCCTGTATAAAATGGCAAAGACCGGATGTACCGTCCCTTTGCTCCCTGCGCCTGACGCAGGATGGACGTTGGACCTCCTCTCTTTCCAAGCTTTGGTTTAGCCACTTATATATCGCCGGTCATGTTTTTACTCGTTATTGGTGTTAAAAACATCATAAGGTAGTTAATTTAAACCGTTTTATAGCAATTTATATCCGTTTAGTGCGATTTTGAGGCATTTCTTTGTGGTGCACTTTGAAGCGATGGGCACGTTTCCAGTACCGGTCGAACGTTAGTGGGCATTTCGACGGACAGAGGACATCTTTCGACCAAAAGAAGATTAGACCCAAGAAAGGATACATTGCCCAAGATTCTGATGGAAGATCACCTCATAGTAAGAAATATTTAATATGATAAATCGTTGTTCTGTCGAAAAATTTTAAACGCATATTCCGCCATTTTGTTTGGTATAGCTTCGCTTGGCGAACCCTGTATTGCACAGTAAGGATAATTTTAGAAATGTAATTCAGCGATTGCATTAAGAACTAATTTGTCTTTCGATAGCTGTCCAACTTATATTTTTTTAGTCAAGTTTATGAATAGTTATCCATGAGACAAGATCACTGTGAAAGATGGCGTCCGACATTTTCAGGCTAGTTTTGCTAGTATTGTCATTGTATAACCACGGTTGTTTGTGGCTAAATATGCACATTTTCGAACAAACTCTATATGTATGTTGTAATATGATGTTACAGGAGTGTCATCGGAAGAATTCTGAGAAGGTTAGTGAAAAAATTAATATATTTTGGCGATGATAACGATATGTCTCTCTTTGGCTTGAATCAATGGTCGGGTAACGTTTGCATATGTGGTATGCTAATATAACGATTTATTGTGTTTTCGCTGTAAAACACTTAGAACATCTGAAATATTGTCTGAATTCACAAGATCTGTGTCTTTCCATTGCTGTGAGTTGTGTATTTTTAAGAAATGTTTTATGATTAGTAATTAGGTAATACACGTTGCTCTGTGTATTTATTCTAGTCGAGTTGTGATGGTGGGTGCAATTGTAAACTAGGATTTATACCTGAAATATGCACATTTTTCTAACAAAACCTATCCTATACAATAAATATGTTATCAGACTGTCATCTGATGAGGTTTTTTCTTGGTTAGTGGCTATCAATATCTTTATTTGGCCGAATTGGTGATAGCACCTGATGGAGTAAGAAACTGATGGAGTTAGGAAAGTGGTGTCTTTTGCTAACGTGGTTAGCTAATAGATTTACATATTTTGTCTTCCCTGTAAAACATTTTAAAAATCTGAAATGGTGGCTTTATTCACAAGATCTGTATCTTTCATTTGGTGTCTTGGACTTGTGATTTAATGATATTTAGATGCTACTATTTAATTGTGACGCTATGCTAGCGATGCTAATCAGTGTGGGGGGGGTGGGGGGTGATCCCGGATACGGGGTTGAGGTTCGGTAAAGGTTAATGGTGTGAAAGTCTGTTTCAAACAGCCTAATGTTACCTTGCACCATGACAGTCCCAGTCTTGTAGAGGTTGATTGTTATCATGGTGCTGTCAGGGTCGTCTGTCTCTTTGATTTTCAGCTTCCACCCATTATATATTCCCTCTTTCTTTATGGATGGGTAGTGAGAGCACACTGCTGAGCGCCATGCATTTGGCTGGTCATGAGGAAGATGAGATTACTCACGTCACCTTTTTTGTAGAGGTCTGCAAAAAGGGTTTCTGGCCTCTCCTTTAGTAGTTTCTGTTTTAAAGCTTTCCTCGTTGTGTCATTGTTGGCCTCTTTAGGGTAGAGAATGGATTCTGCGCTGAGGGGGAGTGGGGACATGGTGCCTGTGGGCTCTGCTACTACTGCTGCGCTGTTCTGCTGCCCCGTTGCCATGGCAACCGATTTGTTCGTCTGCTGCTAGCGCTAATTTAGTTAAAAAACCAGCAAAAATAGTGACAAATCCTCACACAAAAAACTGAAGATATGTTTAAAGTTAGTCCGTGCTCCTTTTTGGTTTACTCACTCAGTTTGGTCGTTTGACGTAGTTGTATTAACTGCCCTTGCTAGGTTTGTTCTAGCTCGTTTCTTCTGGCTAGCTTGTTAGTCTGCTGGCTAGGTCTTTGTTGTGTAGCTAGCTAGACTCAAAACTTCTTAACTTGAGGCGCAAAGTTACTTTTTTTTCTATTCTGAATGAATAGAGTTGTTGTTCATCACTTCTTGTCTGGAATTCTTTTTCGATTAGAGTGTTTATCTCTGAAATATATCAGGAGCTCATGTTGAGCATGACCATCTCTCTCTCTCTCTCATTCTCTCCCCATCTTTCTCTCATTCTCTGTCTCTCTCTCTCTCCCCATCTCTCTCTCTCCCCATCTCTCTCTCTCCCCATCTCTCTCTCTCTCTCTCTTTCTCATTCTCTCCCCATCTTTCTCTCTCTCTGTCTCTCTCTCTCATTCTATCCCCATCTCTCTCTCCCCATCTCTCTCTCTCTCTCCCCATCGCTCTCTCTCTCCCCCCCATTCTCTCCCCATCTCTCTCTCATTCTCTCCCCATCTCTCTCTCTCTCCCCCATCTCTCTCTCTCTCTCCCCCATCTCTCTCTCTCTCTCGCTCTCCCCATCTTTCTCTCTCTCTCTCTCCCCCATCTCTCTATCTCTCTCCCCCATCTCTCTCTCTCTCTCTCTCTCTCTCTCTCTCTCCCCAATCGCTCTCTATCGCTCTCCCCTATCTCTCTCTATCTCTCTCTCTTTCTCTACCCATCTCTCTCAATCTGTTTTTTTTGTTATGTCCTTGATGTGCTTTTTTTCCTTTAGCTTTTTTTCCCGATCCTCTTTTTGTCATTTCTCACCTCATCCCTGTCTGCACTAGATGTGATACAGAATAACACCTAGTGCTCAACATGCTCCTCTAACAAGAGAATTTCCAGCTGGCAGTTATTGTCAGATAATAAAATGTCAGGAATACAACTGTGACCAGAATTTTGTGATAGACGGACATGCCAAAATATTTACTGAGCCGTGATAATTATGTTTTTTAGCTTTCTTCTGTATTGGTACTTCTATCACTATTGTATGACTCCTTTGCACAACTAATTTAGTTTCCCCTTGAGTGACTATTGGAGGACTCCTAAGGATCAAGGTACCTTTTTTTAGTTTGGGAAATTAATGCTTTCCCAAAGGAGTACATTTGCAGGCTAGCGCCAGGCGGTAGTAAGAGATTTTCTCTCTCTCTTTCCAACTATCACAGTTTTAAGCACTCAGGACTTGTTGTTGAGATCTGTAGAGATGTGTGGAAGTGTGTTCTTTTGGTGACAAAAACAGCTAGGGACAGGAAGATATATTTAGAGGCAAGGGCAGCAATGATGCTTTCTACTGTGCTTGTGTGTGTGTGTGTTGGGGGGGGGGGGGGGGGGGGGGTGCATATAAGTGTGTGCATGCAGCCCTGTGTGTGTACTGTATGTGTTTTCTCGCTTTTTGCTCACAGTCAAAGCCAGGTGCAATCTGGAGGCACTTTGTACAGCAGCATCATGGAGAGGAGAGATAACAGGAGGTTGAGTGGAGGCGGAATAAACACACATTTTCAATGGTACCTCTTACTGCAGCAGCACCGCCAAAGACAGACAAACAGACAGCTCCCTGTGTGTTGTTCTCTGGGCCTCATTGTGTCTGTCGGCAGCTGTGTCTTTGCCCAAAAATAGCTTGGCACCTCAAACACAAAACAAATGGCATCTCAAAGAGACAGCTAGCCCCGGTAGCTTTTCTACATCTTTGCAAGGCTGAGACTCAAAGTGACATAGGCCCTTCTATGTTTAGTTTTGATTTTGTGTGTGTGTGTGTGTGTGTGTGTGTGTGTGTGTGTGTGTGTGTGTGTGTGTGTGTGTGTGTGTGTGTGTGTGTGTGTGTGTGTGTGTGTGTGTGTGTGTGTGTGTGTGTATGTATATACTGTATGTATGTATGCACTGTATGTTTGTATGTATATACTGTATGTACTGTATGTATGTATGTATGTACATCCTACCCACCACTCTAAAACTTGGTGTCAGGGTGTTAGTGGTGTGTCTGGGGGATGTCAAACAGCTCAGATAGCCTACATCACATTACCGTATTAATCTCTACTGACCTTTCTCTCATAGTTTAAAGAGGTCCAGGAGTTATGCTTTGTTAAGGCAGAGTACAATATTTTATTTTTATTACACACCAATCACAGGCATTTAAAGCTGCTGAACGGAACAGAGGATGCAGCTGATTTGACATGTGATGGTTCATCCTTGGCTCAGAGTGCTGGCTGGTGGACTGGACACATGCCTGGGCTCACTGCAGAGACAGAGAGGCCAGCTGTGGCAGTGAAGGAGAGGCTAAGGCGGCCTGACAACAGCTGCTGCTGCAACCGCAAAAGAGTGTGGGGGGGGGGGGGTAAGGAGAAGCAGGACTTGGACCTGCTTAATGGCCTTGACCCAACCACCTGGCCTGAGTTTGCATCACTGAGTCAAGAGGAGAGGGAGTGAGAGATTGGAAGAAGGAGAGAGAGAGTACAGGCCAGGCAAGGCCAGGCAGGGTTTGAAGGATGGATGGGGTGCAAATTGAGGGTAATGAGTGAAAGATCTCCCCTTTCGATGCCTGTCTGTCTGCCTCAGGCTGGGCTAATGGGAGTCAGGTCAGAGAGCTCAGAGCCTCCTTTTGCTGTCATCCGGCTTGATTTGTGGGGTCTGGCTCTTTCTGTAGAATAGATCACTTTCCATCAGCACATAGAGGTGCCCTGCCTGACTGGACAGCACCGGGATTGAGTTACAAGCTGCTCACATCACACAAAGAACAGATGTCGAGAACAGTGGACATTTCATACAATGTATATACAGTATGGTCAGATGAAGCAGATACTAAACTACAGGACTGTTTTGCTAGCACAGACTGGAATATGTTCCGCGATTCTTCCGATGGCGTTGAGAAGTACACCACATCAGTCACTGGCAGTGACTGTACGTACATACCCCAACCAGAAGCCATGGATTACAGGCAACATTCGCACTGAGCTAAAGGGTAGAGCTGACGCTTTCAAGGAGCGGGACTCTAACCCGAAAGCTTATAAGAAATCCCGCTATGCCCTCCGACGAACCATCAAACAGGCAAAGCTTCAATACAGGACTAAGATTGAATCATACTACACCGGCTCCGATGCTTGTCGGATGTGGCAGGGCTTGCAAAACTATTACAGACTACAAAGGGAAGCACAGCCGAGAGCTGCCCAGTGACACGAGCCTACCAGACGAGCTAAATAACTTCTATGCTCGCTTCGAGGCAAGTAACACTGAAAGATGCATGAGAGCATCAGCTATTCCGGACAACTGTGTGATCATGCTCTCCACAGCCGATGTGAGGAAGACCTTTAAACAGGTCAACATTCACAAGGCCGCAGGGCCAGACGGATTACCTGGACGTTTACTCCGAGCATGTGCTGACCAACTGGCAAGTGTCTTCACTGACATTTTCAACCTCTCCCTGTCTGAATCTGTAATACCAATCTAGAAGAAAAAGAAACGCACACCTATTTAGGCGAGGTGCTGGCTAGCGGAGTAGAAAACTTAAAAATAAAGGAGAGTCTCACACTCTAGGAGCTCAGATGCAAAAATATTTAATTTACCAACGTTTCGACAGGCAAGCTGTCTTCATCAGGGTACAATCACAGACACTGCGGGATGACTCGTTTATATATAGTGTCAAGACACACAGGTGTCTGAAATCATGGCCAAGAGTGGCCTAATATCATTGGTTAATTTCTCAAATATTAAAATGGCATAGAAAGAGCAGCATACAATAAATACAAATGGATAGCATACGATCATAGACTCACTTAAGACCACACAAGCCTACAAACAACCACAATGGCAAAGTCACAACAATCACAACAATCATAAGAATGGCTTCAGATCAAAGTCCACGTTAAGACCGAAGGGAGCAAGGGTCTTTAAGTTAAAGATCCAAGCAGCCTCTCGTTTTAACAATAAATTATCAAGGTCACCCCCTCTCCTAGGGAGGGTGACATGTTCGATGCCAATATAATGCAGAGACGAAATCGAGTGGCCTGCCTCCAAAAAGTGGGCCGCAACTGGGTAGGTCAAGTTTTGGCACCTAATGGTGCTACGATGCTCTGAGATACGTACTTTTAATTCACGCTTTGTTTTACCAACATAATTTTTACCACAAGGACAAGTTATAAGATAAATAACTGCCTTAGTGGAGCACGTAATAACACCTTTGATTGGGATCGATTTCCCTGTTTGTGGGTGTTTGAAGGATCTGCATTTATAAGTGCCATTGCATTGAGCACAGCCATTACACTTATAATTTCCATCCAGTAGGGGCGCAAATAGACGTTGTTCAGGAATATCTTGGGGTGGTAAATCAGAGTGTACCAACTGGTCTCTGATATTTCTGCCCCGCGAAAATACGACCAAGGGGAGGTCCGAAAACACATTTCCGAGACTATCATGGGATTTTAGAATGTGCCAATGTTTGTGAACGATTCCCTTAATTTGTTCAGAGCGCTTTGAATAGCGGGTAGTTAGAATGCAAGAATGCGTCTTTTTGCGAGACTTCCCTTGAAAATGGTCATGTCTCGTTTTGAATTTTCTCAATGGCAATATTAATCTGATCATTTTTGTACCCCCTCTCCTTGAACTTTCTTTGCGACTGTTTTTTGCAAATTCTTTTGATTCGACAGAATTGGCTGTAGGGCAAACTATTTTTCAAGGGAAGTGGGTGACAGCTATCAGCCCTCAACAAACTGTTACGATCATAGGTGGTCACCTATGGAGGGGTGATGCAAAACAGCTCCAGGCGTTCCATGATTTTCTTAACTCCTGTTCTGAACATTTGAGATTTACTATGGAATCTGATACACGTCAAATCAGTTTTCTCGATCTTCTGATCTTGTGTGAGGATAATGTTCTATACACTGATCTGTACAGGAAACCCACTGATCGTAACAGTTTGTTGAGGGCTGACTAAATGACTACTGACCCGTAGCACTCACTTCTGTAGCCATGAAGTGTTTTGAAAGGCTGGTCATGGCTCACATCAACACCATTATCCCAGAAAACCTAGACCCACTCCAATCTGCATACGGCCACAACAGATCCACAGATGATGCGATCTCTATTGCACTTCACACTGCCCCACTCACACCTGGACAAAAGGAACACCTATATGAGAATGCTATTCATTGACTACAGCTCAGCGTTCAACACCATAGTGCCCTCAAAGCTCATCACTAAGCCAAGGTCCCTGGGACTAAACACCTCCCTCTGCAACTGGATCCTGGACTTCCTGATGGGCCGCCCCCAGGTGGTAAGTGTAGGTAACACATCCGCCACGCTGATCCTCAACACAGTGGCCCCTCAGGGGTGCATACTCATTCCCTTCCTGTACTCCCTGTTCACTCATGACTGCACGGCCTGGCATGACTCCAACACCATCGTTAAGTTTGCCGATGACACAACAGTGGTAGGCCTGATCACAGACAACAACGAGACAGCCTATAGAGAGGAGGTCAGATACCTGACCGTGTGGTCCAAGGACAACAACCTCCCTCAACGTGATCAAGACAAAGGAGATGATTGTGGACTTCAGGAAAAGGAGGACCAAGCACGCCCCCATTCTCATCAACAGGGCTGTAGTGGAGCAGGTTGAGAGCTTCAAGTTTCTTGGCGTCCACATCACCAACAAACTAACATGGTCCAAGCACACCAAGACAGTCATTTTTTTATATATTTTTTACATTTCACCTTTATTTAACCAGGTAGGCAAGTTGAGAACAAGTTCTCATTTACAATTGCGACCTGGCCAAGATAAAGCAAAGCAGTTTGACACATACAACAACACAGAGTTATACATTGAGTAAAACAAACATACAGTCAATAATACAGTAGAAAAATAAGTCTATATACAATGTGAGCAAATGAGGTGAGATAAGGGAGGTAAAGGCAAGAAAAAGGCCATGGTGGCGAAGTAAATACAATATAGCAAGTAAAACACTGGAATGGTAGAAGAATGTGCAAAGTAGAGATAGAAATAATGGGGTGCAAAGGAGCAAAATAAATAAATACAGTAGGGGGAGAGGTAGTTGTTTGGGCTAAATTATAGATGGGCTATGTACAGGTGCAGTAATCTGTGAGCTGCTCTGACAGCTGGTGCTTAAAGCTAGTGAGGGAGATAAGTGTTTCCAGTTTCAGAGATTTTTGTAGTTCATTCCAGTCATTGGCAGCAGAGAACTGGAAGGAGAGGCGGCCAAAGGAGGAATTGGCTTTGGGGGTGACCAGAGAGATATACCTGCTGGAGCGCGTGCTACAGGTGGGTGCTGCTATGGTGACCAGCGAGCTGAGATAAGGGGGGAAGAGGGCACGGCAAAACCTATTCCCCCTCGGGAGACTGAAAAGATTTGGCATGGGTCCTCAGATCCTCAAAAGATTTTACAGCTGCACCATCGAGAGCATCCTGACGGGTTGCATCCCTGCCTGGTATGGCAACTGCTCAGCCTCCGACCGCAAGGCACTACAGAGGGTAGTACGTATGGCCCAGTACATCACCGGGGCCAAGCTTCCTGCCATCCAGGACCTCTATACCAGGCGGTGTCAGAGGAAAGCCCTAAAAATGGTCAGACTCCAGCCACCCTAGTCATAGACTGCTTTCTCTCTCAGTCACCTGTTGTATTCGGCACATGTGACAAAGAAAATTTGATTTGATTTGAAGTGACGCGGCAAGTATATAGTAGATGCGGCAAATATTAGCCTGAACTTTTGTAGGCTTTGTGAATGGTATTCAATGGGCAAAAACCTCATGAAAGGCATCTGGGAGAAATACATTTATCCACAAACATTAATATAATTGTTTATATATCTTATATAACTGTGTTTTCATGAATTTGATGATTTAATCGTCAAGCCCATTCAAAAAAATTGGGGAATTGAACATGGAAATATGACGTAGGAACGCGTCACTTGCATAGCATATAGTAAGTGATGAAACTGAATTAAACGTTTATTTATTTGTGTTATACATTATCACATTAGCGCAATATGTTTGTGTGAAACATTTAAAATACTTAACACTTTTAGCAATTGTGAATCATTGACTGCAACAGAATTACAACAGGAGCTCAACGTGTTGACATCCCAAGTGAGTAAAGTGAACTGAGCAGGGAATGGATTTAGTTTGTGGTTACACAGGCAGCCCATCCAGAACATCTACACTCACTCTGACTCTACATTTCTCTCACCTCAGAGGCGACTGCACTTTTGCATTTTTTATCAGCAAGTGTTTTGAGCATTCCTCTCCTGTCGCACACTATTAAGAAAACAAATACTTTGTTCCCCAAACCTAATCTGGGCTCTGAGGCTGCGGGAAAAGACGCCAAATGGCATCACTGAGTACTATACATTACCACAACATTAATACAACGTCTACCCACGCATTCTGCATTTTCCCCAATTCATATATTTCAATGTGGAGAATAGGACAATTGACTGCTTTATGCAGTAATATTTTACTTAACATATTACTAGGGGCTCCAAACAAGATCATTCTAGCTCTATTGTCCTTGTAATAAATACTTGAGTCCACAATCTCTTGTGTGTCTTAGCCAATGGGAGTTTCTTATTTGTTCTGTAATGTGTTGGGCTAGGATATGGTTAGCAGTCACCATATGTTCCAATGGCCATGGCTCTTTGTTAGGGCCTACTGTAGTATCTTTGTCAGGCCTTTGCATCTTTGTCAAACCCTAGCATATTTGTCAAGCCCTAGCATCTTAACTACTGTCTGGAGCTGATCCACCCAGGTGGGGAGAGAGCACCCCAGGGCCTCCCTCGCTCCTGGGCCCTTTGACAGGGGACTCAGAGGGATCCAGGGACTCAGAGGGATCCACTGAAGACCCCATGGAGGATTGCAGCTGCGCTGAGCATCCATGGAGCCAACCAACATCCCATGTGACCGACAGTGTAATAACCCAGCCGGTTAGCGCTCTTCCCCAGAGGGTTGGCTCAAGCTAAACGGAGAGAGAGAAGGAGGGATAAAGAGAGTGAAGAGAAGACAGAGGGAGAGAGTGAATAGGGGGAGAGAGAGTGTAAAAAGAGAGTAAAAGAGAGTGATTTGAAGGCCACAGTGGAGCAGACCTCTTGTCTCTTCTCATCTCTGGGCCTGGAGAGATAGGCCTGGTTTGGGTGACTGGGGCCTTATTACTCTCTCTAAGTGCACTGTGTCATCTGAATGCAGGGGAGCTGTTCTCTCCTCACTTCTGGCCTGTTGAACCACAGCCTACAGCAGCTCCAGCTCAGCACTGGGTCCAGAGAGGTCTCCCCTGTGTTAATGAGTGGTGGTGTCACGCCCTGACCATAGTAAGCTGTTTATCTCTGTGTTGGTTGGGGCGTGATAGTGACTAGGGTGGGTCATCTAGGTTTTTGTATGTCTATGTTGGCCTGATATGGTTCCCAATCAGAGACAGCTGTTTATCGTTGTCTCTGATTGGGGATCATATTTAGGTAGCCATTTTCCCCATTGTTAGTTGTGGGATCTTGTCTATGTTCAGTTGTCTGTCTGCACTATTTGTATAGCTTCACGTTTCGTTCGTTGATTTTGTTGTTTTTGTTCAGTGTTTCATTCATTAAAAGAGAATGTACGCATACTACACTGCGCCTTGGTCTCACTCATACGACGATCGTGACAGGTGGCTTCATCGGCCATATTGCCCCTGGTGCTATCCATGTCGCTAGTATAAAGCAGTTTTTAATTGCCCTGTAGCTGGTGTTAAATGGGATTTGATATTTAACTATGTTAAAGAAGATACATTTTTAATGTCTGTTTGATTTTGATTCATTTGGCTAACTCAGAAGTTATCTCAGTTGCCCTCAACATTTAATATTCCTCTTCTAACCTTACTGAATGTTTCTAACCATGAGCCTGTCATACTGAGCTCTGAGGTAAAAGGAAATCTCCTTTCTCACTGACAGAGCGTAGTCAAAGCCCAGGTCTTATCCTCTGAAGGCTCATGAGATAAGATGTGGGAGCAGGCAGCAAGCTCAGGCACCAGGGAAGGTGTCTAGAGGAGAGGGATTTCTCTCCATCTGGTTGAGGCAGACTACATCATCCCTGGGGCCTACTGCTAGGTCTGCTGGGCTGCTAAGTCTGCTAGGTAACTGACATCTAAACCTCTAGATTCAATGTCTGCGCCCCCGCCCCATAAAAATCTGTCTAGGTAACTGACATCTAAACCTCTAGATTCGATGTCTGCGCCCCCGCCCCATAAAAATCTGTCTGTTTAAGCTAGATATATCTATTTTTGCATGGGCTGTGTCTCAATCCATCGCATCTGCCGATGTCGGCCATCTGCATCTGCGGTGAAAGGTTGCAGAGCTACAGCGATGTTTGTCACACCATGAGACATCCCGAAAATTGGAATTCTCACGAAAATGTTTTTTTTTGCCCTCAGAACAGCCTCAATTCGTCAGGGCATGGACTCTACAAGGTGTCGAAAGCAATCCACAGGGATTCTGCCCATGTTGACTCCAATGGTTCCCACAGTTGTGTCAAGTTGGCTGGATGTTCTCTGGGTGGTGGACCATTCTTGATACCAGTGGCGATTTTAGTTTTAGATGCATGCCAGCAAAGCCACAACACAACACTAAACAATACATGAATTGCACTATAACGGTGACAAACGGTGCCTACAAACTGTTAGGTCCTACATAAAGCTGTCCCAACAGCAGAGCTTTCTTTTCAGCACCATGGAGTGAATCCTTACCACCACTACAGCTGGCTATCAGCGGAGCCTTGTCTGGCAGCGAAATAGTTCATTCAGCCTCATTTACTGCCTTTTTTAAAAACATAGCTGATACGGTTTAGTTGCTTAAACAAATGTGGTTTCTACTGGCAATTGAGATGTACAAACTATGGCATAGGGTAAGGATGAGCAGATAAGAGGCAATCCATAATCAGTAATTTCAATTAAGACATTAATGAGCGAGCTAAGACAGACGTAGTTAATATAACTATTTGTTCAGCACTTTTGAAATGTACAGCGACAGAATTCAGAACATGGGCCGTTCTTACAGCATTCTCCATGTACACCAAGTCAGAACCGTAGGATAAATAAAGGGGGCATATAAGCAGACAATGAAAGCTCTTACAATATTAAATTATGACATTTCTCTAAAACAGGCTTTAGGCTACATGTGCACCACCAAGTCAGAACAGTAGTTATGGGGGGGAAAGGGACCAAATTATTAGGGTGAGGCACATGGGCTACTAATATCTTACTTCACAACATACACTTTTTTCAACATACACTTTTCATACAGCATTACTTTCTTAGCTACAGTATACATATCTCCCTGGCATATTACATAATTTATGCAGTAGCTTACAATACATTTTTGGACTCACCTTGTTGCGCTGTGTTCACTTGAATAGGAAGGTGGCGCGGCGGTCCTTCTTGTGTGCAAATTTTGTCATCAAACTTTGTCATCAAAGTCTGGCATTCTCTGGATTAATGGTGCTTTTAGGACAACTAGGAACTCGGAAAAAAACAAGGTTGAATCCTGACGTCAGTGATCTTCAGGTCGGAGCTCTAGAAAGAGGCCTGAGTTCCCGACTTGGAATTCCGATTTGGCTGACCGTTCAAAATTTACTTTCCCAGTCAGAACTAGTTTTTTCCAAGTTCCCAGTCGTCTTGACCTTGGCCATTACCTTGGCCATGCTGTAAATCCAGCATGATTTACAGCATGGCCAAGGTATTCAACCTTTTTTGGTCAATGTGAATGTGCGTGTGAATGTTTATCATTTTAAGACTTGGAAAAGAGACCCTTAAACTCAGACTTGGACCGCATACCCTCTCCACCAAATAGCTATACTGATTACTTTGAAACGCTTGCACTTAGCCACTCATTGTTGAATTTGCGATTTTTTAACTTGTTGTGTAATGTTTATGTTTATGTCGACAACTACTGTGATTATTATTATTGGACCATGCTGGTTATTTGAACATCTTGGCCATGTTCTGTTATAATCTCCACCCGGCACAGCCAGAAGAGGACTGGCCACCCCTCATAGCCTGGTTCCTCTCTAGGTTTCTTCCTAGGTTTTAGCCTTTCTAGGGAGTTTTTCCTAGCCACCGTGCTTCTACACCTGCATTGCTTGCTGTTTGGGGTTTTAGGCTGGGTTTCTGTACAGCACTTTTAGATATCAGCTGATGTACGAAGGGCTATATAAATAAATGTGATTTGATTTTATGATTTATGGCTAATGGCCGATGACCACCGATACATTTTATCTATAATTTATCTTCATTTGACAAGGATTAAAAATAATTTGCCAATAGATTGTCGACTTGATTCATGATGGTGATTGGTTTGCTAGGTTGCTAGGTAACATTTTGAAAGTATGTCGACATGATCAGTCCAATCAAAGCTACGATAGATACGTGATTTGGCGTCATTTTATCTGTGGCCAATGACCTTGAGCCTTCTTGGATAGGCACTTCTAATGTAAATCTATAGCAGCACTATGCCCCATCTGCCCTGAATGACGGGTCGCCACTGATTGATACACAAGAAGCTGTTGAGCGTGAAAAACCCAGCAGTGTTGCAGTTCTTGACACAAACCGTTGCGCCTGGCACTTACTACCATAACCCCTTCAAAGGCACTTTTGTCTTGCCCATTCACCCTCTGAATGGCACACATGCACAATCCATGTCTCAATGCTTTAAAATCCTTCTTTAACCTGTCTCCTCTCCTTCATCTACACTGATTGTGGATTTACATCAATAAGAGATCATAGCTTTCACCTGGATTCACCTGGTCAATCTATGTCATGGAAAGAGCAGGTGTTCCTAATATTTTGTACATTCAGTGTATATTGAAGTCAGTGGCGGCTAGTGGGAGGAGATATAGGACAGCTCATTGTAATAGCTGGAACGAAATCAATGAACATGCTCTGATGGCGACAGTGAATGTAAGAAAAATAAAAACATTTATTCTATTTTGCATATGGTTTAATCCCAACTTCTACATCGTTTATCAGTAACATCGGAAACGGTGAAGTCGGCGCACGAAACCCCCACGACTGCATCACAGTAAGTAATTAAGAGAATGTGAAACTTGGTTGTCAGCCCGTGCACCGGGTGAGTATGCGCCCTCCACCCAGGGATAAAGTGTGTGAGGCTCCCAAATCAGCAGGTGCCAGGAGTGAGGGGGAAGGTTTGGCCCCTGATGTCGAGGGTCCATCCGTCCACGTCTGCGTCCGTTACCAAGCGTCGCAGACCCGCAGGTGCCAGGAGTGAGGGGCAATGTTTGGCCACAGGTGTCGAGGGTCTGTCCACGTCTACAGTTCACTTGTTGACCGCCTCAGTCCTGCAAACCCAGAACGAGTTGAACACATTAGTTGGGCAGATTGTGACTGAACTCAGAAGAATACGCAAGGTTTTGAGTCATTTACATAATGCAATTGTTGAACGTTTTCCACAGCGTAAATAAAAAAAACTATGCTTTGCAAATTGTCTGGCATTCTGTTTCTTATCAATCTCTGTATGAGCTGCCGCGTCACTGCATCAGCCGGGGAAGGTGCTGGGTTAGGAGGCTCTTGGGGGTCCATTCTAATCTCTGCATCCATTTCAATACCATGCCTCAGGGCTATGTTGTGGAGATCAACCACATGACAGTAATGCGTGTCACCTTTGATTGGGGAGGGAAACCATTCATTCTTAAACAGGCTAACATTTTACATTTAGGTTTTAAATTGCACACCCCAGTGTTCTTGTCAAACACACGTGCACTACTAATGGGCACTACAGTTACTGAGAACGACCCTAAATCTGTTCACATTTTGTTGCAATGCTAGTGGAAACGATAGGAATCAGCAGATTCCATTTGTTTACACTAGCATTGCTACAAAATGAACAAGATTCAAGGGGACATCTCACTAACCGTAGGGCCAAATTAAAAACTTTTCAGCTATTTGGCCAGAACCTTTGGGTGTGTAATTTCAATAAACGCTAAATAAAAAAAACTTTGGTATGTTGCTTTAAGTTGACCCATTTTAAAACTAAATGTAAGTTTTGTAGCGGAGTTTTCCACCTGATCCATGAAGGCAATGCCACCTGCCCTTCAGCAGTCCGATGGTGCGCTCCACAACCGACCTTGTTCTACACTGCGCCAAATTGTAGCGCATTTCCTCTGCTGATCGGCAAAGGGAGTGAGAAGCCACGTTCTCAGTGGATAGCCCAGGTCACCTAATAGGGTAAAACTGTTGGTACATTATTTTGCACGGTTAGGCTATTATATACAACAAAATAACTCACCGAGAAGCCACCTGCCTCCACTCTCACCAGGTTCTAGATGCAGGCCTACTCTGCGGCAGCGCAGAATGAATGAGTCATGCATAGACCCTGGCCACTCGGAGCATACATTGAGTAGTTGCGTACGGGCATTGCAAATCTGAATATTCAATGAATGGAAATTCCTCATGTTATGATATACATGTTCATCTGCAGACGGTGCGCGTAAGGCAATATTCGTGCAGTCAACTGCACCTATGACCTCTGGGAAATTAAATGAGCGGACAAACTCTGCTTTGACTTGCGCCTGTTCATCGGCTGTAAATGGGAAACTAATGTATCTCATGGACAATACGTGTAGAATCGCCTCGATCACTAGTGGCAGGATGTGGCTGAATGATGGCTGTGATATACCCGACCTGTCACTCATTTCCCTCTGGAATGTCCCAGTAGCGAGTAATCTCCGAGTGGCCAGTACTTGGACAGATACGGGTATGGCATGATTACAGCGTGTTTTCCTTTCCAGATTAGGGGCTAAATCCGCGCACAAATCTAACAGAACATTTCTTGGGAGACAATAGCAATTTATAAGCCGTGGATCATCATGCGCAAAAATTCATTCCGATCGCTGAAAACTCTCTCCCTTCTAAAATCACGGTTTTCAATGTCTTCCAATAACGCAAGAACAGCCATGGTTACTTTTTTCTAATTTGACATACTATTTATAGAACATCGCATCCTGTTTTTCATTCAAAACACCTTGAGTCTGGTAATTCCTCACACCTTTAATTGATACTTCCTAACAAGGTGTTCATAAAGCTAATGCTAAGTTCACCACAGGCTTGCAATACCCCTACATAACCAGCAGGAAAATCACTTACGTCAAGTCTAGACTTTGCGTAGAGATAAGATCATTTACACGTCAAAGTAAGGTTTTATAAATAACTACTTATACGTGGTTTTCTGCATAAGTCATACTTAAATTCATCGTAAGTCCGTTTTATAAATGAGGCCCCAGGGCTCATTGATTAGTTCATGCTCAGCACATATTCCTCTCTGCTCCAGTTAGCCACTTTAGAGACTGTTGGTAGAGATTTTTCTAAAACCTTTTTGGCTAAATATCTATTGAATGTGTGAACACCAAGCGTGAGTGTTATCTCATAAGCAGTTAATGTCATGGTAACTGTCTCTGCTGTGTGTTTGTGTGTTGTTGTGTTTGTGTCAGTGTCTGTGGGACTTAGTGAGACAATTATTACTGTAATGCAACCTTAAGAGCTCTTTTATATGTAACGTTTAACGTTCCCAGCATGCCACCAATCGCACAAGGGCACCCTGGGATTCGAATATCAGTCTGCTGGAAATACAACCTTAAGTGCAATGATCTTTTCATGATGTTTTGACAGAACAGCTTCAGAGAGAAATTAGCTGTAACTAAAGGAGAGGAGAACGCTACAGATCTTTACTTTGCAGCAGCCAGATACATTATTTACTCTCATCCTTGTCCCGTCCATTTAGGACTAGAGGGAAGGAGCACTAATCATCTTAGGTCCAGGTATAACTAAATTATGGCACTCACTGTACTACAGACTCTCCCCTCTCCGTCTGTTCATCCGTCTGAGACCGACTAGTGTTCTTATATCCAGTAGTTCCTCCCGACTGTATGTAATAAAACCTAAGATTACCTGGGGTACCAATGTAAGAAATAACACGTAAAAAAACAAAATACTGCATAGTTTCCTAGGAACGCGAAGCGAGGCGGCCATCTCTGTCGGTGCCGGAAGTAGATATGTTTACGGTGTGTTTACGGGCATATTCAATCAATCCTTATCCCAGTCTGCTGTTCCCACATGCTTCAAGAGGGCCACCATTGTTCCTGTTCCCAAGAAAGCTAAGGTAACTGAGCTAAATGACTACCGCCCCGTAGCACTCACTTCCGTCATCATGAAGTGCTTTGAGAGACTAGTCAAGGACCATATCACCTCCACCCTACCTGACACCCTAGACCCACTCCAATTTGCTTACCGCCCCAATAGGTCCACAGACGACGCAATCGCAACCACACTGCACACTGCCCTAACCCATCTGGACAAGAGGAATACCTATGTGAGAATGCTGTTCATCGACTACAGCTCAGCATTTAACACCATAGTACCCTCCAAACTCATCATCAAGCTCGAGACCCTGGGTCTCGACCCCACCCTGTGCAACTGGGTACTGGACTTCCTGACGGGCCGCCCCCAGGTGGTGAGGGTAGGTAACAACATCTCCACCCCGCTGATCCTCAACACTGGGGCCCCACAAGAGTGCGTTCTGAGCCCTCTCCTGTACTCCCTGTTCACCCACGACTGCGTGGCCATGCACGCCTCCAACTCCATCATCAAGTTTACAGACGACACTACAGTAGTAGGCTTGATTACCAACAATGACGAGACAGCCTACAGGGAGGAGGTGAGGGTCCTCGGAGTGTGGTGTCAGGAAAATAACCTCACACTCACACCCCGCTATCATCCAGAAGGCGAGGTCAGTACAGGTGCATCAAAGCAGGGACCGAGAGACTGAAAAACAGCTTCTATCTCAAGGCCATCAGACTGTTAAACAGCCATCACTAACATTGAGTGGCTGCTGCCAACATACTGACCCACAACGTCCGGATATTTTTCTGACACTTTTTCTGACACACATATTCTGACCAAATAACTATTCATAAACATAACTAAAAAATACATGTTGTATAGGAAATGATAGATACACTAGTTCTTAATGCAATCGCCGTGTTAGAATTCTAAAAATAACTTCATTACGATATGCAGTTTACGTTATGGCGAGAGCGTGCCCAAAACCTGGCCGCAAACTACTAGTTCACATGTACGACAGATATATGAAATAACATCATAAAATGGGTCCTACTTTTGCTGATCTTCCATCAGAATGTTGTACAAGGGGTCCTTTGTCCAGAACAATCGTTGTTTGGATTTAGAATGTCCTCTTCTCCAGTCAATTAGCACGGAAAGCTAGCAAAGTGGCGCGAAGCTCTCCTTCCTGAACATACGCAGACAAAGCAACACGCCTAACATCCCGAAAAAATTTCAATAATCTAATAAAACTATATTGAAAAAACATACTTTACGATGATATTGTCACATGTATCAAATAAAATCAAAGCCGGAGATATTAGTCGTCTATAACGACAGCTTATCAGAAGGCAAATCCAGGTCCCTTCACGCGCTCTCCAGAAAACAGCAAACTGGTGACACGTCATGCAAAGAGCTTTTATTCGACCCCAGATCAAGTTATACACTTCATTTCTTCTCTCACTGCCTGTCGACATCTAGTGGAAGACGTATGAAGTGCATGTATTCTAATAAATATCAAGGACCTTTATAGGCAGGGCCTAGAACAGAGCATCGATTTCAGATTTTCCACTTCCTGTCAGGAAGTTTGCTGCAAAATGAGTTCTGTTTTACTCACAGATATAATTCAAACGGTTTTAGAAACTAGAGAGTGTTTTCTATCCAATAGTAATAATAATATGCATATTGTACGAGCAAGAATTGAGTACGAGGCCGTTTGAAATGGGCACCTTTTATCCGGCTACTCAATACTGCCCCTGCAGCCCAAACAGGTTAAACAATGCCACTTAATATAATATTTACATACCCTACATTACTCATCTCATATGTATATACTGTACTCTATACCATCTACTGCATCTTGCCTATGCCGTTCTGTACCATCACTCATTCATATATTTTTATGTACGTATTCTTCGTCCCTTTACACTTGTGTGTATAAGGTAGTTGTTGTGAAATTGTTAGGTTAGATTACTCGTTGGTTATTACTGCATTGTCGGAACTAGAAGCACAAGCATTTCGCTACACTCGCATTAACATCTGCTAACCATGTGTATGTGACAAATACAATTTGATTTTGATTTGATTTGTTGTCCTTGATGTAAGATGAGATGTTCCATCATGGGTGACAGAAGCCTCCACAACAACACAGGGGTCTGCCGCAACTGCATCTGGGGCAATCACTGGCTCGGTTTGTGTGTCAGTCCGTGTCCATCTGAGCTCCACTCCAGTCCACTTGCACAGGTCATAGAGGTCTGGCCAGTCAGACCAGACTCCAAAGCCCGCAGCATGATTGTCCAGTTTTCCATTGGCCTTCCTTCTGAAGCCCAGGAAGTTGTCCTCAGGGTCCGTGGCCAGTGGGACCTTCCTCCTCCTTAAGTCCAGAAGGAGGTGAGACAGTCTGGTAGCAGTGTAAATCCACTCGACGTTCGGGACACCCAAACCACCCTCTTTGGCTCAGGAAGATAACGTCACGTGTGGTGTGTGTGGTTAAGCAGAGCCACTTTCTCACTACTTGAACAGTTTTGTTATTCATTTCCCTCAGAACCTTCGGTGGGATATGCACATTGGCAAACAGGTGTTGAATCTTTGCTAGCGCCACCTCTCTCACAGCCTCTAGCTTCATGACCACAGGCAGAGGGGAAATGTCAATCATATCAAGCCTGGTTGAATACTAATGGACAAGCTCCTCGCCAGCAACATTAAACTTATGTCCAAGATGGCTGTATGTTTTGTGATGAGAGTACACTCTGATTGGTTTATTCTTTAGTGTAAATGTTGGGGGCTTATCAATTAAAAAGGTAATCTGTGCGAGAGAGCATGTCTTTGATAACATGCTTCTCTATGGAGGAGATCTGAACATCATCAGCATACCCCTGTACTGGGTTCGGTGACCGTACAACGGCTGGTGCACACTGGCATAGCCATTTCAGCTACTGGTTGATGGCTAGGATGAAGTAAAAAGCACTCCATGGGCATCCTGTTTTTATCCCAACCCTTAGTGGGAGCGGTTCAGTTAGCTGCTTCCCACAGATAACTTGGAGAAAAGAGCCTCCGTACACATCGGATATAATGTCCACATGAGGCTGAGTTGTATTTCCTCAAGGGCATTGATCATTACAAAAGTGTGTAAAAATGTGATTAACAAGTCACATAATAAGTTGCATGGACATGATTTTTGCATGACTTCCTCGTCTCTGGAACCCACACATACTAAACTCAGCAAAAAAAGAAATGTCCCTTTTTCAGGACCCTGTCTTTCAAAGATAATTTGTAAAAATCCAAATAACTTCACAGATCTTCATTGTAAAGGGTTTATGTTTTCCCATGCTTATTCAATGAACCATAAACAATTAATGAACATGCACCTGTGGAATGGTCATTAAGACACTAACAGCTTACAGACGGTAGGCAATTAAGGTCACAGTTATGAATACTTAGGACACTAAAGAGGCCTTTCTACTGACTCTGAAAAACACCAAAAGAAAGATGCCCAGGGCTCCTGCTCATCTGTGTGAACATGCCTTAGGCATGCTGCAAGGAGGCATGAGGACTGCAGATGTGGCCAGGGCAATAAATTGCAATGTCTGTACTGTGAGACGCCTAAGACAGGATGGACAGCTGATCGTCCTCGCAGTGGCAGACTACGTGTAACAACACCTGCACAGGATTGGTACCTCCGAGCATCACACCTGCGGGACAGGTACAGGATGGCAACAACAACTGCCTGAGTTACACCAGGAACGCACAATCCCTCCATCAGTGCTCAGACTGTCCGCAATAGGTTGAGAGAGGCTGGACTGAGGGCTTGTAGGCCTGTTGTAAGGCCGGTCCTCACCAGATATCACCGGCAACAACATCACCTATGGGCACAAACCCACCATCGCTGGACCAGACAGGACTGGCAAAAAGTGCTCTTCACTAATGAATCGCGGTTTTGTCTCACCAGGGGTGATGGTCGGATTTCCCGTTTATCGTCGAAGGAATGAGCGTTACACCGAGGCCTGTACTCTGTAGCAGGATCGATTTGGATGTGGAGGGCCCATCATGGTCTGGGGCGGTGTGTCACAGCATCATCGGACTGGGCTTGTTGTCATTGCAGGCAATCTCAACGCTGTGCATTACAGGGAAGACATCCTCCTCCCTCATGTGGTACCCTTCCTGCAGGCTCATCCTGACATGACCCTCCAGCATGACAATGCCACCAGCCATACTGCACATTCTGTGCATGATTTCCTGCAAGAGAAGAATGTCAGTGTTCTGCCATGGCCAGCGAAGAGCCCGGATCTCAATCCCATTGAGCACGTCTAGGACCTGTTGGATCGGAGGGTGAGGGCTAGGGCCATTCCCCCTAGAAATGTTCGGGAACTTGCAGGTGCCTTGGTAGAAGAGTGGGGTAACATCTCACAGCAAGAACTGGCAAATCTGGTGCAGTCCATGAGGAGGAGATGCACTGCAGTACTTAATGCAGCTGGTGGCCACACCAGATACTGACTGTTACTTTTGATTTTGACCCCCCTTATGTTCAGGGACACATTATTCAATTTCTGTTAGTCACATGTCTGTGGAACTTGTTCAGTTTATGTCTCAGTTGTTGAATCTTGTTATGTTCATGCAAATATTTACACATGTTAAGTTTGCTGAAAATAAACGCAGTTGACAGTGAGAGGACGTTTCTTGTTTTGCTGAGTTTATTATTTGTAAAGTCCCTCAGTCGAGCAGTGCATTTTAAACACAGATTCATCCACAAAGACCAGGAAGGTTTGCAAATACCCCGCAAAGAAGGGCACCTATTGGTAGATGGGTAAAAAAAACAGGCATTGACTATGCCTTTGAGCATGGTGAAGTTATTAATTACACTTTGGATGGTGTATCAATACACCCAGTCACTACAAATAGACAGGCCTCCTTCCTAACTTACAGTTTTGACATAAATCGCCATGAAAATCTATGGCAAGACTTTAAAATTGCTGTCTAGCAATGATCAACTACCAACTGGACAGAGAATGAAGAATTTTAAAAATAATAATGTGTAAATATAGTACAATCCAGGTGTGCAAAGCTCTTAGAGATAGACTCACAGTTGTAATCGCTGCCAAAGGTGATTCTAGCATGTATTGACTCAGTCGTGTGGATATTTACAGTACCAATCAAAAGTTTGGACACACCTACTCATTCAAGGGTTTTTCTTATTTTTTAAACTATTTTATTCATTTTATAGAATAATAGTGAAGACATCACAACTATGAAATAACACATGGAATCATGTAGTAACCAAAAAAGTGTTAAACAAATCAAAATATATATTTTATTTCAGATTCTTCAAAGTAGCCACCCTTTGCCTTGATGACAGCTTTGCACACTCTTGGCATTCTCTCAACTAGCTTCACCTGGAATGCTTTTCCAACAGTCTTGAAGGAGTTCCCACATATGCTGAGCACTTGTTAGCTACTTTTCCTTCACTCTGCAGTCCAACTCATCCCAAAACCATCTCAATTGGGTTGAGGTCGGGTGATTGTGGAGGCCAGGTCATCTGATGCAGCACTCCATCACTCTCCTTCTTGGTTAATAGCCCTTACACAGCCTGGAGGTGTGTTGGGTCATTGTCCTGTTGAAAAACAAATGACAGTCCCATGAAACACAAACCAGATGGGATGGCGTATCGCTGCAGAATGCAGTCGTAGCCATGCTGGTTAATTGTGCCTTGAATTCTAAATAAATCACAGACAGTGTCACCAGCAAATTACCCCCACACCATCACTCCTCCTCCATGCTTCACGGTGGGAACCACACATGTGGAGATCATCCATTCACACAGTGGCGGATTTAGGTATAGGAGACATGGGCAGTTTATTTGCACGATCAGTTTTCTATCACTCATTTGCACGTCACGTCAATGATATCATGTCACCGTGTGGGACTGTTGGTCAATTAACCTTGTCGGAGTGGGCACCCTGATTCTAGTTTGTGAGCTAGGCAGGCTACTGCCTGGGAAGGTCTCCCACTCAGAAGTACGAGATGGAAGGGGGCGGGGGTAGGTTGACCTCAGGTCTCCCCACTGGAAGCCCGAGGTAGGGGGAGCGGGGGAATCTATCAAATAGCACACCTGTAACTTTGTACAGTACTAATGCAATGTGTGAAATCGTTAAGAATAATATAAAGCCAGCCTCATGAAGTGAATGAATACTTTCTGAAGGCACTGGTACATCCTGAAACAAACACACACACACACACACACACACACACACACACACACACACACACACACACACACACACACACACACACACACACACACACACACACACACACACACACACACACACACACACACAGTAGACTGATGCTCTCTGATATAGTACTGTACACAATACAAGGGACATTATGATTACATGAAGCCTTGTAGAAAATGACATTAGCAGAATGCAAATGGATGGTAATATTTGTTCTGCATGGTTGACTGGCTAAAGCTTAACCATGAGCTAACACAAACCATAAGATAACATGTGTTGGTACTGTAGTGAATGCAGCACGTGCGTGCATGCATCTTCTCCCAAGCGGAGGACAACCCTCTACCTCCACTGTGTTTTGCTCCTTTGTGGAACGGCTGCTGTGGCAACAGCAAGTGTATGTCTGTGTTAGCGCCGGGGGATGGATGACGTGATGGAGTATGCACTATGCAGGACGTGCTGTGATTGAGAATGTTCATCTGGCATTACTGTCCTGTCCTTGCCGGAGTCTACATCCAACACAGCATTAACCTTGTGTGTGTGAGAGAGAGAGAGACAGTGAGAGAGAGAGTGAGAGAGTGTGTGAGAGAGTGTGTGAGAGAGCGTGTGAGAGAGAGTGAGAGAGTGAGTGTGTGAGAGAGAGTGAGAGAGAGAGTGTGTGAGAGAGTGTGTGAGAGAGCGTGTGAGAGAGAGTGAGAGAGAGAGTGAGAGAGAGAGAGAATGTTGCAGTTTCTTGCAATTCTACACATTTTGCCATGTCTTTGTGTTCTTTGATGGGACCCACGATCTGTATTGACCCCGTTCTGGCTCTGGATCCGGACCGCAGCCAGCCTATTGAGTATGGCAGCACTAGATCTTGAATGAATGGAGAAAGCAACTGCTCGTAGCTCATACTATAGAAGAAGAACTGAATGGAACAGTTGGTTGAGCTGCTAGCTGACAAAAGGGAAACTTACATTGTTGGGGTTCTTTGACTCTTTTCCCATGGCAGGTATTATTCTGAACCCTTGCTCCCAGTCTCCTCTTAGTATGCTAATTTAACCTGCCACAATGTAAAGTCTTGTAGCGTATCATAATTTCACATTGGTCGAGAGCCAACGTAGTGAAGAGCAGAGTAGTACAAAGAATGTGAGCACGGGGCGAGGAAACTCAGGGCTTGATTGATAAGCATGCCTCTGACCCTCTACAGGGCAGTCAGAGGAAGAGCTGTGGTGCTGTTTGAAAGGCCTGCCTGGCTGGCTGGCTGGATGACTGGCTCTAGGGCCGGGAGACACTTGCTCTCAGCACACTTATTGCACACTGTGGACCCTGCCAGGTGCTTCATTCTGTGTAATACTGCAGGGCACCAGGGATCAGGCTCTCTAGGAGACTTGGTCAGCATGGCCAAGCTTTTGTATTACATCTAGCTCAGTTGGTGTAGTCAGACTCAAATGTACTCCGCTGGGTTACTTTAACATATATTCACACGTGTGTTTGATGATACAGATGAGGGATCATCAGATTGTTTTCATCACGTTTGAGATCATTTGTCATGCATTCATGCCATGCTTTAGAGCCTGGGCCTTCAGATATATGGTGCATTTTCTGTGAATTAGCAAGCAGACTAGAGGCAGCGTAGAAGAAGTCTCTGATGGCTGCTTGTACGTACTGTAGCTGTAGAGACAAAGCACCACCACCTGCAGGCTCCAATGACAGGTTTCAGCAGCATCATGTCTCTAACCCCTCTCCTCAGCTCACCTCTGTGTCTTCACTCCGAGCTGTAAAACAATTTTCTAATCAAGGTTTAATTAGTGAAGGAAAGCTTTGCACTTCCCTCTCAACGATCGGCGGAGTCAAAATCAGAGCCGTTAAATTGTCATGCCTGCCTGCGGCGCCTGTAATGGGTAAAGTTAAGGGGGCTCAGGGTGGTGGTGATACAGCCAATGCACCAGCATATGTTAGTTTACTGGCCCTGGAAGGCAGCTCTGCTCTGCCTTGAATTCTCACTCAGAAAAACAATTACAGAAGGCACTGCAGGGGTTTTCTCATTCTCACTATCCATACCCATGTGGAATTGATCCCTATGCTTCTTTCAAACTGTTATTTCAATTGACTCAGTGGTGGACTGTTTTTATGGGCACCCAACCTAATCCAACAATGTATGTGCGTGAGTGTGTGAGGCCGGTGAAGTGGGCTGTAGTCTGTAGTCTTTCTTTGGTTAAAGACCCAGATGAAACAATGTGACAGATACAGTTGCTCCGTGGCTGAGACTAATGCCCACTGAATGCCACTGCACTTTGTTTAATGCAAAGTAGCCTGACATTTAAGGAACTTGGACTGTATGTAATTGGAGCTGTGGCCTTCTGAAGCTCCTCTACTCCTCTCCTCCCTCTCTGTCAGGACAAAGCAATGAAACACCCTCCTTCTCCTTTCCACTCTCCCTCTCTTTCTTCCTCTCACCGACATGAAAAACAGCTTTCACGCAGCTCTCTGTCTACTGTATGAACAATAGTGTGCTGGGTCTGGGTTATTTGGTCACAGTTTTAAAAAGAGGTGAGGAAAGAAAGAAGTCATGGGGGACTTCACATTGAACATAAAGTACAGTCTCTGTAGTGTAAGTTGAAATACATTACAGGGCATTTTCCACACTCACTCTTTTATACTATAACAGTTTTTGCCAGTCAAGGTTAGTCTAAGAATTGACACGGTGACTCACAATGGCCTGTCCAACAGGATGGTAAAAGAGTCATACAATACCCTGTAGCTGTACTCATGGAACAACTGCATTGAGTGAACCCATTGCTCTCCTCTCGAAGGTTAACACCCTGAGGCCACTAGCCTTAGGGCTTCATTTAACTTGGCTCCCTTCAAGCCAACTCAATTTGTGACCTCCGAAGGGGGGGGGGGGGACTCTCAAAGACACTATAAAGGGTCGTAAAATGCCATAATAACATAACATATTAATATCTGATATTGTTTGTAAAATGGGCCTAGATTGGACTCCCTTTCGCGGTGTGGCAGGGAGAAAGGGCACAGGCTAGCAGAGGAGAAAGGGATATACTGCTTTAGTGAGAAAGGTGACATAACAGTGTATGTAACAGGATGGAACTGTCTTGGCCTGTTTGGTTCCCAGGTGTGCCTCGTAATTAAGGGCATGCCCAAGATATAAATGCTTGTCTGTTTCATTCATTCAGGGGATCCCCTTAGGAGTGTACAGGCTGGCGTGCCTTGGGAGGATGTGATCAGTGACCATGGTATAATCCAAATTCTACTGGAACCGAATCGTAAGAGTCTATGGCAAGAAGTGCCCCTCCACTGGCAGCTGTTCTCCTTCTCCCTTGGCACTCTTTCCTCAGTTTTATTTGATTGGTATGCATTTATTGTGTGTTGGCCAGCGATGATAGGAATGTAAGTATTATGTAATACCTTGACGTGCTTATGAGTACTTGTGCTGACGCTGAAACTGAGATGATATAACCATGTTGTGCTTGTTGTCAGCAGTGTGTCCCTGAAGCTCTAGGCACTGAAAATTACGTCTTTGAACGTACCTGAAATCTCTTATAGAAAATAAAATGTATTTTGGTATCATGACATCTGCCTGGTTATTCCCATGCTCCCCTCCTTTATGTAAAGAACCTGTTTTAGATTAGTCCAGGGGACCTCACCTCGCTTATAAAGAACAGGTGGCGTAGTATCGACTACACATCTTATTTATGGCTAATTCCCCCACGTTACAACATTGTTCTCTTCCCCCTGTCCGCAAGCCACCACCAGGTCATCTATCACTGCAGTAAAGGTGTAGGAAGTGCCAAGAGAAAGAATCAAGGCCAAGGATGATGGTGATATCTACAGCAACTATTTCACAGGCCTTATAGGCCTCATCCATATGTCAGAACAGTAGTTACCTGGTATGGAAAGAATTTAGCTAAGATTGAGCGGCTAAATACAGTTTGTAATACGTATTTTTTGGTACGGTTCATTATGTATTCATATACTTAGTTGTACTACGGCCTACTGTATCCATTCACATGTGCAGCAACTAGTCCCAGCAGCACTTTCTGTATCACTATCAATGGTCCTTGTAACCAGATTGCTTCTCTGCTCAAGTGTCATCCCTAGACTCAAGCGGCGTGGTATGTAGAAGGTTTCCATCACTGACTTGACCTTATCAGCAGACATTAATAATTGCTCAGCCTGTACATGTGGTGCAGAGACCTCCTGCCCACTTGACTGTGCTAATGCTTAATGAAAGCACAGAGAAAATACACCCAGAGTAATTTGATCTGACTTTGTCTCTGCAAAAAGTTCATTAAAGCCTATGACACCACCATCTCCTTCTCTTTCTAATATCCCTCCATCAGCACCTCTAACCTATCCACCCACTCACCACCCCACTATCCCCCCTCAGGTCTAGTGAAACCTACATAATTACAGTAATAAAGACTTAAAATACACTCACTTTCTTTTCTCAGAGCTGAAAGACGCAAGAACATCCAAAATTGACGAGAGCTGCATTTTCTGAACTAAACTGACCAAGATGCACCTCCAACAACAACACATAAAACCACACATAATTCTGCTAAAAAACAATTACAATTTCTCTCAACCAGTGGCATATGGACTTTTTAGGTGAGCGCTGATGGCGCCCTGTGATAAGCAGTGCCCACTTTGTCAAAGGCCGGGGCGCAAAATATGTTGCTTGGCCATTCTCAGCGCGTCTCTCCAGGGTGCTGTTGGAGAGACGAATCGCTGCAGTGGTCCACCAATGTTCTTTCATGTAGCAGATATAGGATATGGTAGAAAGAGTATGTGGCCTTTTCTGTAGCTTACAGGCTGGAGATAAAATGAATTACAATGTAATGAGACGGACACTTTCAACATCATGCAGGTTTCTCTGATCAAATAGCCTAACATTATGGAATGGACAATCACAACTGTTGTCCAGTAGTTTCACCCCATTGTCATGATCAGTGGTTTGTATCCGTACATTTTTGACAAGCTGATAATAGCAAAAAATAAAATACTTATGCATTTCCCGCTTTGTAAACACATTGCAAATAGTCTCACGATAACTCCTGATAAAGTTGGTTAGCTGATATTTAGAGCTTGAATAGCCAACTTGATTAGTCACAGGAATCAGGACTAATAAAGCCAATGCAACGGCCTATTTTACAAATGTTGGGCCTACAACATGGATGGGCATTCCAAAAGTCCCTTGCAGGCTGACATGGTAGCCTACACTGCAGTAAGCATGAGCCAACGTCTTTTTTGGTGTTTTACAAATGGTAGGCTTACCACATAGATGGGCATTCATAAAATAACATTTCAGTCAACACTGTGGCATACACCTCAGTAAACACGGACCAACGCTAACGCCTTTTGGATGTCTTTTTTTGGTGCAGTACGGACCGGCCTTGATTTCCACATCCGTGGACATTGGTGTTTGGTGCGGTCCAGACCGACCTTGATTTTAACATCCACGAACATAGATTTTTGTTCGTCCGGACCAGAAATTCAGAACCAGAAATTCAGAACCAGAAATGAGCCTGATTTCAACATCCAGAAAAAGACATATTTTCAACGTCTGGAAAGTAAGTATGCTTCTACTTTCATTCAGAACCGAAAATGAACCTGATTTCAACTTCCGGAAAATACGTATTTTTTAACATCCAGAAAAGATGCCTTTTCAACATCCTGGAAACATGTTTTTTAAACATACGGAAAATACATTTTCACCTTTCATTCAGAACCTAAATTGAACCTAACTTCAACGTCTGGAAAATACATATTTTTGACGTCTTTTCAACGTAATTTTCCTTACTGCGGCTATTCTTTTTTTTCTCCACATGGGCAGAGTCTCTAGCAATCAAAAACTTATAGGCCTATACAAAGCATATCATATCAAATTACCTTTACAGGACAGAGTTAATACGCTGCCCTTCAATAAAGCGTTCATTTTGTTGCTGCAGGGCTGTCACTTGTGTAAATGAGTCCAAGGGGACTCTTAACAGTGGCAGGATAGATTAACTGTGTAAACCAAGTAATGAGATGGTCTCTACATGAAGCTCAGTACCCTCTCTCTAGACCAGACTGGGAGATTCTTCACCGCATGGCTAGGCTACACCTCTTTACCATCAAATCAAATGCACTCTCTAATAAATTAAAACAACAGGAGGCTTACCCTCCATGACCAAATCGATAGTGTCCCCTTTCCGCTGACAGCGTAATCGGCTGTACTGCCTGACCAAACAAAATAAAACGGGACCGTTCTGCTGTAGCAGCATTTTTTCTCTCTGACCTTGCCTAAGCCAATAAAAGCCTCCCCTCCTCTTGTCCTCCACCTGCCTCTATCCCGCCATCCACTTTTTACAGTCTCATTAGGAGCACACAGCCAGCAAGACAGGACCAGATAACACACGTCATTAATACCTGGATCATTGCCTCTATTGATGGAACTGCCCATCCAAAGGAGGTGGTATTAATAGAGGAATGGGCGGCCAGGTGAGGTAGTGTAATGATTCTGCTAGACACAGACACCAATAAGAAATCCAATAGAAGCAGTTGCAGGAAAGTCAGAGCCTCTATATGTCGTTATCAATAAAACGTCACAATAAAGTGCAAAGTGTTCAATTTGGCTGCTAGGGGGCAAGGAGACCCTCACCTCCGCAAAACCATTGACAACTACGTGCTGTTTTCATGGCGATTGTCTGACTACGTTTCTCTGGTGTACTCAGATACCAAGATATAACTGACCTGACTCTGTAGAATCGATATCGTCATTGCACTCTCAATGCATGGAGTGCTTTTTCACTCTGTTGCCTTTAGGAAACCAATGACTGGCTGTTGGAAACTCCAATCTGGCTTTATTGCCGTCACAGTAGGCCAGTTAAGTGATTGCTTAAGTGGGTGCTTATTTTGGGTTTTGTTGCCTTCGAATGAATTTCACACTTAAGATGCCTTTATTAATACTGTATGTATGCCATATACTGTATGCTGACTGTAGAAAAACAATCTTGGCTGTCCTGCCTTGAAAGCAACGCTTGACCTGAGAATTGACCTCAGACATTTTTGAATAATATTTA
The DNA here is from genome assembly GCF_016432855.1 of Salvelinus namaycush. NCBI lineage: Eukaryota > Metazoa > Chordata > Actinopteri > Salmoniformes > Salmonidae > Salvelinus > Salvelinus namaycush. Next base: position 28,719,616 of record NC_052318.1, read on the forward strand.
ATTAACTACCATACTAGGTTAAGACGCAAAGATATGGCTCACAATGAGCCTAAAATAAAATATATCTCTCCTCTGTTGTGTTTATCTTTTCTCTGTACCTCAGGGACATTAAAGCAAGGTGTGATGGATTAAGATGCCATTAATGCGATTGGCCTTCCTCCGAGTCGGCCAGGCAGATAAAAGCAAATCGAAGGAGGGTTTAGCAGGTAATAAAAGATGTTTACTCATCCTCCCTCCCGCCCTGCGTGCCAAGCTGTGCTTGTTTACATTGTGTCTGCTTGTATTACAGCCTCTCTGCCTTGCTCTGCTCCAATTAATTACAACAACAGCTTCAATTAGACCTGCCTGTAATCTCACTGCCATGAAACGGATTGCCACAGGTAGAGAACACACTCCACCGTAATGATGCCGCATCCTGTTGGGAGGGAGGGGTAGAGGGAGAGAGAGACAGAGAGGGCTCTATTTTAAAAAACCTAACACAATGGTAAATCTAAGGGCTCTATTTTAACAAACCTAACACAATGGTAAATCTAAGGGCTCTATTTTAACTAACCTAACACAATGGTAAATCTAAGGGCTCTATTTTAACAAACCTAACACAATGGTAAATCTAAGGGCTCTATTTTAACTAACCTAACACAATGGTAAATCTAAGGGCTCTATTTTAACAAACCTAACACAATGGTAAATCTAAGGGCTCTATTTTAACCTGTCTAGCCCCAGCGTTCCGCTAGCAGAACTCCTCCCACATTCCACTGAAAAGGCAGAGCGCGAAATTCAAAAAATATTTTTTAGAAATATTTAACTTTCACACATTAACAAGTCCAATACAGCAAATGAAAGATAAACATCTTGTGAATCCAGTCAACATGTCCGATTTTTAAAATGTTTTACAGCGAAAACAGCACGTATATTTATGTTAGCTCACCACCAAATACAAAGAAGGACAGACATTTTTCACAGCACAGGTAGCATGCACAAAGCCAACCTAACTAACCAAGAACCAACCAAACTAACCAAGAAACAACTTCATCAGATGACAGTCTTATAACATGTTACACAATAAATCTATGTTTTGTTCGAAAAATGTGCATATTTGAGGTATAAATCAGTTTTACATTGCAGCTACCATCACAGCTACCGTCAAAAATAGCACCGAAGCAGCCAGAGTAATTATAGAGACCAACGTGGAATACCTAAATACTCATCATAAAACATTTCTGAAAAATGCATTGTGTACAGAAATGAAAGACAAGCATCTTGTGAATCCAGCCAATATTTCAGATTTTTTAAGTGTTTTACAGCGAAAACACAATATAGCATTATATTAGCTTACTACAATAGCCTACACACAACTGCATTCATTCATCAAGGCACGTTAGCGATAGCAATAGGCACGTTAGCGTTAGCGAATAAACCAGCAAAAGATATCAATTTTCACTAACCTTCATAAACCTTCCTCAGATGACAGTCCTATAACATCAGGTTATACATACACTTATGTTTTGTTCGAAAATGTGCATATTTAGAGCTGAAATCAGTGGTTATCCATTATGCTAATGTAGCCTCTTTTTCCCAGAATGTGCGGATATTTCTATTAGACTCTCACCTATTCTGACCAAATAGCTATTCATAAACATTACAAAAAAATACATGTTGTATAGGAAATGATAGTAACACTAGTTCTTAATGCAATCGCAGTGTTAGAATTCTAAAAATATCTTCATTACGACATCCACCTTACGTTATAGCGAGAGAGTGCCTAAAATCTGGGCGCAAAACTACTAGTATACAGTTCGACAGATATATGAAATAGCATCACAAAATGGGTCCTACTTTTGGTGATCTTCCATCAGAATGTTGGACAAGGGGTCCTTTGTCCAGAACAGTCGTTGTTTGGATTTAGAACATCGTTTTTCCCTCTTGAATTAGCCAGCACACTGGCCAAGTGGCTCGATGCTCTCCTTTCTGAACAAAGGCACACAACGCAACACGCCTAACGTCCCGAAAATAAATTTCAAAAATCTAATAAAACTATATTGAAAAAACATACTTTACGATGATATGGTCACATGTATCAAATAAAATCAAAGCCGGAGATAGTAATCGCCTATAACGACAGCTATTCCGATGGCAAATCCAGGACCAACTTCGCGCCTTCCTGAAAACATAAAATGGGTGACACGTCATTCCAAGAGGACGTATTCCATCTCAGACCAAGATAATCACTCCATTTCTTCTCTCACTGCATCTTGACATCCTGGGGAAGGTGTATGACGTGCATGTATACTCATACGTGTCATGCCCATTTATAGGCAGGCCCTTGAACAGAGCATAATTTTCAGACTTTCCACTTCCTGGTCAGAAAGTGTGCTGCCAAATGAGTTCTGTTTTACTCACAGACAAAATTCAAACGGTTTTAGAAACTAGAGAGTGTTTTCTATCCAATAGTAATAATAATATGCATATTGTACGAGCAAGAATAGAGTACGAGGCCGTTTAAATTGGGCACGTTTTTCCCCCAAAGTGTAAATAGCGCCCTCTATCCTCATCAGGTTTTAACAAACCTAACACAATGGTAAATCTAAGGGCTCTATTTTAACAAACCTAACACAATGGTAAATCTAAGCGCAGGCGGTAGCGCTATAGGTTCTGGGATGTGTCAGAAATATTTGAACTATTTTCACTATCACAATTATCGGTGCACTTGCTGGCATTGGCGCGAAAGGGCTGGGTTTTGATGAAAAAACTAGTTGTGGATATATCGAGGCTTGGCCCCTTACTGGCCAATTAGAATGTGCTCCATGGCAAAATATGTTGCTTCAAGTTGTGTATTTACGGTCTTTTATGTATTGCCTTGGAATCAACTCCAATTCCGACATTGTCAATAAGCAGATTCAATTAATTATTGATAAGGCCTAAAAAGATAATTTATAATTTTAATCAAATTCTCAACAAAACAACAACTTGTTTTAAATAGGCTATGTCATGCTTACGGGCACCGTAATGGTAGCCTAGCGGTTAAGAGCATTGGGACAGTAACTGAAAGGTTTCTGGTTCGAATCCCTGAGCCGACTAGGTAAAAAAATCTGTTGACATGTCCTTGAGCAAGGCACTTAACACTCATTCCTACTGGAAGGTTCTCCCATCCCCACCAAGAAACTCTAGAGCTCTGTCAGAGTGACCATCGAGTTCTTGGTCACCTCCCTGACCAAGGCCCTTCTCCCCCGATTGCTCAGTTTGGCTGGGTGGCCAACTCTAGGAGGAGTCTTGGTGGTTTAAAACTTCTTCCATTTAAGAATGATAGAGACTACTGTGTTCTTGGGGACCTTCAATGCTGCCAACATTTTTTTGTTACCCTTCCCCAGATCTATGCCTCAACACAATCCTGTCTCGGAGCTCTACAGACAATTCCTTCGACCTCACGGCTTGTTTTTTGCTCTGACATGCACTGTCAACTGTGGGACCTTTTATAGACAGGTGTGTGCCTTTCCAGATTATGTCCAATCAATTGAATTTACCACAAGTGGGCTCCAATCAAGTTGTAGAAACATCTCAAGGATGATAGATGGAAACAAGATGCACCTGAGCTCAATTTCGAGTCTCATAGCAAAGGGTCTGAATACTTATGTGAATAAGGTATTTCTGTGGTGGTATTTCATTATGGGGTATTGTGTGTAGATTGATGAGGATTTTTTTATTTAATCAATTTTAGAATAAAGACGTAACGTAACAAAATGTGTAAAAAGGGAAGGGGTCTGAATACTTTCCGAATGCACTGTATGTAGTGGTGTAGTAATGTTTTATATTTTGTTTAATGTGTGATGTAAGTGCCATAATGTGTTTGGAAGAGTAAAAAAGGAAACAATGAGTTTCCAGGAAGAGTACTGTACTTGGCAGCAGCTAATTGGGATGCCTAATAAATACAAATACAAACAGATGTCTGTTTTCCAGCATTTATCGGGATTTTAGTAGACTACCCACCCCCACCACACACACACATCTTACGAACACGCGCACGCACACACACACACACACACACACACACACACACACACACACACACACACACACACACACACACACACACACACACACACACACACACACACACACACACACACACACACACACACACACACACACACACACACACACACACACACACACACACACACACACACACACACACACACACACACACACACACACACACACACACACACACAATTCTAGATTAGTGCTGCTAAGGCTTCCAGTCTCTCTGGCTTAATTAAGAGAACGAGGCACTAAACAGTTATTCATTTGTAGATTTGTGGCACAAAAGATACATCTCCTTCAAACGTTGACAACCAAACAAAATTCAATATCACTTTTGCAGTACAGTAAATAGCTGCAAGTTAACAAATTATACACTGCTCAAAAAAATAAAGGGAACACTTAAACAACACAATGTAACTCCAAGTCAATCACACTTCTGTGAAATCAAACTGTCCACTTAGGAAGCAACACTGATTGACAATAAATTTCACATGCTGTTGTGCAAATGGAATAGACAAAAGGTGGAAATTATAGGCAATTAGCAAGACACCCCCAAAAAAGGAGTGATTCTGCAGGTGGTGATCACAGACCACTTCTCAGTTCCTATGCTTCCTGGCTGATGTTTTGGTCACTTTTGAATGCTGGCGGTACTCTCACTCTAGTGGTAGCATGAGACGGAGTCTACAACCCACACAAGTGGCTCAGATAGTGCAGTTCATCCAGGATGGCACATCAATGCGAGCTGTGGCAAAAAGGTTTGCTGTGTCTGTCAGCGTAGTGTCCAGAGCATGGAGGCGCTACCAGGAGACAGGCCAGTACATCAGGAGACATGGAGGAGGCCGTAGGAGGGCAACAACCCAGCAGCAGGACCGCTTCCTCCGCCTTTGTGCAAGGAGGTGCACTGCCAGCGCCCTGCAAAATGACCTCCAGCAGGCCACAAATGTGCATGTGTCTGCTCAAACGGTCAGAAACAGACTCCATGAGGGTGGTATGAGGGCCCGACGTCCACAGGTGGGGGTTGTGCTTACAGCCCAACACCGTGCAGGACGTTTGGCATTTGCCAGAGAACACCAAGATTGGCAAATTCGCCACTGGCGCCCTGTGCTCTTCACAGATGAAAGCAGGTTCATACTGAGCACATGAGCACATGTGACAGACGTGACAGAGTCTGGAGACGCCGTGGAGAACGTTCTGCTGCCTGCAACATCCTCCAGCATGACCGGTTTGGCGATGGGTCAGTCATGGTGTGGGGTGTCATTTCTTTGTGGGGCCGCACAGCCCTCCATGTGCTCGCCAGAGGTAGCCTGACTGCCAATAGGTACCGAGATGAGATCCTCAGACCCCTTGTGAGACCATATGCTGACACATGCACATTTGTGGCCTGCTGGAGGTCATTTTGCAGGGCTCTGGCAGTGCACCTCCTTGCACAAAGGCGGAGGTAGCGGTCCTGCTGCTGGGTTGTTGCCCTCCTACGGCCTCCTCCACGTCTCCTGATGTACTGGCCTGTCTCCTGGTAGCGCCTCCATGCTCTGGACACTACGCTGACAGACACAGCAAACCTTTTTGCCACAGCTCGCATTGATGTGCCATCCTGGATGAACTGCACTACCTGAGCCACTTGTGTGGGTTGTAGACTCCGTCTCATGCTACCACTAGAGTGAGAGCACCGCCAGCATTCAAAAGTGACCAAAACATCAGCCAGGAAGCATAGGAACTGAGAATTGGTCTGTGGTCACCACCTGCAGAATCACTCCTTTTTTGGGGGTGTCTTGCTAATTGCCTATAATTTCCACCTTTTGTCTATTCCATTTGCACAACAGCATGTGCAATTTATTGTCAATCAGTGTTGCTTCCTAAGTGGACAGTTTGATTTCACAGAAGTGTGATTGACTTGGAGTTACATTGTGTTGTTTAAGTGTTCCCTTTATTTTTTTGAGCAGTGTATGTTGGATTCACGTCTCCAAATAAACCAAAAATAAAAGCTAAAGAAAAGGATTAAGCCAGTAGCTCAGATGAAACTATCCAAGAATTTGTTTAATGTTAATATTTGGTAGCGTTGTCAACCAAACACAAATCAATATTACTTTTGTAAAACAGTAAATAACTTAAAATTAAGGCTATCTTACAAAGTAATGTAACAATATTTATTCAACCTTAAAATGACGAACAAATCCATCGCCACATTTGGAGGTTACTGTAACTAACGTCTGCTTATGTAATCATAGAAAGCGTGCATGTTCAAGATAGCACGCAAAAGTTGCACGTCTGTGGAGATCTTCACAGTTGCTATAATAATATGCACTGTGTACTTTTAATGTCACCTCAACTGACATCCAGGTCATTTGGATGTGCTAACAAGTTAAGCACAGTGATAACATATTAAGTTTTTGTATAAATACAAACTATCTGACATTGTATTCCCATTTGAACTTGTATATATATAATAAGTGTTTCTAGCTTCAGAGATTTTTGCAGTTCGTTCCAGTCATTGGCAGCAGAGAACTGGAAGGAGAGACGACCAAAGGAGGAATTGGCTTTGGGGGTGACCAGTGAGATATACCTGCTGGAGCGCGTGCTACGAGTGGGTGCTGCTATGGTGACCAGTGAGCTGAGATAAGGCGGGGCTTTACCTAGCAGAGACTTGTAGTATGAAGCGAGGGCCAACCAACGAGAGCATACAGGTCGCAATGGTGGGTAGTGTATGGGGCTTTAGTGACAAAACGGATGGCACTGTGATAGACTGCATCCAGTTTGTTGAGTAGAGTGTTGGAGGCTATTTTATAGATGACATCACCGAAGTCGAGGATCGGTAGGATGGCCAGTTTTACGAGGGTATGTTTGGCAGCATGAGTGAAGGATGCTTTGTTGCGATATAGGAAGCCGATTCTATATTTAATTTTGGATTGGAGATGCTTAATGTGAGTCTGGAAGGAGAGTTTACAGTCTAACCAGACACCCAGGTATTTGTAGTTGTGCACGTATTCTAAATCAGAGCCGTCCAGAGTAGTGACGCTGGACGGGCGAGCAGGTGCGGGCAGTGATCGGTTGAATAGCATGCATTTAGTTTAGCTTGCGTTTAAGAGCAGTTGGAGGCTACGGAAGGAGAGTTGTATGGCATTGAAGCTCGTCTGGAGGTTAGTTAACAGTGTCCAAAGAGGGGCCAGAAGTATACAGAATGGTGTCGTCTGCGTAGAGGTGTATCAGAGAATCACCAGCAGCAAGAGCAACATCATTGATGTATACAGATGCTAGTTTGACGACTTAGTTATATTGCTTGAATTGTTGAACATGTCATTTTATTGTCAAATAATACAGATGTAGTAATAACCACATATAAAAGCCTATGAAGGAGAGTTTATAGTGCCACAAACCCTGTTCGGTAGAGATGTTAGCCTTATTATGTGTATTTAAGATGCTGTTTCCTCCTGTGAAAGTACACTCTTAGAAAAAAGGGTTATTCAGCTGTCCCCATAGGATAACCCTTTTTGGTTCCATGTAGAACCCTCTGTGAAAAAGGTTGTACATGGAACCCAAAACGGTTCTAATTGGATACAAAAGGGTTCTACCTCGAACCAACAAGGGTTTTTTAAAAGGTTCTCCTATGGCGACAGCCGAAGAACCCTTTAAGGTTTTAGATAGCACCTTTTTTTTCAAAGAATGTCATGTAGCTGTAGCATGTTCCACAAGGTAAACTAGGGCTTGTGATGGTATAGGGCTTGCGGACATGGGAGCAACTGTGTTACAAGGCACTCTATGCCTAGTGTACCTCATTCCTGTGTACATCATTTGTGCCAATAGAAATCTTGTGTGTGTTGTCTCAGGAACTGTGTGTGTGTGATGGTGTGTGTGTGTTGTCCTAGTGTAACTGCATTTTCCCTGCTGTTGACTCTAGTCTACCTGACTGACCCAGGGACCCATGATGATATGTTTAGATGCCCGGGGCATAATAATATTCTCCTCTCTAATTGCCCTCAGCTTTCTCCATGTTAATTCTTTAAAGTCAGAGAGGTCAGGAGCATTTGTTATTTTCATCCTATTCCTCCAACCATAGAGAGAGAGGGAGTGAGAGAGGAAAAGAGAAAGAGAGCGAGAATGTGTCCGTGTGAGAGAGAGAGAGCGAGAGCGAGGGAGCGAGAGAGCGAAGGAGGGAGAGAGAGAGAGAGAGCGAGAGAGAGAGAGAGTGGTCATCTCCATCCTTATTAGGCTCCTGCTATCATCTGCTGATTAATATTCATCAGTTGGACAAGCCAGAGCACCAGCCAGCCAAGTGCCGTACTGACTGCTTAGAAACTATTCTACCTGGGCCTACATGGTGTATACATTATTGAAATCAACTGAGAAGTCGGAGGACATAATGCTCCCCCACAGATGTTGTTAAGTCATCATGGGATGTTAATTGCTTAATTAACTCAGGAACCACACCTGTATGGAACCACCTGCTTTCAATACACTTTAAATCCCTCATTATTTTGGCAGTTACCTGTATATATACAGTATATAGAGAGAGAGCATGCCAGTCTGCCATGTCCACGGCCTACCGTGATTAATGGAAGGTGACTCCACAGAGCAGAAAAAGAGAGACGTCAGAGGAGAGAGAGACAAACAGACATGGCATCCCCCAGCTCCATATTAACCTCCCCTGCAGCACAGATGACAGCAACAACAACAACATCAATGACAGAGAAAGAAAATTCACCATTCAACCATGTCAGTACAGCGAGAAACCAGGTAGAAAAAAGTAGTGGAGTTGATTATGAAACATGATGTGCCCTTGTAGTGGGTTTATGTTGCAATGAAATCTCCGAAACTCAGAACTAAAATCTTGCGTAATTGCGTCGGATGGTCTATTTGTATTTGTATTTATTATGGATCCCAATTAGCTGCTGCCAAGGCAGCAGCTACTCTTCCTGAGGTCCAGCAAAATGAAGGCAGTTATACAATTTTTTAAACATTACAATACATTCATAACAGCTTTCACAACACAGTTTGTGAGTGCCCTCTGGCCCCTACTCCACTACCACATATCTACAACACAAAACCCATGTGTACGTGTGTATAGTACATATGTTATCATGTGTGTGTATGCATGTGTCTGTGCCTATGTTTGTGTTGCTTCACAGTCCCACTGTTCCATAAGGTACATTTGTATCTGTTTTTTAATCACATTTTACTGCTTGCATCTGTTACTTGATGTGGAATAGAGTTCCATGTACTGTAGTCACGGCTCCATGTAGTACTGTTTGCCTCCCATAGTCTGTTCTGGACTTGGGGTCTGTGAAGAAACCTCTGGTGGCATGTCTTGTGGGGTATGCATGGGTGTCCGAGCTGTGTGCCAGTAGTTCAAACAGAGCTCAGTGCATTCGACATGTCAATACTTCTCACAAATACAAATAGTGACGAAGTCAATCTCTCTTCCACTTTGAGCCAGGAGAGATTGACATTCATATTATTAATGTTAGCACTCTGTGTACATCCAAGGACCAGTCATGCTGCCCTGCTCTGAGCCAATTGCAATTTTCCTAAGCCCTCTTTGTGGCACCTGACCACACGACTGAACAGTAGTCCAGGTGCAACAAAACTAGGGCCTGTAGGACCTGCCTTGTTGATAGTGCTGTTAAGGAGGTAAAGTAACGCTTTATTATGGACAGACTTCTCCCCATCGAAGCTACACTGTTGTATCAATATGTTTTGACCATGACAGTTTACAATCCAGGGTTACTTCAAGCAGTTTAGTCACCTCAATTTGCTAAATTTTTACATTATTTATTACAAGATTTAGTTGAGGTTTAGGGTTTAGTGAATGATTTGTCCCAAATACAATGCTTTTTACTTTTTTTTAAATATTTAGGACTAACTTATTCCTTGCCACCCACTCTTAAACTACCTGCAGCTCTTTGTTAAAACTTCTTATGGCTGCAATCCCGGTAACGGGATCGATATGACAACAGCCAGTGAATGTGCAGGGCGCCAAATTCAAAAAACAGAAATCTCATAATAGAAATTCCTCAGACATACATGTGTCTTATACCATTTTAAAGGTAATCTTGTTGTTAATCCCACCAAAGTGTCCGATTTCAAATATGCTTTTCAGCGAAAGCACTACAAACGATTATGTTAGGTCACAACAAACCACAATAAGCACAGCCATTTTTCCAGCCAAAGATAGGAGTCACAAAAAGCACAAATAGAGATAAAATTCATCACTAACCTTTGATGATCTTCATCAGATGACACTCATAGGACTAAAATCTGAGTTTACATTGGCGCGTTACATTCACTAGTTCCAAAAACATCCAGTGATTTTGCATAGCCACATCGTTTCAACAGAAATACTCATCATAAATGTAGATGATAATACAAGTTATACACATGGAATTATAGATAAACCTCTCCTTAATGCAACCGCTGTGTCAGATTTCCAAAAAACTTTACGGAAAAAGCAAACCATGCAATAATCTGAGACGGCGCTCAGAACAATAGTCAAATTAGCCGCCATGTTGGAGTCAACAGAAACCATAAATTATATGATAAATATTCCCTTACCTTTGATGATATTCATCACAATGCACTCCCAGGAATCCCAGGTACACAATAAATGCTTGATTTGTTCGATAATGTCCGTTATTTATGTCCAATTAGCTACTTTGGTTAGCGCGTTTGGTAAACAATTCCAAAGTCACGAAGCGCGTTCACTAAAACCTGACGAAATGTCCAAAAGTTCCGTAACAGTCAGTAGAACCATGTCAAACGATGTATTGAATCAATCTTTAGAATGTTGTTAACATAAATCTTGAATAACGTTCCAACCGGAGAATTACATGAACTTCAGATGAGCGATGGAACGGAGCTCCCTCTCATGTGAACGCGCATGGTCAAAGAATGGTCACCTCATGGCAGTGGTGACTAATTCTCCTCTCATTCGGCCCCCCTTCACAGTAGAGTCATCAGACAAAGTTCTACAGACTGTTGACATCTAGTGGAAGCCGTAGGAAGTGAATACTCATTCATATCTCGCTGTGATTTCAATGGGATCTTGGTTGAAACTCGACCAGCCTCAGAATTTCCACTTCATGTTTGGATTTTTTCTCAGGTTTTTGCCTGCCTTTGCCTGCCAAAGCCATAACACATACGTTTTTCCAGCAGCAGACTATGATCGATTATGTCAAAAGCCACACTGAAGTCTAACAATTTAGCCCCCATGATCTTTTTGTTATCAATTTATCTCAGCCAATCATCAGTCATTTGTATATGTGCTGTGCTTGTTGAATGTCCCTCACTATAAGTGTGCTGAAATTCTGTTTTAAATCTGTTTACTGTAAAATGGCATTGTATCTGGTCAAACACAATTTTTTCCAAAACTTTACTAAGGGTTGGTAACTGGCTGATTGGTCAGCTATTGGAGGCTAGTAAAGGGGGCTTTATTATTCTTAGGTAGTGGAATGACTTTTGCTTCCCTCCAGGCCTGAGTGCACAAACTTTCTAGTAGGCTTAAATTGAAGATATATCACACAAAAATCTTCAGTGCGTGCTGGCCCAACCTGGTCTCAGAGAATTTCGTATTATTTTGTACGCAAATCAGAGACACTCTATATAGCATCTGTTATGTTTTGTATGATACAGTATGTTACGAATTACAATTCGTATTATATGTTATGAATTTGCAAACCTTCTGCCACGACTTCCGCCGAAGTTGGTCCCTCTCCTTGTTCGGACGGTGTTCGGCGGTCAACGTCACCGACCTTCTAGCCATCGCTGATCCATTTTTCATTTTCCATTGGTTTTGTCTTGTCTTGCTTCACACCTGGTTCCAATCCCATCAATTACATGTTGTGTATTTAACCCTCTGTTTCCCCTCATGTCCTTGTCGGAGATTGTTTGATTGTATGTTATGTGCAAGTTATGTGTTGGTGTGCGACGGGTTTTGTACCCACTTTTATTATTTTGTATATTTTGATTTTCTGAGTTTTGTGAGCACTTATTAAACGACTCCGTTTATACCAAGTTCGTTCTCCTGCGCCTGACTTCCCTGCCACCAACACGCACCCATTACACCTTCAATATGTTACGAATTTGCAAAATGTATATTCTACGAATTCTGGCTAGGTAGCTGTGCCTCCTATATGTGAGTTTCTTTTTCAGACAATCCCTTTGTACACAGCTAACGTTAACCAAAGCAAGCTAGCTACTGATAGTCCAACCCTAAGTAACAGCAATGATGGAAAAAGTACCCAATTGTCAAACTTGAGTAAAAGTAAAAATACTATCACAGCTCAGGCTAAGACCCAGATAGTACGAGTCTGAGTTTTTTGAAGTACAAGGGGCAGGCAAAGTCGTAATCCAAATCAGAGTCAGGCAGTTACAGGACGGCAGGCAAGATCAGGACAGGCAGAAAGGTCAGAACTGGGAAGACTAGAAAACAGGGACTAGTGAAAACAGGAGTACGGAAAAACACTGGTAGGCTTGACAAGACACAGACATCCTATTAAGGATTACATGCCTAACTGAGAAAGCAGTAGACGTTCTGATCAAGTTTGGCACTACAGTTGAAATCGGAAGTTTACATACACTTAGGTTGGAGTCATTAAAACTCGATTTTCAAAAACATCATTAACAAACTATAGTTTTGGCAAGTCGTTTAGGACATCTAATTTGTGCATGACACAAGTAATTTTTCCAACAATTGTTTACAGACAGATTATTTCACTTATAATTCACTGTATCACAATTCCAGTGGGTCAGAAGTTTATATACACTAAGTTGACTGTGCCTTTAAATAGCTTGGAAAATTCCAGAAAATTATGTCATGGCTTTAGAAGCTTCTGATAGGCTAATTGACATAATTTGAATCAATTGGAGGTGTACCTGTGGACGTATTTTTTTTAATTTTTTATTTTTATTTCTTTTTTTATCCCATTTTCTCCCCAATTTTCGTGGTATCCAATCGCTAGTAATTACTATCTTGTCTCATCGCTACAACTCCCGTACGGGCTCGGGAGAGACGAAGGTCGAAAGCCATGCGTCCTCCGAAGCACAACCCAACCAAGCCGCACTGCTTCTTAACACAGCGCGCCTCCAACCCGGAAGCCAGCCGCACCAATGTGTCGGAGGAAACACCGTGTACCTGGCCCCCTTGGTTAGCTCGCACTGCGCCCGGCCCGGCTGTGGACGTATTTCAAGGTCTACCTTCAAACTCAGTGCCTCTTTGCTTGACATCATGGGAAAATCAAAAGAAATCAGCCAAGACAAGAAAATAATTGTAGACCTCCACAAGTCGTTCATTCTTGGGAGCAATTTTCAAACGCCTGAAGGTACCACGTTCATCTGTACAAACAATTTTTCCACAAGGATAAACACCATGGGACCATGCAGCTATCATACCGCTCAGGAAAGAGACACGTTCTGTCTCCTAGAGATGAATGTACTTTGGTGCGAAAAGTGCAAATCAGTCCCAGAACAACAGCAAAGGACCTTGTGAAGATGCTAGAGGAAACAGGTACAAAAATATCTATATCCACAGTAAAACGAGTCCTATAGCGACATAACCTGAAAGGCCGCTCAGCAAGGAAGAAGCAACTGCTCCATAAAAAAGTCAGACTACGGTTTGCAACTGCAAATGGGGACAAAGATTGTACTTTTTGGAGAAAATTCTGGTCTGATGAAACAAAAATAGAACTGTTTGGCTATAATGACCATCGTTATATCATACAACTCCATTGTGTCCTCCTCCCAGAGTGCTAAGAACCTTGGCGTGATCCTGGACAACACCCTGTCGTTCTCAACTAACATCAAGGCGGTGACCCGTTCCTGTAGGTTCATGCTCTACAACATTCGCAGAGTACGACCCTGCCTCACACAGGAAGCGGCGCAGGTCCTAATCCAGGCACTTGTCATCTCCCGTCTGGATTACTGCAACTCGCTGTTGGCTGGGCTCCCTGCCTGTGCCATTAAACCCCTACAACTCATCCAGAACGCCGCAGCCCGTCTGGTGTTCAACCTTCCCAAGTTCTCTCACGTCACCCCGCTCCTCCGCTCTCTCCACTGGCTTCCAGTTGAAGCTCGCATCCGCTACAAGACCATGGTGCTTGCCTACGGAGCTGTGAGGGGAACGGCACCTCCGTACCTTCAGGCTCTGATCAGGCCCTACACCCAAACAAGGGCACTGCGTTCATCCACCTCTGGCCTGCTCGCCTCCCTACCTCTGAGGAAGTACAGTTCCCGCTCAGCCCAGTCAAAACTGTTCGCTGCTCTGGCACCCCAATGGTGGAACAAACTCCCTCACGACGCCAGGTCAGCGGAGTCAATCACCACCTTCCGGAGACACCTGAAACCCCACCTCTTTAAGGAATACCTAGGATAGGATAAAGTAATCCTTCTAACCCCCCCCGTTAAAAGAGTTAGATGCACTATTGTAAAGTGGTTGTTCCACTGGATATCATAAGGTGAATGCACCAATTTGTAAGTAGCTCTGGATAAGAGCGTCTGCTAAATGACTTAAATGTAAATGTAAATGTTATATTTGGTGGAAAAGGGGGAGGCTTGCAAGCCTATGAACACCATCCCAACCGTGGTGCACAGGGGTGGCAGCATCATGTTGTGGGGGTGCTTTGCTGCAGGGGGGGCTGGTGCACTTCAGAAAATAGTTGGCATCTAGGTAAGGAAAATTATGTGGATATATTGAAGCAACATCTCAAGACATCAGTCAGGAAGTTCAAGCTTGGTAGCAAATGGGTCTTCCAAATGGACAATGACCCCAAGCATACTTGTTGTGGCAAAATGGCTTAAGGACAACAAAGTCAAGGTATTGGAGTGGCCATCACAAAGCCCTGACCTCAATCCTACAGAAAGTTTGTGGGCAGAACTGAAAAAGCGTGTGCGAGCAAGGAGGCCTACAAACCTGACTCAGTTACACCAGCTCTGTCAGGAGGAATGGGCCAAAATCCACCCAACTTATTGTGGGAAGCTTGTGGAAGGCTACCCAAAATGTTTGACCCAAGTTAAACAATTTAAAGGCAATGCTACCAAATACTAATTGAGTGTATGTAAACTTCTGACCCACTGGGAATGTGATGAAATAAATAAAAGCTGAAATAAATCATTCTCTCTACTATTATTCTGACATTTTACATTATTAAAATAAAGTGGTGATCCCAACTGACCTAAGATAGGGAATTTTTACAAGGATTAAATGTCAGGAATTGTGAAAAATGTTGTTAAATGTATTTGGCTAAGGTGTATGTAAACTTCCGACTTCAACTGTATACAAGTCAACTCTGGCATACTTTAAAAAAACAAGTACAGAAACAGACTCAATGCTGAGCATGACCCCAGGGTTGCACAGTCAAAAACTGAGCCCAGAATAGACCTGCTTCTTGAAAACTTCGACCATCCTCACACCTCTCATTATGACTGTGTGTGTGTGTGTGTGTTTTCTGGTCTACGTCTGTGTGATGTGATGAGTTTATTCCATTTCAGAAATAGAATTAAACATGAATTGCTATGTATATGTATATTTCCTTTCATTTCATTTTTGTCTGTATTGCATTTGTTTTGGGCATAAGGGCAATAAAATGTACCGATATTTATGTATAGTTGCATGTTTTCATAAGCTTGGGTCCCAGGATAACACATAATTTCTAATTTGGTTCCCAGGCTGAAAATGTTTAAGAATCCCTGTGCTAGGTTGTTGCAAAGTAGATACAAAGTAGTAAGTGGTTGATATGTTGCTAATTAGCTATAATTCTAAAGTTGTCCCTGATGAGATTCAAACTCGCAAACTTTGGGCTACTAGACGTTTGCGTTATACCTCCACACATCCACCCTACTTTAATTTTTGCCTTAAGTAACCATCTGTAACCATTCAAAATGTAACATATCATACTAATTTGAATGTTCCAGATTTACCTTTACTATGTTACGTCTATTCTATGAGACCAGGCTGGCTGGCCAGATACTCCCTTTAAACGTTTTGCACTAATTTCCAATTCTGGAGCATTTTCATGCTGTGTGTTCTTTATGTGTGAGTGTGTTAATGCCTTGGCCAATGGATTATTGGGTTTTCAATTTACAACTAAACTCTTAATTGTAGAGAGGGAATCAGTGTTGCATGATATCTGGAGAATGAAGCAGTAAACATACTGTAATGTGATGGAGATTCTGATTGAATTCCTATGTGATCTGGGAAGCTGTAATTTTCCATATCTAAGCAGGTTTTCATCAGCAGTGTTTATTAGGTGGTTCCACGAATAGGGTGCCTTTTGAGTGCCTTTGGTATTTTAAGTAGAAATTTGGAACCAATATTGGATTTTAAAAGCCTGTTATATTAAATGAAGTCCCCTTTAATATGAACCACATTGAAAATTCAGTATGAATCAAGACTTGCTAAAGTGCCAAAAATCTTCATTTTGATATGTCCCTCATCATGTTTTTCCATGATACGCTGTTATGTGAACCGAACTCATTTTATATATGGAGAAACTATTCCTTTTTTTTCTTATAATTGTTTTAGGATAACACGTCAACCCTGTTACCCATAGACAGAGGCTGGAAATATTTGAACAATTGCATTTAATTGCCCCTCCCTGTTGCACACAACAAGCTTCCATTCCCCCTGTCATATTTATCACTGATTTAAGTCAACCCTGTTATAGTCAACCCGGTTACTTTATTTGGCACTTAATACACTTACTATAGTAATTTTTTTATTTAACGTCTTGATGGAAATGTGTTTTTTGTAGATCCCAACTCCCCCTGAGACACCCTCTGAGAGTGGAAGGCACTCTATTGTTGTACTGACCCAGGCACCAAATGGTAGAAAACAGACTGAAACAGGGAGTGACTACCTGAACTTGTCCAATAAGGAATATGCTTATTGTTTTTGTTGTTCACTGCAATTTTTTGTATTTTTTGTTCCGTTGTGTGACCTAATGAACCCAAACCAGCCAGCAGCGTTCCTTATAATCTATCCATATTGTCTCTCGTGTCCACTAGACTAACGAAGATTAACACATTTCCCTTGCTCCTGTAATGTAAAAACACAGAGTTGATTAATCATTTTGATAGTTCCCCTGACCCTTAATAAAAACACTCTAATACGTTACCAAATGACTTGATGATATTTATATCCATTACGATATGAGACAGACACAACCATTCATAGATTAACAATTAGACTGACATGTTTGACAGAATTCCATTTCCCAACTGCCTCCCTCTCCCCGTCCGTGTGCATCTGTGGTGCCAATGACACGAGTCATTAGTCAGGGTTATATGTGTGCGTCTGTGTGTACACAGCCAAGCTCTCTGTCTCTGATTCTATCTGACATCAAATGGGGGTGTAATACACTTGCACATCCAAATCCATCCAACAAGACATTATTTATCATTTCATCATCCATATGCCTTCTATTTCATAAGTTGTTTAACAGTGATCTACTGCTACAGATACAGTATCTGAAGAACTCTGAAGTGTTAAGGTGTTGACGCGCATATGTGCTTTGTTTTATTGCAGATAAATTCCACCTCAGTGAGCACACGGATCTCACAATTAGTAATGTTGTAACTAGCTACAAAGCCTTGTTTTTGTTTTTGATGTTATGTTGTTTTCCTAAACCAACCAACCAACAGTGATATCGCTCTGGGTCTCATTAAGCCTCTGTAACTGTCACGTTCCTGACCTGTTTTCTGTTAGTTTTGTATGTGTTAGTTGGTCAGGACGTGAGTTTGGGTGGGCAGTCTATGTTTTCTGTTTCTATGTTGGTTTAAAGGGTGACCTGATATGGCTCTCAATTAGAGGCAGGTGGTTTTCATTTCCTCTGATTGAGAGTCATATTAAGGTAGGTGTTTTCACACTGTTTGTTGGTGGGTGGTTGTCTCCTGTGTCTGTGTAAGTGTATGTTACGCCACACGGGACTGTTTTCGGTTTTGTTTGTTCGTTCGTTTTATGTAGTCAGTTTTCCTGTTATTGCGTTCTTCACGTTATATGTAAGTTCGTGTCCAGGTCTGTTGACTGCGTTTGTTATTTTGTAAATTCTCAAGTGTTTCGTGTTCGTCGTGTTTTCTGTTTTGTTTAATAAATATTATGTCGAACTACAACGCTGCAGTTTGGTCAAATCACTACTCCTCCTTTTCGGATGAAGAGGAGGAGGAACGCCATTACAGTAACAGATTTGGCTGCGGTGCCATTTGAGCATTTCACCTCCCTTCCTTTTCTATTTGCACTTCTTTCATGTTGTGCTTGTGGTTAAATGATAATCATCACACTCTCACATTTCTGCCATCGCTGGCGGAATTATAAACACCAAGTCAGGAAGTACCATGCTTCTCATAATTAACTTTTTGTACACTATGCCAGTAAAAAGTCTCAAACTTGCCGCTACACTGTCAGTTTGTTTTTCAAATGGAGCAGCAAGTGGGCTTTGTTTCAGCGATGCAAAAGCAGGATTTTATTGGCTTATGATTTACTTTATAATAATGTTGACCATACAGTGCTTGATTTCTGACATTCAACATAACAGCACCTGGTTCTATATAATAGCATACTGTATATAAACATTTGTAAACATGTATAGTAGTAATTACTAAGAGGGGGAAAGCTTTCAGGAGGGATAATGTGTTTTTATGGCGTATCCCTTGGCGTTAGTGTCCATGGTGATGGGTGTAGGTGTATTAAGTGCAGACTGGGGAGGTAGGAGGTAGGAGGTTGGAGGCAGGAGGTAGCTGGCAGCTGGCCCAGTGCCAGGCCCAGGGGGTGCCAGGGGACAATCTCAACTCGTCATCATCTCCGGGGGGTTCCACCTGTTGTTTTCTGGGGGAAAACTGTCTCTCCATCTCCCCTTCTCTCCCACTCTCGCTCTCTTCGCCTCTCTCCCTCTCTACCTCCATCTATCATCATCTCTGGGGGTTCCACCTGCTGTTGTTCTGGGGGGAAACTGTCTCTCCATCTCCCCTTCTCCTCGTCTCTTCCTCTCTTCACCTCCACCTGTTATCTCTGCTCACCTGTCTTGCTTATCGTCAGGCAGTGTTGCCAGGTGTTGTCATTGTCAGTTGAATGTATAATGAGATCACTATGAACTGTTTATGATCTCACATTGAGGTTTTGGGAGGTTTTATATGTCAATATTATATCATATCATATAAAACCCTCAAGCTGACTACACTGTAATAATCACTCTCTGTTATCCTTACCTAGCCTGCTGTGTGATTCAGCTACCAGCCCTCTCAGCTATACTCTGATTGACAGCTATGTCAGAGATTGTGTGACACACTGGTACTTACTGTATCATATCAGTCTGATGACATCTGACAGATTGCAGCTAGCTAAATGACTCACACAAGCTATATAAGGATAGCACACAGAACGTTTTATGATACAGTATAATGATGATATTGACATATCAAAACATTAGGATGCACACAAAATAGTTTGTGGAGCTAGTAACTTGTGTGTGAAATGCAGAAAACAAGGAGCATTTGCAGTGCCCCTGGAGCAGGCTATAGTCAGGCGCTTTAGTCTAGTGCAGTCCTTTTCCATGATCTCCTAAACGGCTACAGCGACGGGTGTAGATTTAGTTTCCCAAGGGTTCATTGCTTTGCATGTATACATCCATACCCCAACATGCCACATCCCTCCTAGGTTTCACCTCCAACTGATAGCCGTGGCAGAATCGAAAAGGTGATGCCCAAAATTGGTTCAATTCCCATTTTATATAGTGGCTTTTGTTTTCTATTGTATTCTATTATGGGAGGCTCGCTTTCGGGGCTCAATGGCCACTGATATCCTGCCAGAGCCCATCAGATTCAAAAGGTTATCCCCTCTTCTCTCCTCCAGATAACAGCAAAGCCCTTTCACTGGGCTTTTAAACACTTCTATGGTGACTTATCTATCACCAGCATGGCCTGTCCACACTAATCCATTTCAGCCCCACTCCTCTCGCTCGCCCTCCAACCCTATTATTGATAAAGTGCTGCTGTTTTATATGAGACGCGAGCGCAGAAAAACAGGTCTTAAGGGAAATATCTTGGTTTTATTCGGAGGGATTATAAGGCGGGGGAAATTTTATTCGTTTTTTATGGCGTTTTATTTAAGGTGCGCTAACGTCATTTTCTCTCTCCATTTCCCAAATTTCACACAACATATAGCAATACATTACACCCCATACACAGATTGAATGTGTTGTTATAGGTTCTTTACAATGTGGTTACTCTCTAATGTGCTATAAGGAGCGTAAGGTCTGGGTCTCTAGCTTTTCATAAAATACAGCAGGCCTTTATTGACACTTGGCAGTGTCAGTATATTTGGGTAGCCGTGGAGACTGGAGAGAGAGAGGGGCTGTAATCTATGGTGTGTCAGTTCAGTGCCAGATGAAATCCACCTGCTCCTTTGATTAAAAGGAGCCTGAAAGTACAAATATAATAGAAACTACTGGTCTGGGAGAGAACTGGCTAGGTGTCTCCAATCTGCAGGTGCAATCCTACCCTGGGCTTTACTGTAGAGGAGAGGATTACGGGATGGTTGGTGGGTAAAGTGTGAGGTGAAACACCTATCATTAACACCACTTTAAACTATAGTCAAGGCACTCCTCCCTATCAAAGAGCTTGGGCAGATTCTGACAAATGATCACTTTCAGCATATGTTTTCATTTGAAGCTTGTCATCTGTGACAGGCAAATCTCATGAAAGCTCTGTAACACAAAATTGGTCTTGTGGAGAGAAAAAGACAGAGAGAGAAAGAGACAGAGGGAGGGAGGGAGGGAGGGAGGGAGGGAGGGAGGGAGGGAGGGAGAGAAAGACAGACAGACAGACAGAGACAGATGGAGACAGAGGTATGTAGAGAGGGGAGGAATGTATAGGGAACAGCTTGGTTGAGGTGAGGTTGTCCAGTGTCAGCAGGGCCAGCATTGAGCTGTGTCTTGGAAGAGGTAATGCTGTTATCTGATTGTGGCCCTTTAATTGATGTTGACTAATGGACAGTGGATAAGTCTACACAAAGCTACACAAAGCCCATGCCATGGTATACAGAGGCTTGCGAAAGTATTCACCACCCTTGGCATTTTTCCTATTTTGTTGCTGTACAACCTGGAATTAAAATAGATTTTTGGGGGGTTTGTATCATTTGATTTACACAACATGCCTACCAATTTGAAGATGCAAAATATTTTCTATTGTGAAACAAACAAGAAATAAGACAAAAACAGAAAACTTGTGCGTGCATAACTATTACTCCCCCCCAAAAAGTCAATACTTTGTAGAGACATATTTTGTAGCAATTACAGCTGCAAGTCTCTTGGGGTATGTCTCTTTGAGCTTGGCACATCTAGCCACTGGGATTTTTGCCCATTCTTCAAGGCAAAACTGCTCCATCTCCTTCAAGTTGGATGGGTTCCGCTGGTGTACAGCAATCTTTAAGACATACCACAGATTCTCAATTGGATTGAGATCTGGGCTTTGACTAGGCCATTTCAAGACATTTAAACGTTTCCCCCTAAACCACTCGAGTGTTGCTTTAGTAGTATGCTTTTTCCTGCTGGAAGGTAAACCTGTCACGCCCTGACCTTAGAGATCCTTTTTATGTCTCTATTTTGGTTGGTCAGGGTGTGAGTTGGGGTGGGCATTCTATGGTTTTGTTCTATGTTTTCTGTTTTGTGTCTGCACCAGACAGGACTATTTCGTTTGTTTCCGTTTTGTTATTTTTTTGTTCTAGTGTTCAGTGTTATTAAAAGTCATGAACACGTACCACGCTGCACCTTGGTCCTCTCCTTCTTCCTCAGATGAACGACGTTACAGAACTACCCACCACCAAAGGACCAAGCAGCGTGGTGTAATTGACTCCTGGACATGGGAGGAAATCCTGGACGGCAAGGGACCCTGGGCACAGACGGGAGAGTATCGCCGTCCTAAAGAGGAGCTGGAGGCAGCTAAGGAGGAGCGGCGATGCAACGAGGAGTTGGCTCGAGGAGGCGTGCACGAGAGGCAGCCCCAGAATTCTTTTTGGGGGTGGCACACGGGGAGATTGGCGGAGTCAGGTCATAGACCTGAGCCAACTCCTCGTGTTTGCCGTGGGGAGAGAGTGACCGGGCAGGCACCGTGTTATGCGGTGGCGCGCAAGGTGTCCCCAGTGCACACTCATAGCCCGGTGCGCTACATCGCAGCTCCTCGCATCAGCCGGGCTAGAGTGGGCATCGAGCCAGGAGGGATGGTGCCGGCTCAGCGCATCTGGCCTCCAGTGCGTCTCCTCGGCCCGGGTTATCCTGCGCCAGCCCTACGCACGATGTCCCCGGTTCGCCAGCACAGCCCAGTGCGGCCTGTTCCAGCTCCCCGCACTTGCCGGGCTACAGGGGGTATCCAGCCAGGACGAGTTGTGCTAGCTCTGCGCTCGAGACCGCCAGTGCGCCTCCACGGCCCAGTGTATCAAGGTTCCTCGGCCAAGGAAGAGGCCTCCTGCATGTCTCCCCAGCCTGGTGAGTCCTGTGCCTGTGCTAAGCCCTAACCCTCCTGCATGTCTCCCCAGCCTGGTGAGTCCTGTGCCTTCTCCCAGAGCCAGGCCTCCTGTGTGTCTCTCCACTCCAGTAATGATCCATGGCAGGAGGCCTCCAGTGGTGATCCATGGCACGAAGCCTCCAGTGATGATCCATGGCACGAAGCCTCCAGTGGTGATCCATGGCACGAAGCCTCTAGTGGTGATCCAGGGCACGAAGCCTCCAGTGATGATCCATGGCACGAAGCCTCCAGTGATGATCCATGGCACGAAGCCTCCAGGGATGATCCATGGCAAGAAGCCTCCATTGATGATCCCTGGCAAGAAGCCTCCAGAGACGGCCTCCAGCCCGGAGCTGCCAGAGTCTCCCTCCTTTCCGGAGCTGCCAGAGTCACCCCCTGCCCGGAGCTGCCAGAGTCTCCAGTGATGATTTACCTCGTATGAGCAAGCTGCACATCAATGGCACTGATTTAAAATAGCTAATTCACCTTGTCTGCATTTCAACTTGTGTGTGTGTGTGTGTGTGTGTGTGTGTGTGTGTGTGTGTGTGTGTGTGTGTGTGTGTGTGTGTGTGTGTGTGTGTGTGTGTGTGTGTGTGTGTGTGTGTGGCGGGGGTGGAGGGGCGGACGTCTGTCAGTGAGACATCAAATGACTGGGGCGATATAGGTCACTCTCAAGGAAGGCTTCAAGGAAACAGGCTGTTCTGTCCTCCCCACAACACATTCAGGCAACCCACAACATGGTTGTGCCCTAGGCAAGGCAGTGTTTAACCTCTCTAGGGTATGTGGGACGGTAGCGTCTCACCTCGTCAACAGCCAGTGAAACTGCAGGGCGCCAAATTCAAAACAACAGAAATCCCATAATTAAAATTCCTCAAACATACAAGTATTTTACACCATTTTAAAGATACACTTGTTGTAAATCCAGCCACAGTGTCCGATTTCAAAAAGGCTTTACGTAGAAAGCACACCAAACGATTATGTTAGGTCAGAGCCAAGTCACAGAAAAACACAGCCATTTTTCCAGCCAAAGAGAGGAGTCACAAAAAGCAGAAATAGAGATAAAATGTATCCCTAACTTTTGATGATCTTCATCAGATGACACTCATAGGACTTCATGTTACACAATATATGTATGATTTGTTCGGTAAAGTTCATATTTATATCCAAAAATCTAAGTTTACATTGACGCGTTATGTTCAGTAGTTCCAAAACATCCGGTGATTTTGCAGAGAGCCACATCAATTTACAGGTGTTTGGCCTGGTATGGTTCCCAATCAGAGGCAGCTGTCAATCGTTGTCTCTGATTGAGAACCATACTTAGGTAGCCTGTTCCCACCTGTGTTTGTGGGTAGTTGTTTTCTGTCTCTGTGTCTGCACCAGACAGTACTGTTTCGTGTTGGTCTATTTTTGTTATTTTGTCTTAGTGTTCTGAGTTAAAATAAATATTAACATGGACACTTACCACGCTGCGTTTTGGTCCGATCTTGACTACTCTTCATCAGACGATGAGGATCGTTACAATAATAAACATTGCTAAAAGATACAACTGTTATGCATGGAATTTTAGATCCACTTCTCCTTAATGCAACCGCTGTGTCAGATTTTTAAAAAACTTTATGGAAAAGCACACCATGCAATAATCTGAGTACAGCGCTCAGAGACAAACACAACCCAAAGAGATATCCGCCATGCTGTGTAGTCAACAGATGTCAGAATAGCATTATAAATATTCACTTACCTTTGATGATCTTCATCAAAATGCACTCCCAGGAATCCCAGTTACACAATACATGTTTGTTTTGTTCGATGAAGTCCATCATTTATGTCCAAATACCTCCTTTTTGTTAGTGCGTTTAGCCCAGTAATCAAAATTCATGACGCACGATCACGAGGTGCAGACGAAAAGTCAAAAGGTTCCGTTACAGTCCGTAGAAACATGTCAAACGATGTATAGAATCATTCTTTAGGATGTTTTTAACATAAATCTTCAATAATGTTCCAACCGGAGAATTCCTTTGTCTTCAGAAATCTAACTCTCTCACGTGAACGCGCCTGGTCAGCTCGTGGCTCTCTGGCAGACCTCTGACTCATTCCCCTCTCATTCGCCCCCACTTCACAGTAGAAGCCTCAAACAAGGTTCTAAAGACTGTTGATATCTAGTGGAAGCCTTAGGAAGTGCAATATGACCCCATTTCCACTGTATCTTGGATAAGAAAAGAGTTGAAAAACTACAAACCTCAGATTTCCCACTTCCTGGTTGGATTTTTTCTCAGGTTTTTGCCTGCCATATGAGTTCTGTTATACTCACAGACATCATTCAAACATTTTTAGAAACTTCAGAGTGTTTTCTATCCAAATCTACTAATAATATGCATATCCTAGCATCTGGGCCTGAGTAGCAGGCAGTTTACTCTGGGCACGCTTTTCATCCGGACGTGAAAATTCTGCCCCCTACCCAAGAGAGGTTAACCTGGGAGGAAATTGCTCATTACTCTCCAAGCATGCCTAATGTTATTATTGCATGTTCCTCCCTCTCTCCCTCTCTAACTCTCTCTCTCCCTCCTTCTCTCCATCGGTTCAACCCGTTTATGGTGAGCTGCTGAGCTGGCATCCTGAGAGAGAGAGAGAGAGAGAGAGAGAGAGAGAGAGAGAGAGAGAGAGAGAGAGAGAGAGAGAGAGAGAGAGAGAGAGAGAGAGAGAGAGAGAGAGAGAGAGAGAGAGAGAGAGAGAGAGAGAGAGAGAGAGAGAGAGAGAGAGAGAGAGAGAGAGAGAGAGAGAGAGAGAGAGAGAGAGAGAGAGAGAGGCAGTAGAAAAATAGAGAGGAGAGAGAGGAGAGAGAGCGAGAGAGGAGAGAGCGAGAGAGCGAGAGAGGCGAGAGAGGCGAGAGAGAGAGCGAGAGAGGAGAGAGCGAGAGCGAGAGAGGAGAGAGCGAGAGAGCGAGAGAGGAGAGAGCGAGAGAGCGAGAGAGGAGAGAGCGAGAGAGGAGAGAGCGAGAGAGCGAGAGAGGCGAGAGAGGAGAGAGCGAGAGAGCGAGAGAGGCGAGAGAGAGAGGGAGAGAGAGAGAGAGAGAGAGGCAGTAGAAAAATAGAGAGGAGAGAGAGAGAGGCAGTAGAAAAATAGAGAGGAGAGAGAGGAGAGAGAGCGAGAGAGGAGAGAGCGAGAGAGCGAGAGAGGCGAGAGAGCGAGAGAGCGAGAGAGGCGAGAGAGAGAGAGAGAGAGAGAGAGAGAGAGAGAGAGAGAGAGAGAGAGAGAGAGAGAAAGGGAGTAGAGAAATAGAGCGGAGAAAGAGAGAGAGAGAGAGAGAACGCACTCTAGTCTATTCTCATCTCCCAGGTTGTTAATTCTAATGATGACGTGATTTAATTCAGGATCTGATGACTGATGTCTGTCAGGCTGCCTGTGTGTTTGATACATGGAGAGCAGCTGTCGAGTCAGCGTGGGATGAATTTAACGCTCAGCCCGGGAAACAAGGGCATACTGTAATTGAAATTGATTGCTTTGGAATATATCCCTTACTTTTAATATGCGCACAGCAGTTGATTGCACTAAAATGTAAAAAAAAAGAAATAGCTATATTTTTCTGTTGCATTTTTATCTCCTCGGTCAGCTGGGGGAGAGAGAGAGAGACTAGAAAAAAAGAGAATAAACGAGTGAGAGAGAAAGAGGTTTCTCCCCCGTTCAATAAACTGTGGATTAGCATGCACATTTCTCACTCGTTCCGCTGTAAATGGAGCTCCTGATGAGATGAGGCACACCAGTAAATTACCTTGCCTTTGTTTATTCGTTGTTGTTTTTATCCACTTCCTGCAGGCTCCATTTAACATGGAAAGTCTAACTCCCAACGCAGCCTAAATGAGCCATAACAACAGATGATACTTATCTTGATCTCGCAAGTGTTTATTCTCCGCACAGAGGTTGATGAGACACCCTAGACTTTCATGACCTTCCACTATAAAGAGAGGAATTATTTAACATTATATTCCAATAGGCTATTTAGTACCACATTATACAATCGGACTTGCCTCTACACAACATACTGCTAACTTTGAAAAACTGAACTTTGCAATAAATCATGAAAAAATGTACTTTCTCACTATGTTGTTCGAAATTGGACTCTTCCCAACTAACAATTATATGGAGAGAGAACGTTTTTTTAATGTTACCCATAATGTTGAATAGACTGTAATAATCACTCTCTGTTATCCTTAGCTAGCCTGCTGTGTGATTCAGCTACCAGCCCTCTCAGCTATACTCTGATTGACAGCTATGTCAGAGACTGTGTGACACACTGGTACTTACTCATATCAGTCTGATGACTGACATTTAGCATGTTTTGGTATTAAAGTTAGGAAAACATTCCCGTAATGTCAAACAGAATTTATCCAGAACTTATCTAAGTTCTTAGAATATCCAATATTAATGTTCAATACACGTTTCATGGGATGTAGCAAGAACATTCATGTGTCCAGTTTTCTGAGGGTTAAGAGAATATTGCATCAACGTCACGCCTATACAGTGCCTTCAGAAAGTATTCACACCTGTTTGCAATAAGGCACTTAAGTAAAACGGCAAAAAATTCACCTTTTAGCAGGACAATAGTCTAAAACACAAGGCCAAATATACACTAGAGTTGCTTACAAAGATGACATTGAATGTTCCTGAGTGGCCTAGTTACAGTTTTGACTTAAATCAGCTAGAAAATCGATGGCAAGACTTGAAAATGTCTGTCTAGCAATGATCAACAACCAACTTGACAGAGCTTGAAGAATATAAAAATATATATTTTTTGCAGATATTGTACAAACCAGGTGTGCAAAGCTCTTAGAGACGTACCCCAAAAGACAGCTGTAATTGCTGCCAAAGGTGATTCTAACATGTATTGACTCAGGCGTGTGATGGTTATGTAAATGAGAAATTTCTGTATTTAATTTTCAATACATTTGCTAAAATGTTTTCACTTTGTCATTACGACGCCTCGAATCCAGTATGGAGTGAATGGAGTACTCCGGGGCCCACCCAATTTCTAGAGGGGGCAGAGGAACCTCCCGCACCTCAAACTCCTGGAGCAGGCCAGCCACCACCGGCCAGAGGAGAGACACAAGGAACGAGGAGTTAATACGGTAATCGGGTGGAAGCTGTGACCTATAACAAACCTCGTTCACTCTCCCCAGGACTTTAAAAGGCCCCAAAAACCGCGGACCCAGCTTCAGGCAGGGCGGGCGGAGGGGCAGGTTCCGGGTCGAGAGCCAGACCCGGCCTCACTGCGGTGGCCATCTGCGTTCTCCTTTTGGCGCGTCACGGCCTGCTGAAGGTGAACACGGACAGCTTCCCATGTCTCCTCCGTGCGCCGGAACCAGTCATCCACCGCAGGAACCTCGGTCTGACAATGATGCCAAGGCGCCAGAACCGGCTGTTACCCCAGTACGCACTGGAAGGGAGAGAGGTTAGTGGAGGAGTGGTGAAGCGAGTTCTGTGCCATCTCGGCCCAGGGCACGAACGTCGCCCACTCCCCCGGCCGGTCCTGGCAATAGGACCGCAGAAACCTGCCCACATCCTGGTTCACTCTCTCCACCTGCCCATTACTCTCGGGGTGAAAACCTGAGGTAAGGCTGATCGAGACCCCCAGACGTTCCATGCACGCCTTCCAGACTCTAGACGTGAACTGAGGACCCCGATCAGACACTATGTCCTCAGGCACCCCGTAGTGCCGGAAGACGTGTGTAAACAAGGCCTATGCAGTCTGTAGGGCCGTAGGGAGACCGGGCAGAGGGAGGAGACGACAGGACTTAGAGAAACGATCCACAACGACCAGGATCGCGGTGTTACCCTGTGAGAGTGGAAGATCAGTCAGAAAATCCACCGACAGGTGTGACCAAGGCCGCTGTGGAACGGGTAAGGGGTGTAGCTTACCTCTGGGCAGGTGCCTAAGAGCCTTACACTGGGCGCACAGCAAGCAGGAGGAAACATAAACCCTCACGTCCTTAGCCAAGGTAGGCCACCAGTACCTCCCGCTCAAACAGCGCACTGTCCGACCGATCCCAGGATGACCAGAGGAGGGTGACGTGTGGGCCCAATAGATCAACCGGTCACGAACAGCAGACGGGACGTACAGACGCCCAGCGGGACACCAGACGGGAGCGGGCTTTGCACATAATGCCTGCTCAATGTCCGTGTCCAGCTCCCACACTACTGGTGCCACCAGGCAGGAAGCGGGGAGTATGGGAGTGGGATCCATGGGCCGCTCCTCTGTGTAATACAGCCGGGACAATGCGTCTGCCTTCACGTTCTGGGAGCCTGGTCTGTAGGAAAGGGTAAACACAAAACGAGTGAAAAACATTGCCTACATTGCCTGGCGAGGTTCAGTCTGCTCACTGCCAGGATGTACTCCAGATTGTGGTGGTCAGTCCAGATGAGAAAAGGGTGTCTAGCCTCCTCAAGCCAATGTTTCCACGCCTTCAAGGCTTTGACGACAGCCAACAGCTCCCGGTCCCCCACATCATAATGTCGCTCCACCGGGCTGAGCTTCTTCGAGAAGAAGGCACAGGGGCGGAGCTTCGGTGGCGTACCCGAGCGCTGAGAGAGGACAGCTCCTATCCCAGCCTCGGACGCTTCCACCTCCACTATGAACGCCAAAGAGGGATTCGGATGGGCCAGCATGGGAGCCGAGGTAAACAGAGCCCTCAGGTGACTAAAAGCACTGTCCGCCTCAGCTGACCACTGCAAGCGTACCAGGCCCCCCTTCAGCAGTGAGGTAATGGGAGCCACTACCTGACCAAAACCCCGGATAAACCTCCGGTAGTAGTTGGCAAACCCTAAGAACCACTGCATCTCCTTTACCGTGGTGGGAGTCGGCCAATTACGCACGGCTGAAATGCGGTCACTCTCCATCTCCACCCCTGAAGTGTAAATGAGATACCCTAGGAAGGAGACGGACTGTTGGAAGAACAGGCATTTCTCAGCCTTCACGTACAGGTCATGCTCCAACAGGCGACCAAGCACCCTGTGCACCAGGGACACATGCTCGGCGCGTGTAGCGGAGTATATCAAAATGTCATCAATTTTCACCACTATACCATGCCCGTGAAGGTCCCTGAAAATCTCGTCTACAAAGGCTTGGAAGACTGATGGCGCATTCATCAATCCGTACGGCATGACGAGGTACTCATAGTGCCCTGAGGTGGTACTGAAAGCCGTCTTCCACTCGTCTTCCTCTCGGATACGCACCAGGTTGTAAGCACTCCTGAGATCTAGTTTGGTGAAGAAGCGTGCCCCGTGCATTGACTCAATCGCTGTGGCTATGAGCGGTAGCGGGTAACTGTACCTCACAGTGATCTGATTCAGACCCCGATAGTCAAAACACGGGCGCAGACCTCCCTCCTTCTTCTTCACAAAAAATAAACTCGAGGGGGCGGGTGAAGTGGAGGACCGAATGTACCCCTGACGCAGGGATTCAGAGACATATGTTTCCATAGCCTCCGTCTCCGTCTGTGACAGGGGATACACGTGACTCCTGGGAGGTGCAGGGTCTACCTGTAGATTTATCGCACAATCGCCCCGTCGATGGGGTGGTAATTGAGTCGCCTTCTTTTTGGAGAAGGGGAGAGCCAAATCTGTCATTTTGTTACGTAACAGCTTTATTCTAAAATTTATTAAATTACATTTTCCTCATCGTTCTAAATCAAATCAAATCCAATTTTATTGGTCACATACACATGGTTAGCAGATGTTATTGTGAGTGTAGCGAAATGCTTGTGCTTCTAGATCTGACAGTGCAGCAATATCAACAAGTAATCTAACAATTCCACAACAACTACCTAATACACACAAATCTAAGTAAAGGGATGGAATAAGAATATGTACATTTAAATGTATGGATGAGCAATTACTGAGCGGCATAGGCAAGATGCAATAGATGGTATAAAATACAGTATATACATATGGGATGATTAATTCAAGATATGTAAACATCGTTATTAAATTGACATTAATAAAGTGACTAGTGATCCATTTGTTAGAGTGGCAAATTATTTCAAGTCTGTATGTAGGCAGCAGCCTCTCTGTGTTAGTGAAGGCTGGTTAACAGTCTGATGGCCTTGAGATAGAAGCTGTTTTTCAGTCTCTCGGTCCCAGCACCTGTACTGACCTCACCTTCTGGATGGTAGCGGGGTGAACAGGCAGTGGCTCGGGCCACAATACACACAATACCCCATAATGAAAAAGCTAAAACAGGTTTGTAGAAATGTTTGCACATTTATTAAAATTAAACACACAATACATAAGTATTCAGATCCTTTGCTATGAGACTCGAAATTGAGTCCAGGTGCATCCTGTTTCCATTTATCATCCTTGAAATGTTCCTACAACTTGATTGGTAAATTCAATTGATTGGACATGATTTGGAAAGGCACACACCTGTCTATATAAGGTCCCACAGGTGACAGTGCATGTCAGAGCAAAAACCAAGCCATGAGGTCACAGGAATTGCCCATAGAGCTCCGAGACAGGATTGTGTCAAGGCACAGATCTGGGGAAGGACACCAAAAAATGTCTGCCTCATTGAAGGTCCCCAAGATCACAGTGGACTCCATCATTCTTAAATGGAAGAAGTTTGGAACCACCAAGACTCTTCCTAGAGCTTAGAGCTGGTTGCCCGGCCAAACTGTATAACGACACAGGATGAGACCCAGATGCAAACACAGGAGGCAGATGGTTTGAGTCTCTGATATTTATTAAAATACAAGGGGCAAGCAAGAGGCAGGTCGAGGACAGGCAAAAGTTTGTAAACCAGGTCAGAGTCAAAAAGGTACAGGGCGGCAGGCAGGCTCGAGGTCAGGGCAGGCTGAATGGTTTGGCAGGCAGGCAGGCTCAGTGTCAGGGCAGGCAGAAAAGGTCGGGACTGGGCGGACTAGAAAACAGGGAGTAGAAAAAACAGGAGTACGGAACAACACGCTGATAGGCTTGACGAGACAAGACAAACTGGCAACAGGCAGACAGAAAACACCAGTATAAATACACAGAGGATAATGGGAACAAATGGGAGACACCTGGTGGGGGGGTGGAGACAAGCACAATACAGGTGAAACAGATCAGGGTGTGACAAACTGAGCAATCGGGGGAGAAGGGTCTCGATCATGACCAAAAGCTCCAGACTTCCTCTTTGGAGATGGGACAACCTTCCAGAAGGACAAGCATCTCTGCAGCACTCCACCAATCAGGCCCTAATTGAACTTGTCCGTCATTTTTGCAGAACGGGGTTGGTCAATAGCCTAAGCAATGTTTTCTTCCATATTTGTTCGGTCTTCCGTGTCTTCTGAATAACTATTCTGAGTAGCCTCGTGGTGCCAAGTGCAACAAGATAACAGACATGCATGCCAGTAGGTATAGGTTGCTCCAGTAGGGATAGGGAGGGTGTTCCCAAATCAGTCAAATGATATGCCTGTGGCAGGGTCGAGTACAACAGAGCCAGAGAGAACCGATGCAGCAGCATACACAGGATTTTTTTTTTTTAATCGCTAACACTTTTTTGGACACCCAGCGGTTTAACCATGTCATAAAATGTCATGACAGCTGACATAACTTGTCATACTATACTGTTATATGATCATGATCATAACATTGTCATGACACATATATTTAGACCTGTGGCTGGTTCTGCCACCTACTTAAGAGTGTCAAAACCCACAAAACCAACCACAGTAGTTATTTTATGGCTGGTTATGACACCTACATAAGAGTGTCAAAACCCACAAAACCTACCACAGTAGTTATTTTATGGCTGGTTATGACACCTACATAAGAGTGTCAAAACCCACAAAACCTACCACAGAAGGCAAAACATTCAATTACACCATAGCCTACGTGTCCACAGTATGTTTATGTTACACACATTTTTCTGAAATTGACCATATTAAATTATCATTGTAATTGTGCACACATTGGTGTGTAGACCGGCCTTAATTTGTGTTCAATGGGGCTTATTTATAATTTCCATAAAATACTGTATGTGAAATTTGTCAAAGTTCAAAGCAATAAACATCAATAGTAATGAAAACCTTGTTTCATTTATATTTGTTCAAGATAAACATGATTTATTCCACCCATGTCTTGATTGTAATTGATTTCTGTTTACAAAAATCACATTTTATGAAAAGAAAAAACGAATAGCGCTGTTATTGATAAATATGATCTAGCAGAGGTAATTGGCAAATATTAAACATGTATGCTGTCTATATTGCTTGTAATTGATCTAATTATTAAGTATTTTTACGTAAATTGTTATGGCTGTATTGTTTTAAAAACCCAATAATGTTGTGTGTCCACCAGGCCAGCGAACGTTGGGTGAATAACAAACAACACCCCACAAGGGTTAATAGAAAGAATTTGAAATGATTTATACTTTCACTCTCACTTTTACTTTTGATACTTAAGTATATTTTAACAATTACATTTACTTTTGATACTTAAGTATATTTTAACAATTACATTTACGTTTGGTACTTAAGTTTATTTATAACCAAATACTTTTAGACTTTTACTCAGACACACACACATGCAACAACATCACTCACACTTACTTCTGGTATTGGAGTTGTTGGCTCTGTGGGTCAGGTGGATGGGGCACCAGCATCCTCCTCCTGAATCCTTCTCATGATGGCTGCAGAAGCTGGGGTCCTTGGGATATGTTGCCTCCTCTGGATTTAAGGTCGTACCAATGCCTTGCCCAGCTCCTTGAGAAAGAGCCGTCTCCTCTGGAGCTTCCCTCTGTTCCAACCTGGGTTCAACGCCATCCAGATGACAAACATGTTGTACGCCTAGATGTCCAAGATGTTGAAGAGCATCACAAGTGGCCAGCGTAGGGTTCTTCTTTTGCAGCTCCAGCCAGTCACCAGCTTGTCTAAATTGTCCACCCCTTCTTTTGTGGCATTGTAATCCATTGATTGATGATCCATTGATGATTTCTGTTTTTTGATGTGAGGAGCTCCTGTTCCAGCTTGTGTGTATTTCTTCTCCTGCAGGCTGCTGATGAGCTGGTTGCTGACGGGCTGGTCCTGGGGCAGGCTGCTAACGGGCTGGTCCTTGGGCTGGTTGAGGGTCAATCTCATCCTCTTCTTCCAACTCACTGTCAGACTCTGAACTGACAGGGACATGATCCTCATATTCTGAAAATTCTTAATCTTCCAAAGTGGAAGACACTCCTTCCACACTAACTTCTCTCTCTGCAAAAATTTGTTCTAAGTCCCTCTGAGCAGATATTATATTTGCCATACTGATTGATTGTGGTAAGGAGCCACACATGCAAAGCTATTTATTTGTTGTGTCCCTCCCCCAATTTGCACCTGGCTGGGGTAGAGTGTGAGAAAATACTCAAAATAATGTATCAATACTGCATTGTCTAGCTTCACACAGACAAGTTCTTGGTGATATGTTGAAACAGCAGGCCCAGGGAGGAGGAAGACAGAGTGAAGGCACACAGCAAAACTTTTTGTTTAATTTTTACTTGTTTTCACACACACACTTTTCAACACTTTTATTACCCTCGGGTCCAGTGGACCCGAACACCACATATGTAATATAAATGTGTAGGCGAGTGGACAGTATGAAAATGTATTCTTTTACATGTTCTTCACAGAAAATGCCAATGAGGTTGAAAAAATTATTCATTGTATCATTTCTCTTTTAGTAAACATTGAAAATGGGCCCCACATACCCGAACACCACACAATGGTTAAACAAAGCAGGCTGCACCATATTATTGTTTTCAGCCAGGGGCACACTCCAATACTCAGACATCATTTACAAAAGATGCATTTGTGTTTAGTGAGTCCGCCAGATCAGAGGCAGAAGGGAGGACCATGTGTTGCCTTGATAAGTGAGTGAATTGGACCATTTTCCTGTCCTGCTAAGCATTCAGAACGACTACTTTTGGGTGTCCGGTAAAATGTATGGAGTAAAAAGTACATTATTTTCTTTAGGAATCTAGTGAAGTAAAAGTAAAAGTAGTCAAAAATATAAATAGTAAAGTAAAGATACCCCAAAGAACTACTTATGTAATACTTTAAAGTATTATTTCTTAAGTACTTTACACCACTGTCTCTGCCCCATGGCAAAATGTGTAGAAATACATTAACTTAATTTTAAAACGTACATTTCGCTCAGCCGTTAGAGCCACGGATAAGAATGTCTGCTAATTTACTCAAATGTAAATTGTAAATGTTATTATTAGGCCTGCCATTGACAGACCTACAGGCTACACTAAGCAGTACATAGCCCAATAATGTACTAAAGGAGCCTAACGTTACATCATAGTCCAAGGACCTTTTCATGTTCTGTTTAGAGGCGAATGGGCTCTGGAAGCCAAAACAGCCAAATACTCCATCTAAACTGTCTCCCGGGTGGCGCAGTGGTCTAGGGCACTGCATCGCAGTGCTAGCTCCGCCACCAGAGTCTCTGGGTTCGCGCCCAGGCTGGGCTGGGTTCGCGCCCAGGCTCTGTCGCAGCCGGCCGCAACCGGGAGGTCCGTGGGGCGACGCACAATTGGCATAGCGTCGTTAGGGAGGGTTTGGCCGGTAGGGATATCCTTGTCTCAGTATATAAAAAAAAAAATGTAATAAAATGTATGCACTCTACTGTAAGTCGCTCTGGATAAGAGCGTCTGCTAAATGACTAAAATGTAAAAAAAAAATGTAAACGTGACTCAATTCTCAATTACGGTACGGTTCTTGAAAAGCAAGCTTCTTTTATATCACATTAAAATATTTTCACAAATGCAAAATACACACGTACTGTACACTCTTAACCGGTTTTAACACAGTTGCAGCCAACAGTATTTTTCAGTGACAACACTTTTGTGGCATCCGTCTTCCACAGGTGTTCGAAAACACAGATAGCTAATTAGCACAGGAACGCCTCTGTCTTCCATCTGTTCGCCGTAAACAAGTGCTGTAACATGGAAATATGGCCGTGTAGGAACCCTAACCCTATAAAGGTGTGTAGTAATGTAACCTTAATGTTTCCAAAACCAACGCGATGCGTTGTAACGTTCAGAATGAGCGTTGAGACTCTGAACAATGTATAACAATGGCGCTGGAGAAGACGGCTGACGTTTTACGTGTCCCCAACCAATTGTGTTTTTTTTTGTTTATTTGCGTTTATTTGCCGCTACTATCTCTTATGACCGAAAATAACTTCTGGACATCAGGACTGCGATTACTCACCACGTGTCACGCCCTGACCTTAGTATTCTTTGTTTTCTTTATTATTTTGGTTAGGTCAGGGTGTGACGAGGGTGGTATGTGTGTTTTTGTCTTATCTAGGGTTTATTGTATGTCTAGGTGTGTGTGTCTAGTCTAGACATATGTAGGTCTATGGTGGTCTAGATTGGTTCCCAATCAGAGGCAGCTGTTTATCGTTGTCTCTGATTGGGGATCCTATTTAGGTTGCCATTTTCCAGTTTGGTTTGTGGGTTATTGTCTATTTGAAGTTGCATGTCTGCACTCATTGTTTATAGCGTTCACGTTCATTTTGTTATTTTGTTAGTTTGTTCTTCGTGTTCATTCGTCTTACATTAAAAGTATGTATTCACATCACGCTGCGCTTTGGTCTCCTCACTACGACGTTCGTGACACCACGGACTGGAAGAATCCTTTAACGAGTCTGATGAGCCCGACGCGAATGATATACTGCTTTCTCGGGAATAGGCCCAGATCCCCGGGATTTGCGTGAAGAGGAGGCAGAGAAATAGGGGCCAGAGGGTGGGCTGCCTTCTGAGAATTCGTAGGCGATCGAATAAACCTCCACTTCCTTCCGCTCTGCTAGCAAACGTGCAATCTTAGGAGAATAAAATAGATGACCTACGTGGAAGATTCAAAACTGTAATATCTTATGCTTCACGGAGTCGTGGCTGAACTACGACACTATCAACATACAGCTGGCTGGTTATACGCTGTACCGGCAGGATAGAACAGCGGCGTCTGGTAAGACAAGGAGCAGCGGACTATGTATTTTTGTAAATAACAGCTGGTGCACGATATCTAAGGAAGTCTCGAGCTATTGCTCGCCTGATGTAGAGTATCTCATGATAAGCTGTAGATCACACTATCTACCTAGAATGTTTTCATCTGTATTTTTCGTAGTTGTTTACAGACCACCACAGACTGAGGCTGGAACTAAGACAGCACTGAATGAGCTGTCTTCCGCCATTAGCGGTAGATAGAGAATTCTCTTCGATCATAATCACAGTCGTGTATATTCCCTCACAAGCAGACACATCGACGGCCCTGAAAGAACTTCATTTGACTCTATGTAAACTGAAAACCACATATCCTGAGGTTGCATTTATTGTAGCTGGGGATTTTAACAAGGCTAATCTGAAAACAAGGCTCCCTAAATTTTATCAGTATATAGATTGCGCGACCCAGGCTGGCAAAACCCTGGATCATTGTTATTCTAACTTCCTCGACGCATTTAAGGCCCTCCCCCGCCCTCCTTTCGGAAAAGCTGACCACGACTCCATTTTGTTGCTCCCAGCCTATAGACAGAAACTAAAACAGGAAGCACCCGTGCTCAGGTCTGTTCAACGCTGGTCCGACCAATCGGGTTCCACGCTTCAAGATTGCTTCGATCACGTGGACTGGGATATGTTCCGCATAGCGTCGAACAACAACATTGATGAATACGCTGATTCGGTGAGCGAGTTTATTAGCAAGTGCATTGTTGATGTTGTACCCACAGCGTCTATTAAAACATTCCCCAACCAGAAACCGTGGATTGATGGCCGCATTTGTGCAAAACTGAAAGCGTGAACCACTGCTTTTAATCAGGGCAAGGTGACCGGAAACATGACCGAATACAAACAGTGTAGCTATTCCCTCCGCAATGCAATCAAACAAGCTAAGCGTCAGTATAGAGACAAAGTAGAGTCACAATTCAATGGCTCAGACACGAGAGGTATGTGGCAGGGTCTACAGTCAATCATGGATTACAAAAAGAAAACCTGCCCCGTCGCGGTCCACGATGTCTTGCTCCCAGACAAACAAAACAACTTCTTTGCTCGCTTTGAGGACAATACAGTGCCACTGACACGGCCCGATACCAAAACCTGCTGGCTCTCCTTCATTGCAGCCAACGTGAGTAAAACATTTAAACGTGTTAACCCTCGCAAGGCTGCAGGCACAGACAGCTTCCCCAGCCGCGTCCTCAGAGCATGCGCAGACCAGCTTGCTGGTGTGTTTACGGACATATTCAATCAATCCTTATCCCAGTCTGCTGTTCCCACATGCTTCAAGAGGGCCACCATTGTGCCTGTTCCCAAGAAAGGTAAGGTAACTGAGCTAAACGACTACCACCCCGTAGCACTCACTTCCGTCATCATGAAGGGCTTTGAGAGACTAGTCAAGGACCATATCACCTCCACCCTACCTGACACCCTAGACCCACTCCAATTTGCTTACCATCCCAATAGGTCCACAGACAACGCAATCACACTGCATACTGCCCTAACCCATCTGGACAAGAGGAATACCTATGTAAGAATGCTGTTCATCGACTACAGCTCAGCATTTAACATCATAGTACCCTCCAAACTCATCATTAAGCTCGAGACCCTGGGTATCGACCCCGCCCTGTGCAACTGGGTCCTGGACTTCCTGACGGGTTGCCCCCAGGTGGTGAGGGTCGGTAACAACATCTCCACCCCACTGATCCTCAACACTGGGGCCCCACAAGAGTGCGTTCTCAGCCCTCTCCTGTACTCCCTGTTCACCCATGACTGCGTGGCCATGCACGCCTCCAACTCAATCATCAAGTTTGCAGACGACACTACAGTGGTATGCTTGATTACCAACAATGACAAGACAGCCTACAGGGAGGAGGTGAGGGCCCTCGGAGTGTGGTGTCAGGAAAATAACCTCACACTCAATGTCAACAAAACAAAGGAGATGATCGTGGACTTCAGGAAACAGCAGAGGGAGCAGCCCCCTATCCACATCGACGGGACAGTAGTGGAGAGGGTGGAAAGTTTTAAGTTCCTCGGCGTACACATCACGGATAAACTGAATTGGTCCACCCACACAGACAGCGTGGTGAAGAAGGCGCAGCAGCGCCTCTTCAACCTCAGGAAGCTGAAGAAATTCGGCTTGTCACCAAAAACACTCACAAACTTTTACAGATGCACAATCGAGAGCATCCTCTCGGGCTGTATCCCCGCCTGGTACGGCAACTGCTCCGCCCACAACCGTAAGGATCTCCAGAGGGTAGTGAGGTCTGCACAACGCATCACCGGGGGCAAACTACCTGCCCTCCAGGACACCTACACCACCCGATGTCACAGGAAGGCCAAAAAGATCATCCAGGACAACAACCACCCGAGCCACTTCCTTTTCACCCTATCATCCAGAAGGCGAGGTCAGTACAGGTGCATCAAAGCGGGGACCGAGAGACTGAAAAACAGCTTCTATCTCAAGGCTATCAGACTGTTAAACAGCCATCACTAACATTGAGTGGCTGCTGTCAACATACTGACTCAACTCTAGCCACTTTAATAATGGAAAAATGTATGTAATAAATGTATCACTAGCCACTTTAAACAATGCCACTTTATATAATGTTTACATACCCTACATTACTCATCTCATATGTATATACTGTACACTATACCATCTACTGCATCTTGCCTATGCCGTTCGGCCATCACTCATTCATATATTTTTATGTACATATTCTTAGTCATTCCTTTACGCTTGTGTGTATAAGGTAGTTGTTGTGAAATTGTTAGGTTAAATTACTTGTTAGATATTACTGCATTGTTGGAACTAGAAGCACAAGCATTTCGCTACACTCGCATTAACATCTGCTAACCATGTGTATGTTACAAATATAATTTGATTTGATTTGACAAGAAAACGCTCACCCAGAGGCGGTGCTCCTAGTAGCCGGGGTCTTTAATGCTGGGAAACTTAAATCTATTTTACCAAATTTCTATCAGCATATTAAATGTGCAACCAGAGGGAAAAAACTCTGGACCACCTTTACTCCACACACACAGACGCATACAAAGCTCTCCCTTGCCCTCCATTTGGCTAATCTGACCATACTTCTATCCTCCTGATTCCTGCTTACAAGCAAAAATTAAATTAAGATGCACCAGTGACTAGATTAATAAAAAAGTGGTCAGATGAAGCAGATGCTAAGCTACAGGACTGTTTTGCTATCACAGACTGGAACATGTTCCGGGATTCTTCCGATGGCATTGAGGAGTACACCACATCAGTCACTGGCTTCATCAATAAATGCATCGATAATATCGTCCCCACAGTGACCATACGTACATACCTCAACTGGAAGCCATGGATTACAGGCAACATCCGCACTAAGCTAAAGGCTAGAGCTGCCGCTTTCAAGGTGGGGACTCTAACCCGGAAGCTTATAAGAAATCCCGCTATGCCCTCCGACGAACCATCAAACAGGCAAAGCGTCAATACAGGACTAAGATTGAATCCTACTACACCGGGTCTTACGCTCGTCGGATGTGGCAGGGCTTGCAAACCATTACAGACTACAAAGGGAAACACAGCCGAGAGCTGCCCAGTGACACGAGCCTACCAGACGAGCTAAACAACTTCTATGCTCGCTTCGAGGCAAGCAACACTGAGGCATGCATGAGAGCATCAGCTGTTCCGGACGACTGTGTGATCACGCTCTCCGTAGCCGATGTGAGGAAGACTTTTAAACAGGTCAACATTCACAAGGCCGCAGGGCCAGACGGATAACCAGGACGTGTACTGTGAGCATGCGCTGACCAACTGGCAAGTGTCTTCACTGACATTTTCAACCTCTCCCTGTCGGAGCCTGTAATACCAACATGTTTTAAGCAGACCACCATAGTGCCTGTGCCCAAGAACACTAAGGTAACCTGCCTAAACGACTTCTGACCCGTAGCACTCACATCTGTAGCCATGAAGTGCTTTGAAAGGCTGGTCATGGCCCACATCAACACCATTATCCCAGAAACCCTAGACCCACTCCAATTTGCATACCGCCCCAACAGATCCACAGATGATGCAATCTCTATTGCACTCCACACTGCCCTTTCCTACCTGGATAAAAGGAACACCTATGTGAGAATGCTTTTCATGCCCTCAAATCTCATCAATAAGCTAAGGACCCTGGGACTAAACACCTCCCTCTGCAACTGGATGAAGGGTTGGTAACAACACATCCACCACGCTGATCCTCAACACAGGGGCCCCTCGGGGGGGTGCTCAGTCCCCTCCTGTACTCTCTGTTCACTCATGACTGCACAGCCAGGCACGACTCCAACACTATCATTAAGTTTGCCGATGACACAATAGTGGCCTGATCACCGACAACAACGATACAGCCTATGGGGAAGAGGTCAGAGACCTGGCCGTGTGGTGCCAGGACAACAACCTCTCCCTCAACATGATCAAGACAAAGGAGATGATTGTGGACTACAGGAAAAAGAGGACCAAGCACGCCCCCATTCTCATCGATGGGGCTGTAGTGGAGCAGGTTGAGAGCTTCAAGTTCCTTGTTGTTCACATCACCAACAAACTAACATGGTCCAAGCACACCAAGATAGTCGTGAAGAGGGCACAACAAAACCTATTCCCCCTCAGGAGACTGAAAAGATTTGGCATGGGTCCTCAGATCCTCAAAAGTTCTACAGCTGCACCATCGAGAGCATCCTGACTGGTTGCATCACTGCGTCTTATGGCAACTGCTCGGCCTCCGACCGCAAGGCACTACAGAGGGTAGTGCGAAAGGCCCAGTACATCACTGGGGCCAAACTTCCTTACATCCAGGACCTCTATACCAGGCAGTGTCAGAGGAAGGCCCTAAAAATTGTGAAAGACTCCAGCCACCCTAGTCATAGACTGTTCTCTCTGCTACCACACGGCAAGCGGTACCGGAGCGGCAAGTCTAGGTCCAGGAGGCTTCTAAACAGCTTCTACCCCCAAGCCAAAAGACAAAAGACTCCTGAACATCTAATCAAATTGCTACCCAGACTATTTGCATTGCCTCCCCTATTTTACACCGCTGCTACTATCTGTTGTTATCATCTATGCATAGTCACTTTAATAACTCTACCTACATGTACATATTACCTCAACTAACCGGTGCCCCCACACATTGACTCTGATATAGAGAGCAAACAATGTTTAAATTTGTCACTTTGTTCTTAATTAAGGTCAGTACCTGTCTAGCCTGCCAGACGTTTGAGAGGGTGAAGACCGCTTATGTCACTAATGCCTGGAGCCAGAAATTTGTTGATTGGAGAGGTAAAACATTTGGTCTTTTTTTTATTTTTTTTTACAAAAAAATATTTTTTACACATAAATCCGCAATGCTTTAGGCTAGAAACGAGAGGTAAAATGCCAAAGGAAGACAGGACTCATCAATTATTATGATAAAAGGTTGGGATCCCTTGTTGTGTTTAAGTCCTGTTTGATATTTATTTATCACTGGAACATTCCTATGAAAATGTTAGGTGATGACCTATTGAGACTGTTAAGGGAACATTCTCTAAAGTTGTGGGAATGTGTGTTGTTAGCTGGGTTATCAGTAGTAATAAGGATCTCCCTACCAGGGTTACCCACTTCACTGGCTCTCTCTTGACTCTGGATGCAGGTACATATCTGCAACCTGAGCATGTTACAAAGAGCCTTTGGCAGCCATGGAGGTGTCTTCTTGAATTCACCTAATCTAGTCCTCTCTGGCTTCCAATAGTCTTCCCTCTGTGTGTCCATGACAAGGCAAAACGTCATAATTTCTGGAAAAACCTTTAGTCATTTTGTTCCATATGCTTATCTGAAGCTGAGCTCAAAGATAAACGTGACACTTCAGTACAACCCATTGAATCAGCACTGGGCCGCTTGTCATCGCAGTAGTGAGTGGGCCTATTTTTCTTATGCTGGCAAGTGCCAGCTTTAGCTGCCATCAAGGAAAACTCCCTGTCAGATTACTGTACCATTGTTACTGAAGATAACATTTCTCCCACAGGATCTCTCTGTGTGAACATATTTATTTTTCATTTCCATACAAACCAATTTTTTTCATTTACTTTGGCGAATGCAGGGGCGGACTGGGACAAGAATTCTGCAATTTATCCACACTAGCCCACAGCTCTGCACGTTGCTAACTCACCCCCACATCCCCACTCAGCACCATCCCCCTACCACTCACCTAGCTGGCCACCAACCATACACACACCCCATCTAAACATACACCCTACACCCTGACCCTACTCACCCTACTTAGACACA
The DNA here is from genome assembly GCF_016432855.1 of Salvelinus namaycush. NCBI lineage: Eukaryota > Metazoa > Chordata > Actinopteri > Salmoniformes > Salmonidae > Salvelinus > Salvelinus namaycush. Next base: position 28,762,413 of record NC_052318.1, read on the forward strand.
GGCAGTAGTGCTGACACATAACATTGGGAGTACAGTACAGCGTTTCTGACCAGTGACTGGCGAGACATGGTCCTCCTCCTCTTTATTAACCAGCTCATGTTTACATCAAATACAATATGTAAAAACACCACTGGAGATACAACTCACCACTATAACTGGGTCTCTGCTCTAGACATTTTTTGCCTCCCTGTTCTGTCTATCTGTCTCAGCATCTTCTCTCACTCTGTGCTTCTTTTGTTCTCTGTCTGTCTGCCTGTCTGATTAAGCCTTATATCTTATAAAAGCTAACGACTTAGGCTATAATGCAAATTAGTGCCTGTCATGTGTTCCCCTGAATCAACACCTACCCTACATGTTAATTACTATGACAGGGCTCCAGACTAACATTTTCCACTGGTGTCACTAACTTTTACAGTTGGTGGCACTGGCACTGGCACCAGCCAATGATTAGGCTACTACCCATGAGACCTATAGGCCTATGCCCTCGGAATGTCCGGTGCGCATTTTGCGTGCACGCCTCTCCTTATCTCAAAGCCTTAACAAATATCTTGCTTGTAAAATAGTTGGTATTCAGCTGAATATTGAGAGTTGAGAAATAATACTTACAGAAAGCTGAAACCCTCCTGTTTTGGACAGGGACAAGTGTACGAAGCTTCCAAAATTTTTCCTGCAGTCGATTTTGAAATGTTATATGATCAGAACACGTTTTTCTCGAGGGCATGGGGGGAGAGGAGAGTGGCTCGCTCATTATAGCAGCAGGCTCCAACGAAACAGGTACAGGGGCAGGGCACACACTCTCATTACAGGAATCATGAGGATAATACACTTTACTGTGACCAAATCATGTTTTTTTATTATTTATTGTCACCTTTAAAAATGTGTTTTATATATTAAACTTATATTTGTGTGTGTCAATTTCGACCAGCCCACCCAACAAAACAAATAGTCCAGCCCATCTGGCATTTGCCAGAATTGCTAGATGGCCAATCCACCCCTGGCAGAATGAATGATTCTTATTTTTTTTCCTCTCTCTTTTCTCATTTGTCTCTTAACAGATAAGAGGGTATTCATCTTTTGTCTTTGTAGTGTAAAAAAATTATGAAGTCAATTAAAATGCAGCCATGCTTTTTCTCTGTGGAAGAGCCTTTTGTTGCGTCAAATTATCAAGCCTGGCGCTCACACAGACACAAAACAGGCCTGGTCTGTCTTTCTCCATGTTAATTCCTACTCTATTATTATTCTCTCCCTGCTTTACAAGACAGGAGCTTGTCCAACACTGACCTATGAATTGTTAATATGCATGAATGCAGTTGTCACACATAATTTATTCAGCTGTTGTTACAATATATAAAATATTGAAATTATATGGTATTCTGTACAGTTCATGTGTCATGCCCTGACCTTAGTTCCTTTTTTTATGTCTCTATTTTGGTTTGGTCAGGGCGTGAGTTGGGGTGGGCATTCTATGTTTCTGTTCTATGTTTTGTATTTCTATGTGTTTGGCCTGGTATGGTTCCCAATCAGAGGCAGCAGTCTATCATTGTCTCTGATTGAGAACCATACTTAGGTAGCCTTTTCCCACCTGGTGTTTGTGGGTAGTTGTTTTCTGTTTTGTGTTTCACCTGACAGGACTGTTTCGTTTCTTACATTCTCGTTGTTATTTTTGTTTTGTGTTCTGTTATATTAAAATATTAACATGGACACTTACCACGCTGCGTGTTGGTCCGATCTTGACTACTCTTCATCAGACGAAGAGGAGGAGCGTTACAGAACTACCCACCAAAAGAGGACCAAGCAGCGTGGAATGGACTCCTGGACATGGGAGGAAATCTTGGACGGCAAGGGACCCTGGGCACGGCTGGGAGAGTATCTCCGTCCGAAAGAGGAGCTGGAGGCAGCTAGAGCGGAGCGGCGACGCTACGAGGAATTAGCTCGAGGAGAGGTGCACGAGAGGCAGCCCCAGAATTTTTTGGGGGGAGGGGGCACACGGGGAGATTGGCGGAGTCAGGTAGGAGACCTGAGCCAACTCCCCGTGCTTACCGGGTGGAGTGTCGTACTGGTCAGGCACCGTGTTATGCGGTGGAGCGCACGGTGTCTCCAGTACATGTTCATAGCCCGGTGCGCTACATCGCAGCTCGTCGCATCATCCGGGCTAGAGTGGGCATCGAGCCAGGACGGGTTGTGCAGACTCGTTGCTCGAGACCTCCAGTGCGCCTCCACGGCCCAGTGCATCCGGTGCCTCGGCCAAGGACAAGGCCTCCTGCATGTCTCCCCAGCCTGGTGAGTCCTGTGCCTGTGCTAAGCCCTAACCCTCCTGCATGTCTCCCCAGCCTGGTGAGTCCTGTGCCTGCTCCCAGAGCCAGGCCTCCTGTGTGTCTCTCCACTCCAGTGATAATCCATGGCACAAAGCCTCCAGTGATGAGCCATGGCACGAAGCCTCCAGTGATGATCCATGGCACGAAGCCTCCAGTGATGATCCATGGCACGAAGCCTCCAGTGATGATCCATGGCACGAAGCCTCCAGTGAGGAGTTATGGCACGAGGCCTCCAACGAAGGCCGTCAGTCCGGAGCCTCCAGCGACGCCCTCTAGTCCGGAGCCTCCAGCGACGCCCTTCAGTCCGGAGCCTCCAGCGACGCCCTCTTGTCCGGAGCCTCCAGCGACGCCCTCTAGTCCGGAGCCTCCAGCGACGCCCTCTAGTCCGGAGCCTCCAGAGTCTCCCTCCTGTCCGGAGCAGCCAGAGTCTCCCTCCTGTCCGGAGCAGCCAGAGTCTCCCTCCTGTCCGGAGCAGCCAGAGTCTCCCTCCTGTCCGGAGCTGCCAGAGTCGCCCTCCTGTCCGTGGCCCGCTATGAGGGTTCCCAGTCCGGGGTCGGCGGAAAGGGTCTCCGCTCCAGAGGCGCCACCTCAGTGGGCCAAGACTAAGGTGGAGCGGGGTCCACGTCCCGCACCAGAGCCGCCACCGCGGATAGATGCCCACCCAGACCCTTCCCTATAGGTTTAGGTTTTGCGGCCGGAGTCCGCACCTTTTGGGGGGGGGGGTACTGTCACGCCCTGACCTTAGTTCCTTTTTTATGTCTCTATTTTGGTTTGGTCAGGGCGTGAGTTGGGGTGGGCATTCTATGTTTTTGTTCTATGTTTTGTATTTCTATGTGTTTGGCCTGGTATGGTTCCCAATCAGAGGCAGCTGTCTATCGTTGTCTCTGATTGAGAACCATACTTAGGTAGCCTTTTCCCACCTGGTGTTTGTGGGTAGTTGTTTTCTGTTTTGTGTTGTTTCACCTGACAGGACTGTTTCGTTTCTTACATTCTCGTTGTTATTTTTGTTTTGTGTTCTGTTATATTAAAATATTAACTTGGACACTTACCACGCTGCGTGTTGGTCCGATCTTGACTACTCTTCATCAGACGAAGAGGAGGAGCGTTACATCATGCAAATATGTATTAACTATGTTCCATAGCACATACTGTATGTATTTCAGAATGTAATTTCCTTCTGCAATACAGACATTTTTGTATTGTGATATAAAAAAACTCTTAGATGTTAAGTCCCCCACAAGGGGGACTTTGAGCTCTCGAGACCGGTTCCGACTGATATTTTGGTGTATAAAGCGCTCTGTGAACGTCGTAGGGTCCCTAGCCATATAATGCCAGAAAGCCCCATCTGTCTGCTCTCCCCTTTTACTCTCTTAGCGGAACTGACTTTATGTGTCAGGTTTCACATCCTACATTTGCATAGGGAGTGACGTATCACATTTTCTGGCTTATCCAGACAAAGAATTGATTTACTCTTCCTCTGAGCTGGTGAGCCCAGACTGTGAGACGGCATATGAAAGGTGAGTGCGGTTACATGCACACAATAATATGATTATTGTGGATAGCCAGATTAGTATAATAGTTTGTTTAAAACATTTACATGCTTTGCAAGAAGAACGATTCCCCTAATAATCCTGTTTACATGGACACATCTGAAATCAGGCTACCTGATGGCTCTCTGATAAATGCAGAAAATCGGCAATCAAAATAAACGTTCTACCACAGCGAACATGTTATTTTTGGGTAGCATATTTGAATCTGACTTCGGACAAAACATTCGGAACACCTTCCTAATATTGAGTTGCACCCCTTTTGCCATCAGAACAGCCTCAATTCGTCAGGGCATGGACTCTACAAGGTGTCGAAAGTGTTCCACAGGAATTCTAGCCCATGTTGACTCCAATGCTTCTCACAGTTGGGTCAAGTTGGCTGGATGTCCTTTGGGTGGGGGACCATTCTTGATACACACAGGTAAATGGTTGAGCGTGAAAAACCCAGCAGCGTTGCAGTTCTTGACACACCCAAACCGGTGCGCCTGGCATCTACTACTATACCTCGTTCAAAGGCACTTAAGTATTTTGTCTTGCCCATTCATCCTCTGAATGGCACACATACACAATCCATGTTTTTTACCTGTCTCCTCCCCTTCATCTCCACTGATTGAAGTGGATTTATCAAGTTACATCAATAAGGGATCATAGCTTTCACCTGGATTCACCTGGTCAGTCTGTCATGGAAAGAGCATGTTCCTAATGTTTTGTACATTCAGTGTATAGTTTGTGTGTGAAAACCACTTCTAAGACCCATAAATTCAGTTGTTCTGAACACACTTCACACGTGCTAAAGAGGGAGGCTCGCTCAACTGGTGCTAACACATTCGCAGATCAAATACATCGCTGGAATGCGATTAAGGTGCCTACATGTCTTAATAATTCAAAAGATTGCTCAGAAAACCAGATGTTTTAATCTTTGTATGCTTACTTCGATTTTTCACCATAACGATTAAGAAAAGCAGAGTAAGATGTTTACATGACAATTGCATAATATGCCTACTGCCACAGTTGAATATTGAATTATAAGTCTGCATGTAAACATACTCAGTGTAGCGGATCCAGCCATTGTGGTTTCATCTCGCTGTGATATTCTCAGCAGGATTTAGAGCTCTCAAAAATAATAAATAATTTCATCGAATTTAAACAATACCACTTCAAATCAAATCAAATCAAATGTTATTTGTCTCATACACATGGTTAGCAGATGTTAATGCGAGTGTAGCGAAATGCTTGTGCTTCTAGTTCTGACCATGCAGTAATATCTAACAAGTAATCTAACAACTTTATCTTGGTCACAGACAGACGAAATCCCATCGTATTTAAAGCTCAAGTTGTAACGAGTATGCACACATGTGAATGGTATTTCTGCGCCTTTCAGTGGACTTTTAGGAGAAAATTCTCTGACGGCAGTTATATGAAATAGTGCCAATATTTTACTGTCACTAAGTATGATCATATTTATTTAACACTTATAAGAAATGTGAAATCTTATAGTAATTCATTTATATTTTGATTGTTACTATATTTAGAAACCATTACAGTCATTTCAAGCCCTATTGCCCCTTTGTTGAATTGTGAAAAAATCATGTATGATTATTTTCATAACATTTGTACTATCTATTTGAGCTTGTGCCCTCAAAAGTGAGAGCACCTCAGCAATTTATAAATATTTTTACCAGAAAGGTAAAGGAAAAGAAAGTATATATATATATATACACTGCTCAAAAAAATAAAGGGAACACTTAAACAACACAATGTAACTCCAAGTCAATCACACTTCTGTGAAATCAAACTGTCTACTTAGGAAGCAACACTGATTGACAATAAATTCCACATGCTGTTGTGCAAATGGAATAGACAAAAGGTGGAAATTATAGGCAATTAGCAAGACACCCCCAATAAAGGAGTGGTTCTGCAGGTGGTGACCACAGACCACTTCTCAGTTCCTATGCTTCCTGGCTGATGTTTTGGTCACTTTTGAATGCTGGCGGTGCTTTCACTCTAGTGGTAGCATGAGACGGAGTCTACAACCCACACAAGTGGCTCAGGTAGTGCAGCTCATCCAGGATGGCACATCAATGCGAGCTGTGGCAAGAAGGTTTGCTGTGTCTGTCAGCGTAGTGTCCAGAGCATGGAGGCGCTACCAGGAGACAGGCCAGTACATCAGGAGACGTGGAGGAGGCCGTAGGAGGGCAACAACCCAGCAGCAGGACCGCTACCTCTGCCTTTGTGCAAGGAGGATTAGGAGGAGCACTGCCAGAGCCCTGCAAAATGACCTCCAGCAGGCCACAAATGTGCATGTGTCTGCTCAAACGTCAGAAACAGACTCCATGAGGGTGGTATGAGGGCCCGACGTCCACAGGTGGGGGTTGTGCTTACAGCCCAACACCGTGCAGGACGTTTGGCATTTGCCAGAGAACACCAAGATTGGCAAATTCGCCACTGGCGCCCTGTGCTCTTCACAGATGAAAGCAGGTTCACACACACATGTGACAGACGTGACAGAGTCTGGAGACGCCGTGGAGAACGTTCTGCTGCCTGCAACATCCTCCAGCATGACCGGTTTGGCGGTGGGTCAGTCATGTGTGGGGTGGCATTTCTTTGGGGGGCCGCACAGCCCTCCATGGGCTCGCCAGAGGTAGCCTGACTGCCATTAGGTACCGAGATGAGATCCTCAGACCCCTTGTGAGACCATATGCTGGTGCGGTTGGCCCTGGGTTCCTCCTAATGCAAGACAATGCTAGACCTCATGTGGCTGGAGTGTGTCAGCAGTTCCTGCAAGAGGAAGGCATTGATGCTATGGACTGGCCCGCCCGTTCCCCAGACCTGAATCCAATTGAGCACATCTGGGACATCATGTCTCGCTCCATCCACCAACGCCACGTTGCACCACAGACTGTCCAGGAGTTGGCGGATGCTTTAGTCCAGGTCTGGGAGGAGATCCCTCAGGAGACCATCCGCCACCTCATCAGGAGCATGCCCAGGCGTTGTAGGGAGGTCATACAGGCACGTGGAGGCCACACACACTACTGAGCCTCATTTTGACTTGTTTTAAGGACATTACATCAAAGTTGGATCAGCCTGTAGTGTGGTTTTCCACTTTAATTTTGAGTGTGACTCCAAATCCAGACCTCCATGGGTTGATAAATTTGATTTCCATTGATAATTTTTGTGTGATTTTGTAGTCAGCACATTCAACTATGTAAAGAAAAAAGTATTTAATAAGAATGTTTCATTCATTCAGATCTAGGATGTGTTATTTTAGTGTTCCCTTTATTTTTTGGAGCAGTGTATATATGCAACAGGATCAGTTATTGTTTATGGTCATCTCATGAAAAATAATTACGTTTGGGTATGTCTATTTAAGTGGAAATAAATGTTTCCCTATCATTCAACTGGTTAATATTTATATCAGAGTATTGATTGACCTTATATCAAACTGTGTGTTAAACCAGTATGGGGAGTGTACATTGGAGGGGAGGTTAAGGGTGAAGGATTGGAATGAACTTAACAATAGATAATAACAAGAGGCCCATTTTGAAACGATATGTAATCTTCAATAAGAACATTATTGGCCTAACAGTGCTCTCATTCACCCTTTTCCCCCTCTCTTCTTCCTCACTACCTCCCTCCTTCTCTCCCACTGTTTCTCCCTCCCTCATCTTCCCTCCATCCCTCCTTCCCTACCAAGTCCTTCCCCAATCCTTCCCTCCCTATCTTCGTCTCTCCCTCCCTCCCTCTCTCCTAAATCCTGCCATATGTGGTTTAGTGACAGAGCCCAATTTAGTGACAGAGCCCAATCACTTTACCAGACAACAAAAGCTGCCTGTCCCACAGGGCATCATTAAACCCTATTGTCTGTAGCCTCCTGGCCTCTGAGCTACAGTAGCTCCACCAGATAGACATATGATGCAGACAGGGGTTCAATAACTATTTGAAATCTTTCAAATACTTTGAACATTTGCTCTAGCCCACCTGGAGTGCCAGCTGGGCGGGGTTTACAGCATTGGGACTATTCTATTGGCCCATTAAGCCAGGCAAGCTCAATCAAGAAAATCCGTTTTAAACCCAGGTCTGATTGTCACGGCTGTCGTAAGAAGAGGACCAAGGTGCAGCGTGGTGAGCGTACATTTTCTTAATTAATCAAAATGACGCTGAACAAAACAATAAACACTACCAAAAACAAACCGTGAAGCTCAAAGGCTATGTGCCCTAAACAAAGTCAACTTCCCACAAACACAGGTGCAAAAAAGAGCTACCTAAGTATGGTTCCCAATCAGAGACAACGATAGACAGCTGTCCCTGATTGAGAACCATACCTGGCCAAAACTTAGAAATAGAAAATCATAGAAACACAAAACATAGAATGCCCACCCCAACTCACGCCCTGACCAAACCAAAATAGAGACATAAAAAGGATTTCTATGGTCAGGGCGTGACACTGATAGCTAGGGCCACACTCTGCGAAACATCCCATAATAGAGTGGCTGTGGCTGGCCTGGAACAGACTGACAGATCGTGATGAGTACATTGTTTTGTAAGGAGAAGCACACTTCTTGACATTTTCTGTCCAGGGCTCTGTACTGAAGCTGTCAGGAAGAAATGCTGAAATCACTCACCTTGGCTCATGGGAGAGTTTCTGCCATAAGAGGACGATCTCTCCTACCACATCTTGCTTGATAGACATAATATAATGTTGTTTTCACCATCACTGTCAAATTAATAGATTCTAATTACAACCTTATGTTGTCAGATTGTTAGAAGATTGTTCCAACAATTATCACATCAAGGTGCAACATAATTCCATAGCATCAACAACATCCTTAGTCCCGTCCCCCGTCCCCCCAGACAGTAGAAACACTGACTTTCTTGAAAGTCTAGACAAGCGCAAAGAATTACCTTTCCAAGCTTTAATCAAAAATAATAATGTTGTTGCCCTGTGAAGTCATGTTGCGTATTATTTCCAGTGACTAATCAGTAGCTAAGGGTCATAGTGAGTCCTGAGTCGCCTGATCATGGTAAATCTGTATGCGTGGAGTGTTAGACCGTTTCTGACTAATTACTGTAGCTGTTATGAGCGACCCACCTAATTCATCACTCCTCTGAACATTTAATTAGCTGGTAGGCCCAGCGCAATTAAGCGCTGAATTAGGACAAATTGAACTGCAAGCCAAGTAGCTTGAAGGACACACCACATCACACTATGTCCAAATATGATTTCAGCTAGGAAAACCTTTACACCATGTCGTAGCCTGACTCAAAGTCATATGAGCCAGATGGACTGTCTCCATCTCTTAAGTGAAGACAGTTGATTTATTTATCTACTAATCTTTACATACAACTTTATTTTAAAATGATCTGGAAAAAGTTATTACATGATCAGTTCAACAGTTATCCGTCAATTTTGTTATCTAGCAATTTATTACATTATCTGGTTTAATTACATTCTACAAGAAAAGGTTCTTACATTATTGAACGTTATTACATTATCTGGTGTTATTACGTTGTCCGTTGTTACAGTCCCCAAAGAGATTACATCTCTTACAAGAGAGACCTGGATCAAAGTACCAGCAACATGTTTTTAGTTACTTAATAATTTCTTAATGGATAAAACCTCTCAAAGTTGAAGTCGGCTACGTGAGTGAGTTGTTACATTAATGCAAAGAGAGATACGAGACAGACAGAGATGTTAATTATTGAACCAGTCATTAGTCTGCTCAGGTAAGATAATGGATCAACTGACCCAATTTAGATGTCTTGGTCCAAATAAAAAAGGATCCTTTCACATCCTCTCTGTTCTGTTGAGCCTTAAATGTTGATGTCTAAAGATTTACAGTAATTTCAGATCCTTTGGTTGGTAATTAAGCATCTTTGGCACTATCACAGGGCAGTCAGGGAGATCCAAAGCCTGCAGCAATGTTGGGAGAAATGAGGAGTTAAAATGCCCGATTGACTCCCGAGGATAGTCATATACAGAAGGAGGGGAAAAATCTATATCTGTCATCCCCACACTGGAAATAGTAGTGGATCAACAAATGAACATATTCATAAAGCGAAAACAAACTCAGACAGCCACTTGCACTGATCCCGAGGGAATAACGGATCTAAAAGGAAGAGAGCCTGTTAGAAATGGTTCAATGAGCTAGGATACTGTACTATAACTGGATTCATGTCTAAACCAAGCTCTCAACCATGTCAGTAAGTGTTGGGCTGTGGCTGCAGCTTCACCAGAGCTAACTAACCCTAAGTCAGGCTAAGTTCTGCTCTCCACCACAAAACAAAACCACAAAGAAGCACTCATTCAGAATGCAACACAGGTTTGGTTTTGCTTCAACACTCCCTCTTATCACCACGGTGTCTTTTTGAGTACAACCTTCAGTGTGGATGTTAATGTGTGGATCTTGTGCTCAGTGGCTTGTGCTCAGTAAATTATACCTGCAGTGGATTTTAAAATAGCTGGTTCTGTAGCAGCATAGCTTTGTCACTCAAACACTTTAAGGGCATGGTCTGATTGGCTCAAATGATTTGGTTCTTTCTCTTGCTCTCCCAAACCAAGAGGTGCTCTTTTCTCTGAATCTGTTTGTATGTGAGTGTTATTTTGTGCGTCCCTGTGTGTTTATGTCTGAATGGGATAAATGACCTGTTAAACTGCAGGATTTTACCCCTCTCAATTTCATAGTGTTGTAACGTTCGTTCTCCTCCTCGTCTGAGGAGGAGCATGGATCGGACCAAAACGCAGCTTGGGTAGAATACATGTTTGATTTATTAACGAAAGACGAAGACGGAAAAACTCTTAACAAACTACAAAACAATAAACGACGTAAACAGACCTGAACATGAGAACTTACAGACAACGAAGAACGCACGAACAGGAACAAACTAACAAACGAAACAGTCCCGTGTGGCACAAACACTGACACAGGAACAATCACCCACAAACAAACAGTGTGAACAGCCTACCTTAATATGGTTCTCAATCAGAGGAAACGTAAAACACCTGCCCCTGATTGAGAACCATATCAGGCTAATTGAAAAGAACCCAACATAGAAACACATAACATAGAATGCCCACCCAGCTCACGTCCTGACCATACTAAACAAAGACAAAATAAAGGAAATAAGGTCAGGAACGTGACAAGTGTCATGACGTTGGCCTGGGGGTAGGTTTATGACAGTCATAAATACCTCTTCCCCCCTTTTTCCTCTCTCTCTACTCTACTGATGTGACATTAGAAAACCCTTGGTTAACATAGAGATTCTGGGAACATCAGAAGTTGGGGGGAAATTAACTATATTCTGGTAATCCGACCAACTGAACATATGCTGTGGTACTTAAGGTATATTATGTCAGTTCGGTTGTCATCTGGCACATTCTCATCAATGATAGAATGACATAAACTCTACTGTGGAAAGTCGGCACATCAGAGGTATCGGATTCACATGGAATTGTTGTTTAATTCAAATGTTTGAATATGAAATTATTTGTGAAGAGATGAAATGTAATTTTAGCTTCCAAATGAGAGATTTGGGTTTTCATAAGTTTAGGGCTCTGCTCAACCAGTGGCCCGCCCCTGTGAAGAGACATGGGTAATAAACTTTTCAGACACACCCCTCTCCCTCCACTATATAAGCCATTGACGAAAATTTAACCTCCTGTTCCGAGGATGTGAGGACGACGGTCCGATGTCAGAATGGTTCAGATAATAACTACAGAACTAAACCAACTTCAGCATGAGCTTTGGTTGTGAATGGTATGAACTTTGAACTCGTATTCACTATAGAAGTGATACCTCCTAGACGTTGTTAGCAATAGCAGCTGCAAACGTAAATTAGGACAGACAGAGTATCCAGTCTACCACTCAGCAGCAGCAGCAGAGATATTCTTCAAAGGACCTGGTCGGGCAACACGGCCTTCCATCTACCACCAACCTACCGATGCACAGCTCAGAGTAAATATTTATTGCATTTTCCTTTTCCAAATGGGCTGTAATTTAGAATGCATAAGATATTGTATTTACGATAGCACAGCTTCGCCGCTTTGTTCCTCAGTCTTCCCGCTCTTTCACTCAAACCCAGCCCTTTTCTTTTGTGTAACAAGCTGTCATATCTGTTCCGCCCGCTAGGGACGTTTTCCTTTATGACGTAATTTGTAATCAAGGTATGATTCTTTCCGTGTATATGTAATTCTGTGTGATTTAGTTAGGTATTTAGTAAATAAATAATTAAACCCAATTTTGTATTGTTGATTCAACTTGTTAGCCAGGGTTCGTGAAGATAACCAAGAATTTACAACTTTCAGATGAGCCTGAAATAAGGTGACGATTAATATTGACTGCTATTGATGTAAAATATTATTAGGTCTTTAAGAGTTTATTCGGAAGATAACAGCTCTATAAATATTATTTTGTGGTGCCCCTCCTCTCTAGTTAATTACATTTACATGATTAGTTCAATCAGGTAATATTAATTACGGAGAAAGTATTTTATAGAATAGCATGTCATAACACTTAATCCGGCATAGCCAAAGACACGACAATAGCGAGGAGAATAATTCATTTTATAGTGGAGTGAAGTGTACTATTTCTCTCCATAACTAATACAAAGCCTGACAGTGTAGATGAGAATTTCCCACACTGCTTAAATAAACTATAACACCTTGTTTTTCCATTCATTCAACAAGCATTATTTAAATGTATACATATTATTTCCTGCATAGCTAATGCTGCTCTCATTATAAACAAAGTTTCCATGTTACAGCAGTTCAGCAAACACATTTTGTTGAACTCAAAATCAATGCATTTGTTTACAACACTTTATCAGATATATTTTAATCAGATGCTGCTATATTGCCTGTCTTACTACAATTCTACAAAGATGAAATAGAAGACTGGCTGCCTTTTTATAATATGAGTCCATTATAAGAGGGGGAATTTGGCATTGTTCCCTGGTTGGCATTAAGATAAAGAAGTTCCGGAGCCCTCCTGGAGGCAGAAGCTATCCCAGGTCATTCCCAGGGTTCCGCTGTGCTTTGAACTGGGTTGGACTAATGAGTGCTGTGTGGAAAGGAGTGCGTGGCCTTGTTGCACTGTGGCCCTCCACCAGGCCTACTCAACCAGGCCTTCAGGGTTCTGTTGGATCCATGTTAGGCCCCACGTTTTGCCCTGTGTGAGGCTCCAGCTCACACTGCTTTTTCAGCAGTTATTTGCAAATCCACCAAGCCCTTCACCACGGCTCCTTAGGGGCCTGTGGGGCTCCATTTAAGGCCCTCTAAAAGGCACTGTTAGGACGCCTGTTAGGAGCCTCTGAAAGGCCGCAGCCCACCCAGCAGCCACAGCAGGTATGTGATCAGGCTAGGACAACAGTCTTGGTGAGAGGAGGGCAAGGATCAATAGCACTATCCTGTCCCTGGGTGTTGATTATGTGATATACTGCACTGACTGTGAGGCTTTGTAAAGTAGAGGATTGCTCAGTTTGCCCCTGCATGCTCCTCACAGAGGTACTAAAGGAGCACTGTCTTATCTTCAACATACATTGAGGATTCAGGGAAGTTGGAAGTGGGGGTTGGGGTGGAGGGTTGTGTAGGGTTGTGGAGGGTTGTGGGGGGGTGTGGGGGGTAGGACGGGGTAATGAGGTTACGAGGAGGAGAAGGTGTGGAGGGTAGGACAGTGGGATGAGGTGACGAGGAGGAGGAGGTGTGGATGGTAGGACAGAGGGATGAGGAGGGCTAGAGACTACTAGAGAGTTAATAAACCATTAGCTTGTGGTGCCAGAGGCATGTTGGTTCAAATAGTTAATTGATGGATCCCTGTTATAGTAGGCTAAAGAAGGGAAGGAGATGGAGGGGTTGATATTTGGCATCTGTATGGTGATGGTATATAAATGTCTCCAGTAGGGTGCTTACAGGATTTGACTTGTATTTAATGTTATTCCTAGTTAAATAAAGGTTCAATAAAAATGTTTTAATAAAAAATCTTATCTCAACTTTTGCCAGGAAAAGCAATGTGTATTGCCTTCCACTGGGAGTTAGTGCCTTATACATAACGCTTAGCTAGCGATTAGTGCTTTTTGAGGTCGTTTCGGTTTCGGTTCGATAATTATTTTAGACATTAAATGCACTATGCATTATGTGGGTTTAATGCTGTAACAACACAAAATAAATAATTCAATACAAGTCCCATGATGGTAGTGACTGCCCATTACTGCTTATCACTTATTAACAATCATTTATTCACATTACTTAACTTTAATAACATATTTTATTTGTATATACATTTGTTTTATTTGATTACTTAATTTCATTCCAAGTCATCATCTCATCTCTATAGAGCTGCTGCTTATGCTGTCTGACATTTTACATGACATTTATATTTTAGTCATTTAGCAGATGCTCTTATCCAAAACGAGGAACAATTAGAGTTAACTGATGAGCAATTAGAGTTAAATGCCTTGCTCTAGGGCACATCGACATATTTTTCACCTAGTTGGCTCAGGGATTCAAACCTGCGACCTTTTGGTTAGTGGCCCAATGCTTTTTACCGCTAGGCTACCTGACAAAATTTACTTTTTAGTAGTTCTTCAAAGTAAATAAAGCATACTTTAATGACTGCTGTACACCAACTGTCATGTATTTTCAGGCAGAGATACCTTACAAAGCAACTGCTCTCTAGCCCTCTAGATTCCTCATTCTTCTCTCTTCTCAGAGTCTCTGTTCCCACACAGACATGACAAGTAGGTACGCAATGGATTATGGTCATTGTAGTAAATTACCACGTTTTCTGCGCTAAACTATGTAGAATATTGGCCTGTTGGAAACAACAACCCCCTACTACATCGCACAGTTTGGGCTTGATCTGATTTCAGTCTTGAACTGCGCATTGAGCTCAAAAAAAAAAAAAAAACGGAATTCAAGTAATTGAACCGACATCGGTTAAATAGTGTGTCCAGACTATAGAAGTAGAATGCCTTGGTAACAGATTGAATTGAATAGGAATTTCAAACTTGAAAATGCTCTTTTAAATAAGTGTCTATTCATCATTAGTGAGTATAGTGAATGGTGTGCTAACTACAATGCATCAGCAAACTGTGAATCACAGGTTGATCTTTAATGATTACCTCAATAGATTACTCAATGAATTCAGTCTATCTGATGGTAATATCTACTATTCTAATTCTACTGAGAAGTGTATTAGTTGCTAATACAGGTGACAGGATACAGGTGGAAGGAGGTTTCAAAGCTACATCCACCAATAAGATGGAAGCGTGTCGACCAGACAGTTTTATGTAACATCCTTTGTGTGTGAGTGTGTTTCTAATTCTGTTGAAACATATATTCTGTTGGGTCTACTGTACTGACATCATGTTGTGTCATGATGTGTGAAACATAACTTGTGCTGCCATCCTGTTAGAAGGTAACAGATTATTTTATTACAATGGTTAAGATGGATTTTCATTGTGTTCCGTGGTGTTATTTGCCCCCTAGTAGAGCTTTCTGGTACTTAGACTGTACGCAAACAGGAAGTAGAGAATTCGTTCCGCACACATAGAAGCAGTTAAAAACAACGCTACGGTGCAGGTCTTTCAGCGTAGTTATTTCTTGTCACGCTTCAGCCTTGGAAAATATTTGTTTGTAAGTTCGATTCAAGCATTTAGCTAGTGATGATAATCTTGTTATTGATAGAGTTGCTTACATATCAATGTTGGTTGGTTGCATTTACTCACACAAATTGCAATTCCTTTCATGTATGCCGTTAGCTGTATTACTTTGCTCGTGCGTCATGCAAACGAATTGTAAAATATACAATACTGTAGTTTTGTTACTGTTTCTAGTGTAATATGCTTTGTTATTCTACATAGATGGTTGTACATTATTAGAGTAATGAAAGGAGTTAGTCAATTACCATATGAGTAACAATTAGCTATATGGTTTGGCATCATGCCAGATGCATGGTACCTTAGCACGTGCTTTGTATTACATGCAACTTCAAATGTATAATGTACAGCTACATTATGTCGGTGTGAATTGAATACTAAAGTATATTCTTTTCTGTATTTGCAGTTTTACAACATAAACGTTTTCAATATATTCATTCAAGAAAAGTCACGCCTTGGGAGTTTTATTGAAGACTTAGTTGTTAGCTATCTGTCTAGTTTTGCATGGGAACGCAACTCAAGGGCAGAATATAACTACTAGTACATAGTACAATCGCAAGAAAGAAGTAGGACGTTTTTCAAATTCTAAACAGTTTGTGTGTGTGTGAGCATGTATGTCAGCGAGAGAGAGACAGAGATGAGAAAAAGAACGATGACGTTTGCTCTGTAGGCTACTTGTTGACATTGTGTTGTTATGGTGTTAAATCTCTTTCTCACAAATCCAGTTGAATGCTTTGTCACATGAGGTCATTTCACACAAACAGAAAATACTGTGCATCTGGGTCCATCTCAGCACAGTCCCCCTCTTTATAATCATTAGGCTCCGGTGGATACCAGTACCTACAGGGTTAACAATACAGAAAACCTGACGGTTAGACACTGTATTAGAAAACATGCTCCAAAAGTATATTAACTATAAGATTTAAGTCTTGATTGGTTACAGCCTTATTTCTACGCCGAGGTCAGTTGTGTTCCATCCACCCATTTCCACGTCCCCTATTCATCTATGTCCGACAGACCAATCCAAACGGTTTTGTTGTTAAGGCCGAAGACAAACTCCTGTTGTTGAGAAAGATAATTGGCTGATCAAAATGAAGTTTGATTATATCCATCTCCCCCTGCACCCCTCCTTCCTATATCTGTCCCTCCCTCCTATATCTACCCCTCCTATACAGTATTTACCCCTCCCTCCTATATGTACCCCTCAATTATCTACCCCTCCCTCCTATATCTACTCCTCCTATACAGTATCTACCCCTCCCTCCTATATCTACACCTCCTATACAGTATCTACCCCTCCCTCCTATATGTACCCCTCAATTATCTACGCCTCCCTCCTATATCTACTCCTCCTATACAGCATCTACCCCTCCTATATCTACCCCTCCCTCCTATATCTACCCCACCTTCCTATATCTACTCCTCCTATATCTACCCCTCCCTCCTATATCTACCCCTCCCTCCTATATCTACCCCTCCCTCCTATATCTACTCCTCCCTCCTATGTCTACCCCTCTTATACAGTATCTACCCCTCCCTCCTATATCTACCCCTTCCTCCTATATCTACCCCTCCCTCCTATATCTACTCCTCCCTCCTATACAGTACCTACCCCTCCCTCCTATATCTACCCCTCCAATATCTACCCCTCCCTCCTATATCTACCCCTCCTATACAGTATCTACTCCTCCCTCCTATATCTACCCCTCTTTCAGACAGCTAGTCTTACTGTGGTCCGACGTGCAACGAAAAATACATTACAGAATAAATACTTCACAATTGAAATACGTTTAAAAACATTAACATGTAGTATTATGTGTGTGCATCTATCAGTTACAGATACAGTGCATTCGAAAATTATTCAGACCCCTTGACTTTTTCCACATTTTGTTACCTTACAATCTTATCCATAATGACAAACCGTTTTTTAGCAATGTTTGAAAATGTATAAAAAATGTAAAATTGAAACACCTTATTTACATAAGTACTCAGACCCTTTGCTATGAGACTTGAAATTGAGCTCAGGTGTCACGACTTCCGCCGAAGTTGGTCCCTCTCCTTGTTCGGGCGGCGTTCGGTGGTCAACGTCACCGGTTTTCTAGCCGCCACCGATCCACTTTTCATTTTCCATTTGTTTTGTCTTCATTGTACACACCTGGTTTCCATTCCCATAATTATATGTTCCTTATTTAACCCTCTGTGTCCCCCATGGTTTTGTGCGTGTTTGTTCTTTGTAAGTTGGTCTCATTTGTGAGCTTGATTATGTTCCTTCTTGGAATATTCGTTTTTTTGAGTAAAGTTACGTTTATTACTCATCTCTGTGTCCTGCGCCTGACTCCGCCTTACCTGCTACACCTAGACGCCTTACATCAGGTGCATCCTGTTTCCATTGATCATTTAAAAATAAAATAAAATAATTTCACCTTTATTGAGAACAAGTTCTCATTTACAACTGCGACCTGGCCAAGATAAAGCAAAGCAGTTCGACACATATAACAACACAGAGTTACACATGGAGTAAAACAAACATACAGTCAATAATACAGTAGAAAAATAAGTCTATATACAATGTGAGCAAATAAGGTGAGATAAGGGGAATAAATAGGCCATGGTGGCGAAGTAAATACAATATAGGAATTAAAACTCTGGAATGGTAGATTTGACAGTAGATGAGTGTGCAAAGTAGAAATACTGGGGTGCAAAGGAGCAAAATAAATAAATAGATAAATACAGTAGGGGAAGAGGTAGTTGTTTGGGCTATTTATAGATGGGCTATGTACAGGTGCAGTGATCTGTGAGCTGCTTTGACAGCTGGTGCTTAAAGCTAGTGAGGGAGATAAGTGTTTCCATTTTCAAAGATTTTTGTAGTTCGTTCCAGTCACTGGCAGCAGAGAACTGGAAGGAGAGGCGGCAAAAGGAGGAATTGGTTTTGGGGGTGATAAGTGAGATATACCTGCTGGAACGCGTGCTACGAGTGGGTGCAGCTATGGTGACCAGTGAGCAGATCATCCTTGAGATGTTTCTACAACTTGATTGGAGTCCACCTGTGGTAAATTCAATTGATTGGACATGATTTGGAAAGGTACACATGTCTATCAGGTCCCACAATTGAAGTGCATGTCAGAGCAAAAACCAAGCCATGAGTTTGAAGGAATTGTCCGTAGAGCTCCGAGACAGGATTGTGTCGAGTCACAGATCTGAGGAAGGGTGCCAAAACATTTCTGCAGCATTGAAGGTCCCCAAGAACACAGTGGCCTTCATCATTCTTAAATTGAAGAAGTTTGGAACCACCAAGACTCTTCCTAGAGCTGGCCACCAGGCCAAACTGAGCAATCGGGGGAGAAGGACCTTGGTCAGAGAGGTGACCAAGAAACCGATGGTCACTCTGACAGAGCTCCAGAGTTCCTCTGTGGAGATGGGAGAACCTTCCAGAAGGACAACCATCTCTGCAGCACTCCACCAATCAGACCTTCATGGTCGAGTGGCCAGACGGAAGCCACTCCTCAGTAAAAGTCACATGACAGCCCGCTTGGAGTTTGCCAAAAGGCACCTAAAGTACTCTCAAACCATGAGAATAAGATTCTCTGGTCTGATGAAACCAAGATTGAACTCTTTAGCTTGAATGCCAAGCATAACTATCTGAACTTGATGGCCACATGTACTCTTAATCTCTACCTGGCACAGCCAGAAGAGGATGGTCTGGGCTTCTCTCTGGGTTTCCTTCTTCTAGGGAGTTTTTCTTGGCCACTGTCCTACTGCTTCTGCTTTTGCTTGATCTTTGGGTCTAGACTCTAGATGGGGTTACTGTAAAAGCACTGTGTGACAACTGCTGGACTGCAGAGCTTGTGACCACCTTAATTAGATAACTATGACAATATCTGGTTTAGTCATCATATCATCATGGAGACAAATCTCATCTCTGTACTTTTCCATATGGCATGCAGTGCAGTGTATTGCAAGATGATAATTATTTCCTGTTCCTCCCTCTAAAATTTTCCAGTGTGTGTTTATTGTCATGTCAATCATCCTCACAGCGCACAGAAAAAGGAAATAAGGTTAACACAAAACTTTATTTCATCACATACACTGCATTTCCTGCCCTGCCTGAGTGCGCTACTCCTAAACAGCTCCTCTCAAAAATACAAAAAGCTTCTCTGGAAAGTTGCCCAAGAGCGGTGCCGGATGTCTATTACAAACGTATTTACTTCCTTTCAGCCAAAGGAACAGGCTTGTGGTTTCAACAAGACTTGCATAACAAACTAGGCTGCAGGGAACATATTTAAAATCCTGTGTGTCAATTTAATTAACATAATAAAAAATCCCCATCAAAATCCGTCCATTTAAGCTAGAGATATCCATTTTCTTGCATAGCCCACATCTCAATCCACCTACAGTATGTCAGCCTTCTGCATCTGCGGTGGAAGGTGGCCGAGCTACAGCGATGTTTTGTCAGACCATGAGACATCGAAAATCGGTCTTCTCACAAAAACATCTGTAGTGTCCGTACATTTTTCTCTACGACCCACACAAGTGTCACATGACTCGCCTGAAGGTAACCCATACAAATTAATTGAAGTATGGTAGTTTTTAGCAACAAAAATAAGGGGTTAAATATGTGTCCAAAAAAACCTACAATATTTCCTGAGCTTTCTTATATCTCCTGATATAGGACAGACACCTCAAAACCGTATTCCTTATGATTTAGTTTTTGACTGTCTATTTTAGTACCTTACTGTGACTATTTTCGGTAAACTTTATTTGGATAGTCCATCTGTAGATGCTCTACAGACTATCATTAACATTTCAACTATCTATCTACTAACCCATTACCCTAACCGTAACCTTAGCAAGCAGTTGCTTATCAACAGATAGTCAGTTGCTTATCAACAGATAGTTTAGGAATGGAACCTACAACCCTGGTGTTGTAACGGCTTCCCTCTTCACACTGTCACAGGCCCAGGGCTCCGTCCAAAGGGAAATCATTTTTATGATGTAAATTCAATTCTGCTGATAGGCCATTAGAGACACAGTGTTGATAGGCCATCAGAAACACAGTGCTGATAGGCCAACAAGAAACACCAAGATGGATCTGCTATGCTCAGAGACTCATCCATCATCCAGGTCACATTGTCACTGATGCTGAGGAGAGCAATCCCGCCACCACTGCAGTGCATGCACACACGTGCACACTCATGCACGCACGCACGCATGCACACACACACACACATGGATCAGCTCTACTCTGCTCTGTCCTCCGGTTGATTAATGTTTGAGCTAAAGCTCGGGGATGATTATCTCTTTTGATTATGTCATCACATTGTTATGTGCACAGCAGTTCTATTTGCTATTAGATTTGACTTAGGGCTTCCTTTCTAATATGAAGTCATCACGGGAAACATTTGACACTGCCTAAAGAAGAATTAATTCAAAGAGAGTAGAGCTCAATGCATGTCAGCCTATGCCCTTGAGCACTATGCAAAGCCATAAGTAGTATTAGATTTAAGTAATGGCTTTAACTCTGCTCCATATTCCCCCTCACTTATTTTGTTTTAGAAAAATGCTTAATTATGTGGCAATTAGCATAGATAAGTACCATTGTTTAAATGCAGATATTTAATTGAAGTAATTTGTTTTTCTCAAAGCTAGCATATTTAAACAGACTGAACTGAACTTACTGACGTTTTCTTTGCAATTACATTTATCTATAAATGACAGTTGTTTGTACATTGAAAAGTCATTTTCTCCAGGAAGATTCAGTGTGGCTACAGCTGTTGAAGTTAAACACAGCCATTTAGATTTGTTTATAAAACCTTAGTGATGTTTTTTCTCAGTGAAAGAGATTAACTCTCTCTCCAGACATCATCCCCACAAGGGCAAGGCATGCTCTTTAGGGAAGTGTGCTGCTGCCGCAGGCTACTGGGCTTACTGAGAACCATGAGTCATTTTTACCGGCTACTATAGTGAGCCTTTAATATAGGTGATTCAGAAATATGCAAATACACACTGCTCTCGCTCTCTGCAATACCTTTCAAATGCAAATCACACTATCCACTGTGGAGATGAAACCAAGAAAAGGCACAGATATTAGATTGAGTTTATGCAGAATAAACTCCTTTAGATATAGCGACACTCAGCATATTGGGGTTGGATGCAGTATACTTGCCACTCACTTTTTTATCCACACAAAGAGAAAGTAGTATTTTTTATGTCCTTGATGTGTTGGGACAAAGTGATTATTATAACTTTGTCGTTATAAGAAACAGAGAGCAATGACAATGTCTGTTATGTCTTAGATTAGTTCACATTTGGGATGGTAGAGACATGCTTTCCCAAAAGAAAATGTTATAACTTGTAGCATGGGTGCAACTTTGGTTTTAGAAGTGGGGGGAACATCTTTTCTTTTTTTTGTATCCAGTCGAATAAACACTCCAAAACAGCCTACCTGACCGCAAAGAGGCATCCGCATGGTCATAAAGCACACTTTTACCTCATGTTGTATCATATTCCAATGATAAAACTGGAGGGGACAAAAATGCAATTTCAGAATGTGGGGGGGACATGTCCCTTCCCGTCTCCAGTGAAAGTTGCGCCCCTGACTTGTAGTAAAAAATAGGAAACAAAATCTGTCTTGTATATCATACTCAGAGAGGGCAAGAGCAAGCGAGGGAGAGTGATAATTCACTAACAAAATCTCTGTTTTCTATCTCTACTTTTAAGTGTTTTAAATGTCAGGGATTTAGCCTTCTTATTCTCTACCTTTCTTCTTGTTATTCTGTCTCTCTCAATATCAACAGTCCTCTGTTACCCTGAAAGCTCTTGTGTTATTATTCCTGCTTACCTATGCTAATATTGTTTCAGAAGATGGAGTGAACGACCTTGAGGCTGGCGGTAATTACAAGTACTGAGGGGAAATGAGGAACCAAAACAACATTCTCTTGTAAACAAATTTTAATGAATTCCTATAGGAGACTGAAAAAATACCTCTCCATTAATTACTCTAATTCCCCATTGGCTTTAGATTGATGTAAGTCAATAATGTAGCAGGCTAGGCATGATGTAATTGAACAGCCCAGATGGAGAGGACAGTTGTTTTAGTTGGAATCACTAAGCAGAGGGTAGTAAAGGACTATTTGGGGCTCTAAGTTCACCAAGTAATTTTGGAAGGTGGAATCAGGAGATCAGAGGTGTTAGAGTATGCCATGCCATCTTTGCTGTTTCCCATATACACAGCCTCTCAGGACCAGGGGAGTTGTCTTGCCTGTCTAGCAGCAGCACAGCATTCATGACTGGTAGATTACTGCTGAAAGAGAGGTTCAATTGAGATTTTGGCCACACTGATTTGTGGCATAACTCTATTTTCCAGCAGTCGATTACTGTCTGTCACCTTCCACAGAAAGGGTCTGCTGTGTATGTGAAAATTGTGTGTGCGTGCAAGCACGCACGCATACATACACACATACACACACACACACACTTACTAACATCCACTCTAGACTTGAATACATGCCACAATATGCCATATTTAAAGCATTTAAGTGTTTAATACAAGCAAAGCAGGCTGTTTGCCCCTGTGTGTGTGTGTGTGTGTGTGTGTGTGTGTGTGTGTGTGTGTGTGTGTGTGTGTGTGTGTGTGTGTGTGTGTGTGTGTGTGTGTGTGTGTGTGTGTGTGTGTGTCTGTCTGTGTGCGCGTACATGCTTACGTGTGCGCATGCCTGCAAAGATTTGAAGAGATTGTTCTTCAAGTCATTTGATGAAAACTTAACATTAATACGTTGAATATCGAAGGTAAACTATAGGGTCTTGGTGTGTGTGTGTTTGTGTATGAGAGAGAGTGCAGCAAACGCAGTGTGAAACAGAGGGAACAGAAAACAGCTGTTGCATCATATGGCCTCACAGACCTCACAGCTCTGGCCTGGAAACGACTTCTCTCCACTTTATTACAGGTTTATAACATTACACATTTCATTGTCTCGCTGACTGATATTGTAGGCTTAGTGAAGCAGAATTGCTAAGGTTAGCTGTGAAAATCTAGTTAATTTTGGCTAGGGACAACATTCCACTGAAAAGATGTATTGCGAAATTCATTTTTTTTATTTTTAAATATGTAACATTCATACATTCACAAGTGCAATACACCAAATTAAAGCCTAACTTCTTGTTAATCTACCCATGGTGTCCGATTTCAAAAAGACTTTACAGCGAAAGCACACCATATGATTATGTTAGGTCAGAGCCTAGTCACAAAAACACACACAGCCATTTTCCAGCCAAAGAGAGGAGTCACAAAAAGTAGAAATAGAGATAAAATTAATCACTAACCTTTGATGATCTTCATCAGATGACACTCATAGGACTTCATGTTACACAATACATGTATGTTTTGTTCGATAAAGTTCATATTTATATCCAAAAATCTCAGTTTACATTGGCGCTTTATGGTCAGTAATGTTGTGCCTCGAAAACATCCCGCGAATTTTCAGAGAGCCACATCAATTTACAGAAATACTCATAATAAACTTTGATAAAAGATACAAGTATTATGCACAGAATTATAGATATACTTCTCCTTAATGCAACCGCTGTGTCAGATTTCAAAAAAGCTTTACGGAAAAAGAAAACCATGCAATAATCTGAGTACGGCGCTCAGACAAAAACAAGCAATGCAGATACCCGCCATATTGGAGGGTCAACAGAAGTCAGAAATAGCGTTATAAATATTCTCTTACCTTTGATGATCTTCATCAGAATGCACTCCCAGGAATCCCAGTTCCACAATAAATGTTTGATTTGTTCGATAAAGTCCATCATTTATGTCCAAATACCTCCTTTTGTTAGCGCCTTCAGTTCACAATCCAAACTCACGAGGCGCGGGCAAGTCCAGGCGAAAGTTCAGATGAAAAGTTCAAAAAGGTATATTAATGTTCGTAAAAACATGTCAAACGATGTATAGAATCAATCTTTAGGATGTTTTTAACATAAATCTTCAATAATGTTCCAACCGGAGAATTCCTTTGTCTTTAGAATTGCAATAGAACGCAGGTCGCTCTCACGTGAGAACGCGTGATCAGCTCATGCCACTCTGGCAGACCCCTGACTCAATCAGCTCTCCTTCCCCCCTCCTTCACAGTAGAAGCATCAAACAAGGTTCTAAAGACTGTTGACGTCTAGTGGAAGCCTTGGGAAGTGTAATATGACCCCATAGACACTGTATATTTGATAGGTAATGAGTTGAAAACCTACAAACCTCAGATTTCCCACTTCCTGGTTGGATCTTTCTCAGGTTTTCGCCTGCCATATGAGTTCTGTTATACTCACAGACATCATTCAAACAGTTTTAGAAACTTCAGAGTGTTTTCTATCCAATACTACTAATAATATGCATATATTAGCTTCTGGGCCAGAGTAGCAGGAAGTTTACTCTGGGCACGCTTTTCATCCGAATGTGAAAATGTTGCCCCCTATCTCAAACAGGTGAACAATCTAGACTTTATCTTTCCTCTGCATCCCACCTCTCTCTGTATAGCAGACAGTGGTGAGAAGGTTGGTGGTGACAAGGTAATACTAAGTATAGACCATAGTTCAACCCAAACTCTCCCTCTGCCCATTGCTGTCTACTATCCAGGCAGGGCCAGAGAGAAGTTTACGTTGTGTAATGCTGCATAATAAAGAACCTGCTCCAACCAGCAATCCACTCAAAGCTATGCAGCCCTCATGTGGTCAGTCAGTGTGATTAAGTTAATACAACTACCCTCTGCTTTTCATCCTTCATGCAGGATTAGCGTGTTGGACAGCTGAGTAGAGGGAAACATATTTCAACGCTGCTGATTGAGGAGATTATTCAATCTAATCTGATCCAACGTTACTCCAACCCTTTCTCCCTGTTCCTCATCCCTGTGGCAGGTAGGATATTTGCACGCAAGGCAGAGTGCCTGGACGACATGGGGGTCAATGCACTGTTGGGTGATACTAGGGAAATAACATCTCTTCAATCTGCCAAGTGGCATACTGTTGAAGTTGTATTTAACAGTATTGGAAGGCTCTTGTGGTAATGACAAAAAGAAGAGGTGCTTCATCAAATAGTTTTTTATCTGCTGAAATATTACCACACACACACACTGTGAAGCTGGCCCTGTCCTTGATCCCATTCCTGTCCATTGGTATTAGAGTTTGACCCCTGGGCCCCCTCCTCTCTTCCCTCCCTTGCCCTCCCATACAGTGAAGCATGGCCATGCTCATTACTCACTTGGCTTGTAGCTGAGACCAGAGCAGAGAAGCGGGGTTATAGACAAAGCTTTACACACACACTTGCATCTGCAGTCCACTGGGCCCGGCCATAACATTTACCGTTTAATACCCAACAGCCCACAGGGAGCCCCGGCTTATTCAAACACCAACGGCTTTCTGCTGATTGCACACATTCTGGCCTGGCAGGAAAGAGGAGTGAGGGCCAGGTTGAGTTGAATTTAGTCAGCTGTGGCACCTCTGGCCCCTGCGTGAGGGACGAAGGGTAGATATGGACACAGTTTGTGTGTGTTTGTTGTGTATGCGTGCGTGCTCTGGGACAGGGGATTGGCCTCCTGGATTGGCTGTGGTTGTTTTGCTCTTGCGCCAGAGTCACAGATGTCACTACTTGGCAGTATAGGCCTACTCTGAAAGTAGCCCTGTTTTTTGTGCACTTCCTGTTTTTTGTTGTTGTATCCAATCGGTAGCCCCAGGGGTTGTATTTTTTTAAACTACCCACACACAATATCCACTTCAGTCTCAGTGAAGGACATAGCCAATTATGCAGAAATTATCAAATTGATGTGAGTCTGAGAATGAGTGTGGAGAGGGGAAATTATTGTGTTCCAAACTAGCTTCCAAACGCTGTGAGATATTTTTCTAAAACATACAAAGCTCGATTGAAGTTCCATTTAGGCAGTGAATCACTTCCTACAATATGCTAGTTGTAATTCATGAGTTCAGGAAAATATATCTGAACGCTCTTAACAAAGCCTCCATGCATATTTAGGGTTGCATTATAGCATATTCTGTAAAATTGAGAGATCAATGAGACCAATAAATAAACATAAACAGACAGTCAAGACCTCTCATTGAACAAAATATATATTTTTAAATCTCTATGCTTCAGAGAGTTTGCATCCCAAATGGCACCCTGTTCCATATAGTGCACTACTTTTGACCAGAGCCATTTGAGTCCTGGTCAAAAGTACTCAATATAGAGAAAAGGGTGCCATTTGAGATGCAGATATATATAGTAATAATGCTGTAAAGATTATTCCTCAGAGCTAATCTCTCATCCTGGTATCTGGCATCAGCCATCCCAGGCTGCAGGGTGTCACGACTTCTGCCGAAGTCGATGCCTCTCCTTGTTCGGGCGGTGCTCGGCGGTCGACGTCACCGGTCTTCTAACCATCATTGATCCATTTTTAATTTTCCATTGGTTTTGTCTTGTCTTCCTACACACCTGGTTCCAATCCCATTCATTATCCTGTTGTGTATTTAACCCTCTGCTTCCCCACATGTCCTTGTCAGAGATTGTTTGTTTGGTCATGATCGTGTAGTTTGTATTGGTGCGCGTCGGGTCCTCGTACCCACTTTGCTTTGAATATGTATTATGGTTTTGGATCTGTGTTAAGTTATTAAACTACTCCATTATACCAAGTTCGATTCTCCTGCGCCTGACTTCCCTGCCACCTATACACACGTCGTTGACACAGGGAGGGATATCTGTTCAGCCAATACTATTGACAGATAAGGTTAACTTGTCTTATTCAATTATTAATGTAGGAAAGCCACTGTATTTGTGACCCTACGAGCTTGACTGTCTATTTTTCCTGCAGTTACCTCTATCTCTTTCAGTCTCTCATTGATCTCTACTTTCCTATTTTCCTCCCTTTTTTTCAAAGTGTTGCTCTAGGCAACCCATTCCTCCCAGGACAGGGATCTGATGGATAAGAGAAGGGTTGAGAGGCGATGGGGGGAAGACGAGAATGACGGATCTTTTGCAAAACAGAACATTATAATGGGGAATGAAATGCCTGTCAGACCAAGAGGGATAAGGTATTTCTCCTTCTTTACAGATGGGGATATGTTATCACAGGGCTTCTGTCTTCATATCACAGGCAGGAAAGATAGTTGTTGTCAGACACAGAAAGGTTAAGGGATGCTAGTCTCTCATTCTTCACCGGGGAGCATTGTGCTGAATGCTTATGGTAGACAGTAGAAAAGTACCTTTAATCTTTCTCTCTCCCTCCTGTTCTCTCATTCTCTCTCTGTCTGTCTTTCTGGTTCTTTTTTATTTATCTCATTTTCTCCACCTTCCTCTGTTTTAATAACCTCTCTTAAAGTTGCAATATGTAACTTTTTGTGTGACCCGACCAAATTCACATAGAAATGGGAGTTATAGATCTGTCATTCTCAATTTAAGCAAGTCTAAGAAGCGGTAGATCTGTTCTATGTGCACTATTTCTATGCTTCCCGTTCTTAAGTTTATCTTTTATCTTAAGTTATCTTTTACTTTTGGTTTTGTACACCATCTTCAAACAAGCAAACATTTTTTGTTATTGAAAAGATATTTCACAGCGATTTAGATGGTACAATGATTCTCTACACCCCTCAAATTCAACTCTGTACCTCGGAGCCCCAGACCTGGGACACCAGGTGTGTGCAATTAATTATCAGGTAGAACAAAAAAACAGCAGGCTACGGACCTCGTAGGGTAAGAGTTGAATATTCCTGCTCAACACAAACTTAAATTAGGCGAACTATCTGAATTTTAGCAACCAGAAAATGTGATTTCTGCATCTCCCAGGTAACTCCATCGATCCAAAACCCTTACTCCGACCCAAAAATAATCAGAACTAGGCTTGGATTTACTAGATTCCACGTCCACTTTACTTCTATTATTTCCTTTTGTATTCACCACTGTAATCCAACTATTCTCATCTCCACTATACACGTCATCTGATTCAAACAGAACATCTGCTTCCACCATGTATCCCTCCGACAATTCCACCTCTACCACCATTCCACTCTCTCACCCCTCCTCTCTGGTCGTCACTAGTTATCACAGCCACAAAGTCATAAACCCCGCCTATTTCTACAATTTCCCTGCATAAAATGTGATAACGTTAGCATGAACCACACTGTTAACCTTATGCTTAACCTTAAATGAAGACCCAAAAACACATTTGTGACCGACCGGATAGATTCTGTCTTACATACTGTAGCAAAATTTGAAATTGTGATTTTTACATTGGATAAAAGTAGAGACTCAGAGCTAGAAAATGGTATGTCATACACTACAGTTTAGAAACAATGGGAAAGTAATTCTGCTTTGAAAGTTGATAATTTGTAACGTCACTTTTGAGAAAATAGCCTTTGAATGTTTTGGTACACCCACTGGAGAGCTCTTCTTTGTCTACACCCATTTAGTATCGTTCACACCCTCTTAACCTGTCTAGGACTGGGGTGCCGCTAGCGGCACTCCTCCCACATTCCACTGAAAAGCCAGGGCGCGAAATTCAAAAAAAATATTTTTTTTAAATATTTAACTTTCACACATTAACAAGTCCAATACAGCTAATGAAAGATACAGATCGTGTGAATCCAGCCAACATGTCCGATTTTTAAAATGTTTTACAGGGAAGACACAATATGTAAATCTATTAGGTAAACACCTTAGCAAAAGAGACCATTTTTTCTTTGTCCACCAACACCACTAGCTATCACCAATTCGGCTAAACTAAGATATTGATAGCCACTAACCAAGAAAAAACCTCCTCAGATGACAGTCTGATAACATATTTATGGTATAGGATAGGTTTTGTTAGAAAAATGTGAATATTTCAGGTAGATATCATAGTTTACAATTGCACCCACCGTCACAAATCGACTAGAATAAATAGATAGAGCAACGTGTCTTACCTAATTACTAATCATAAAACATTTCGTAAAAATACACAGCATACACTAATCGAAACACACAGATCCTGTGAATACAGACAATATTTCAGATTTTCTAAGTGTCTTACAGCGAAAACACAATAAATCGTTATATTAGCATACCACATGTGCAAACATTACCCCAGCATTGATTCTAGCCAAAGAGAGCGATAACGTCAACATCGCCAAAAGATATTAATTTTTTCACTAACCTTCTCAGAATTCTTAGATGACACTCCTGTAACATCATATTACAACATACATATACAGTTTGTTCGAAAATGTGGATATTTAGCCACCAAAATCGTGGTTATACAATGAGAAAAGTAGCCGAGCTGGTCAGAAAATGTCGGACGCAATATTAGACAGTGATCTAGTCGTATACATAAATACTCATAAACGTGACTAAAAAATATAGGGTGGACAGCGATTGATAGACAATTTAATTCTTAATACAATCGCTGATTTACATTTTTTAAATTATCCTTACTTTTCAATACAGTTTGCGCCAAACGAAGCTACACGAAACAAAATGGCGGTATTAGCGATTAACATTTTTCGACAGAAACAGGATTTATCATAATAAATTGATCTTACTTTGAGCCGTTCTTCCATCAGAATCTTGGGCAAAGAATCCTTTCTTGGGTCTAATCGTCTTTTGGTCGAAAGCTGTCCTCTTGCCATGTCGAAATGCCCACTGCGTTCGGCATGAACTGAAAACGTGCCCAGAGCTTGAAATTGTCTCAGAAATAAATGTCCCAAAATCGCACTAAACGGATATAAATTGCTATAAAACGGTTTAAATTAACTACCTTATGATGTTTTTAACACCTATTACAAGTAAAAACATGACCGGATAAATATTACTGGCTACACTAATGCTTGGAAAAATAGTAGGTCGGTGTCCACCGCGCGTCCGACGCAGCTGGAAAAGAGTTACTTCCTACACGTTGATCTGTTTTATAGAGGCTGTGATTGCGCAATCGACACCATTCAAAGCGTCATCACGTAAAGACATCCAGGGGAAGACGTAAGCAGTGTCTGTATCCTCATAGCATTTACGGGGACCTTTAAACTGACTCCAGATCAGGGGCCAAGATGTGTGAAATCTGACTCCATGTCAGGGAAATTGCTGTAGAATGAGTTCTGTTCCACTCAGAGACAAAATTTCAACGCCTATAGAAACTAGAGACTGTTTTCTATCCAATAATAATAATAATATGCATATTGTACGAGCAAGAATTGAGTAGGAAGCCGTTTAAAAATTACACGATTTCCAGAAAAAGTGACAACAGCACCCCCTATCCCAAAAAGGTTAAACTATAGCCCCGCCCGTAAACTCAGAGCATTGTCAGATTGTCTGTTCGTAAATTCAGAGCGTTTTGCTCTCAGAGAGTACACTGGATGCTCTGGCTGAGGATTAGGGTTGATCCAAGAGTTCTGTCCTAACAACAGCAGTCAAGCACCCAAGCTAACTGGCTAACGTTGGCTAGCTACTTCCAGACACAAATGAGAGAACAGCCCACTGACCATTTTACTTGCCCTAGCAGAGCTGGTTAGGCTGTTTTTATGTTATCAAGAGCGTTGGTGAATGCAATTGTGCTGCTGGCAACAATTTAATTACGCTTTTTTTGCCAACATTTACTGACACCGGCCATATTCAACAGGTGTTGAGCGTTCGTAAATTTGTCAGTTATTTACCAGCTACGTCTATCAACAGTTGTCGCATTGACATCATGAACATTCTATTGAAATGGTTACTTGCATAGTGGTTACTTGCTAGCTAGCTATACAATTAACCATAATCCCAACTCATGGCGTTACTACCCTGCATGAATCTGCAGGTAGCTAACCAACCAGGTTCAATGTTAGCTAGCTAACATTAGGCTATAACTAGCAAAGCAAATGGCTCTCATATACAAATAATATATGAAACAAATCACATTTTGTTTTTAAGAATTTTGACTATATAGACACATTTTACTTTGTGGTTATTGTAACTAGTGATAACCCTCCTTTCCTATTTAAGTTTGTTTTCATCCACCTGCTTGCTGGCGAACAGAAGTCTCCACTCGGGAAAGAAATATCCAGAAGGATCCCTAACCTTAAATTAAGACCCAAAAGCGCATTTTTGTTTTGAAGAATTTTTACTATATAGACAATGTTGACTTTGTGGCTGTGGTAACTAGTGATAACCCTCCTCTCCTATCTAAATTAGGACATGTATATTTGAGGTGGGTTGGGCTGTCTAGTTTGTTTTCATCCTCCTGCTTGCTAGCAGACAGAAGTCCCCGCTTGGGAGAAAAATATCCAGAAGGATAAAGAATAACTTTATTTTTTCTCCAAATTATCTTAAAATTACTCTCATATGAATTTTGAATTCAAATGTTGAGTTACTGGTAGTCTCTTTTCCAACATAGCTAATATGTTATGTCCTGTGTGAATTTAAGTATGCTCTCTAATTCTCTCACTCTTTCGCTCTCTCTTTCTTTCTTTCTTTCTCTATCTCGGAGGACCTGAGCCCTAGGACCATGCCTCAGGACTACCTGGCATGATGACTCCTTGCTGTCCCCAGTCCACCTGGCCGTGCTGCTGTTCCAGTTTCAACTGTTCTGCCTGCGGCTATGGAACCCTGACATGCTGTTTTCAACTCTCTAGAGACAGCAGGAGCGGTAGAGATACTCTCAATGATCGGCTATGAAAAGCCAACTGACATTTACCCCTGAGGTGCTGACCTGTTGCACCCTTGACAACCACTGTGATCATTATTATCTATGAACATTCTATGAACATTTGAACATCTTGGCCATGTTCTGTTATAATCTCCACCCGGCACAGCCAGACGAGGACTGGCCACTCCTCGTAGCCTGGTTCCTCTCTAGGTTTCTTCCTAGGTTTTGGCCTTTCTAGGGAGTTTTTCCTAGCCACCGTGCTTCCTTACCTGCATTGCTTGCTGTTTGGGGTTTTAGGCTGGGTTTCTGTACAGCACTTTGATATATCAGCTGATGTAAGAAGGGCTATATAAATACATTTGATTTGATTTATGTTGGACGCGATTGCTAGCTATCCTGCTTATCAGCTATTTAGGGATGAACAACTAAACTAACTAACTAATCGTACAATCAGCAATGTGTTAATTGTGAAGACAAGGGCAGTTTTTAAATCATGAATTGGTGAAATTGCTAGCCACCTAATGTAGCAAATCATTTTTTCCCCATTTGTTTTCAGGGACTAAAGAGAGCACCTGATTGCGTTTCACTCAATTGGCATGGCAGGAGAAAATACTCAACATGCCAGACTCGTTTGAAGGTAAGACATTTTAACAACATTTGATGAAAATTGTAGGAAATTCAGCCATCTGTGTTCTGTTCAATCTAGGCTTGCTAGCCATCCAAGTTATTTGTGCATTCTGTTGATGAGTCTGTTTAGCTAGCTAACTTTCTCTTGTCACTTTAACTTCCCCTATTGTGTTGCACCATTGGGTTTGGTGTTACTAGTTACAATTAGATGAGAAGTAATTAGACTCTTACTGAAAACAACTTGATCAAGCCTATATAAATATGCAAAACTGTTAACAAAGCGATTGCATATTAATTGTCACACCCTGGCCTTAGTTATCTTTGTTTTCATTATTATTTTAGTTAGGTCAGGGTGTGACATGGTGAAGTATGTGTTTTGGTTTGTCTAGGGGTTTGTAGGTTTAATGGGGCAATGTCTTGTCTAGGTGTTTGTATGTCGATGGCTGCCTAGATTGGTTCTCAATTAGAGACAGCTGTGGTTTATTGTCTCTAATTGGGAGCCATATTTAAGGCAGCCATGGGCATCATGTGTTTGTGGGAAATTGTCTATGTGTAGTGTTTGTGTCAGCACTATTTGTCTGTATAGCTTCACGGTCGTCAGTTTGTTATTTTGTTAGTTTATGTATAGTTGTTCGTTTCTTGTTTTTTCTCTCTTCTAAAATAAAAGAAGATGTATTTTGCACACGCTGCGCCTTGGTCCACTATTTCTCAAGAAGACGATCGTGACATTAATAGAGGTAGTTGGTGCTTCAGCAACTTGAACCAGCACTTACATTTGGTTTATATCTCCCCCCTTGTCTTTGCTTGTTCCAGGTTAATCACCATATCCCAGGAGTGTGTAACATCACAATGTCAGACACTTACTTCACTGTTGGAGCTAGAAACATAAGCATTTCGCTGTGGCTGTCATGAAAAAATTTGCCCTCATGTACTTAACAAGTTTATGAATGTTAGAGGTTAATCTCCTTGTAATCTTGGTTAACCAGAAGTAAAATTCTCACGAAAGTTGTCACTTCCCGTTTAACTTCTGGGGGAACTGACATTAACAATTGGGATTTCCATTGTGTGAAGGAAGGACGCAAAGTCTCCTCCCTCACAAAAGGAAACTCTCAGCCAAATCCCTTCCTTCCACTCATTTCATTATGTTGGTAACCATATCATAATTATGTTGGTAACCAGTTCATAATAGCAATAAGGCACATGGGGGTTTGTGGTATTTGGCCAATATACCACTGCTAAGGGCTGTGTCCAGGCACTTTGCATTGCGTCGTGCATAAGAACAGCCCTTAGCCGTGGTATATTGGCCATATACCACAAACCCCCGAGGTGCCTTATTGCTATTATGAACTGGTGACCAACATAATTAGAGCAGTAAAAATAAATATTTTGTCTTACCCGTGGTATACCCTGGCTGTAAGCCAATCAGCATTCAGGGCTCGAACCACCCAGTTTATAATATATCAATATACCGTGTTCATTAAGTGGTTGATAGGACTGGCAGTGGACGAAGTGCACACTGTTGTTCACCAGTAAAACTACGTATCAGATAAACTCCTGGCTAGCCATTGGCACTGCCATTGCAGCTAACATTAGCTAGTTGTATCATTCATCCTACTTTACAAAGAACTGGCCAGCTGTATCAGGCAGATGCGAGGGAAAAAATAACTACTGCACACAGGGCTTGAAATCACCTCTCCAGTTTAAGCACCGCCTTCACCTAATCCTGTTTCGTCCAAATAATCAATGAAGAAAATCCAAAACCAGGAACTACTGATTGTCGTAATCATTCTACGTGGGCCTTGAAAGATTATCGCTGTTTATACGAGAATGTGTTCACGAGAGATGAATCTCCTTCAGATGTTCTTCACTTGGGAATTACTTTTGTCAAATGGACTGTGTTTTAAAGTGGAACTGACAGCATTTTAGCAACATGAAATCTTACTAAAATCTGTTCAAATACACCTCCAGGAAGAATATTTTTTTATTTTATTTTATTTCACCTTTATTTAACCAGATAGGCTAGTTGAGAACAAGTTCTCATTTGTAACTGCGACCTGGCCAAGATAAAGCATAGCAGTTCGACACATACAACAACACAGAGTTACACATGGAATAAACAAAACATACAGTCAATAATACAGTAGAAAAAAAGAAAACAAAAAGTATATTTACAGTGAGTGCAAAAGAGGTAAGATAAGGGAGTTAAGGCAATAAATAGGCCATGGTGGCGAAGTAATTACAATATAGCAATTAAACACTGGAATGGTAGATGTGCAGAAGATGAATGTGCAAAGGGGTGCAAAGGAGCAAGATGAATAAATAAATACAGTATGGGGATGAGGTAGTTGGTTGGGCTGTTTACAGATGAGCTATGTACAGGTGCAGTGATCTGTGAGCTGCTCTGACAGCTGGTGCTTAAAGCTAGTGAAGGAGATATGAGTCTCCAGCTTCAGTGATTTTTGCAGTTCGTTCCAGTCATTGGCAGCAGAGAACTGGAAGGAAAGGCAGCAAAAAGAGGAATTGGCTTTGGGGGTGACCAGATATACCTGCTGGAGCGCGTGCTACGAGTGGGTGCTGCTATGGTGACCAGTGAGCTGAGATAAGGCGGGGCTTTACCTAGCAAAGACTTGTAGATAACCTGGAGCCAGTGGGTTTGGCGACGAGTATGAAGTGAGGGCCAGCCAACGAGAGCGTACAGGTCACAGTGGTGGGTAGTATATTGGGCTGGCATGGATGGCACTGTGATAGACTGCATCCAATTTGTTGAGTAGAGTGTTGGAGGCTATTTTATAAATGACATTTCCGAAATCGAGGATCGGTAGGATGGTTATTTTTACGAGGGTATGTTTGGCAGTATGAGTGAAGGATTCTTTGTTGCGAAATAGGAAGCCAATTCTAGATTTAATTTTGTATTGGAGATAGTTAATGTGAGTCTGGAAGGAGAGTTTACAGTTTAACCAGACACCTAGGTATTTGTAGTTATCCACATATTCTAAGTCAGAGCCGTCCAGAGTAATGATGCTGGATGGGTGGGCAGGTGCGGGCAGTGATCGGTTGAAGATCATGCATTTAGTTTTACTTGCATTTAAGAGCAGTTGGAGGCCACGGAAGGAGAGTTGTATGGCATTGAAGCTCGTCTGGAGGTTAGTTAACACAGTGTCCAAAGAAGGGCCAGAAGTATACAGAATGGTGTCGTCTGCGTAGAGGTGGATCAGTATAATATAACACTTAAAAAAATTAATCTGACAAGCGAGCACTTAGATATGGTAATTTTGACATTTACATAAATTCTTAGAATGTTTGGAAATTACGTATACTAAGGCATTTGTGAAAATTCTATAGCAATATTTTTTATTTAACTAGGCAAGTCAGTTAAGAACAATTTCTTATTTACAATGACGGCTTACCCCGGCTAAACCCTAACCCGGATGATGCTGGACCAATTGTGAGCTGCCCTTTGGGACTCCCAATCACGGCCGGTTGTGATACAGCCTGGAATCAAACCAGGGTCTGTACTGACACCTCTAGCACTGAGATGCACTTCCTTAGACCGCTGCGCCACTCGGGAGTGGGAACGTGGCCGTGCGTTTGGATAATTAATACAGTAAATAAAACCTATTAAAAAACACTCTCGTCTAGGACTGGAGCCTACGCATAACGGTGCACCATAGCCAAGCAGAGCTACAGTGGGCCTTCATGCAAATAAGCCATTTGCTACAAAGGCCTGCCATCATTCACTTTGAACTGGACTGTATGTTTACAGGCAGTTGCAACAGCACGACTTTAGATCATTAGAAAGCATTCGTCAAAAGCCACAAAATACACCTGAATGGATTTAATAAAATATGTCAATACCACAGCAGTCCTTTTACTTTTGGGATCTTTACAGTCTCTTTTGATCAAGCAACCATGAAAAGGTAGGCTCGTTCTCCCTCAGTTATGCACATCAACAAGATCAACAACTAATGCTAGCCAGAGCAAGATAAGCTAAAATATAACAAAGGAACATTAGATAATCAATCAATAAAATGTATTTATAAAGCCATTTTTACATCAGCCGATGTCACAAATTGCTATACAGACACCCAGCCTAAAACCCCAAACAGCAACCAATGTAGGTGTAGAAGCATGGTGGCTAGGAAAACTCCCTAGAAAGGCAGGAACCTAGGAATAAACCTAGAGAGGAACCAGTCCTCTTCTGGCCAGTCCTCTTCTGGCTGTGCCGCGTGGAGATAATAACAGTACATGGCCAAGATGTTCAAATGTTCACAGATGACCAGCAGGGTCAAATCATAATAATCACAGTGGTTGTAGAGGGTGCAACAGGTCAGCACCTCAGGAGTAAATGTCAGTTGGTTTTTCATAGACGAGTATTGAGTTAGAGACAGCAGGTGCGGTAGAAAGAGAGTTGAAAACAGCAGGTCCGGGACAAGGTAGCACGTCCGGTGAACAGGTCGGGGTTCCATAGCCGTAGGCAGAACAGTTGAAACTGGAGCAGCAGCATGACCAGGTGGACTGGGGACAGCAAGGAGTCATCAGGCCAGGTAGTCCTGAGGCATGGTCCTAGGGCTCAGGTCCTCTGAGAGAATAGAGAAAGAGAGAGAGTTAGAGAGAGCATACTTAAATTCACACAGGACACCGGATAAGACAGGAGAAATACTCCAGATATAACAGACTGATCCTAGCCACCCGACATATAAACTATTGCAGCATAAATGCTGGAGGCTGAGACAGGAGGGGTCGGGAGACACTGTGGCCCCGTCCGACGATACCCCCAGACAGGGCCAGCCAGGCAGGAGATAACCCCACTCACTTTGCCAAAGCACAGCCCCCACACCACTAGAGGGATATCTTCAAACCACCAACTTACTACCCTGAGATAAGGGCGAGTATAGCCCACAAAGATCTCCCCCACGGCACAAACCCGGTGGGGGGGGGGGGGCAACGCGGATAGGAAGATCACGTCAGTGACTCAACCCACTCAAGTGACGCACCCATCCTAGGGACGGCATGGAAGAGCACCAGTAAGCCAGTGACTCAGCCCCCGTAATACGGTTAGAGGCAGAGAATCGCAGTGGAGAGAGGGGAACCGGCCAGGCAGAGACAGCAAGGGCGGTTCGTCGCTCCGGTGCCTTTCCTGTTCACCTTCACACTCCTGGGCCAGACTACACTCATTCATAGGACCTACTGAAGAGATGAGTCTTCAATTAAGACTTAAAGGTCAAGACCGAGTCTGCGTCTCTCACATGGGTAGGCAGACCATTCCATAAAAATTGAGCTCTATAGGAGGAAAGAAAAAGTCTTAAAATTATTGTAGATATTCTAAGCTGTTTGCTTAGAAATTCTAGGGAC
Source organism: Salvelinus namaycush (assembly GCF_016432855.1). NCBI lineage: Eukaryota > Metazoa > Chordata > Actinopteri > Salmoniformes > Salmonidae > Salvelinus > Salvelinus namaycush. The sequence continues at coordinate 28,800,525 of NC_052318.1, forward strand.
AGTTAGGAGGCCTGCGTCTTGTGACCGTAGCGTACGTGTAGGTATGTACTGCAGGACCAAATCGGAAAGATAGGTAGGAGCAAGCCCATGTAATGCTTTGTAGGTTAGCAGTAAAACCTTGGAATCAGCCCTAACCTTAACAGGAAGCCAGTGTAGAGAGGCTAGCACTGGAGTAATATGATACATTTTTGGGGTTCTAGTCAAGATTCTAGCAGCCATGTTTAGCACTACCTGAAGTTTATTTAGTGCTTTATCCGGGTAGACGGAAAGTAGAGCATTGCAGTAGTCTAACCTAGAAGTGACAAAAGCATGGATACATTTTTTCTGCATAATCTTTGGACAGAAAGTTTCAGATTTTTGCAATGTTACGTAGATGGGGAAAAAGCTGTCCTTAAAACAGTCTTGATATGTTCGTCAAAAGAGAGATCAGTGTCCAGAGTAATGCCGAGGTCCTTCAGTTTTATTTGAGACGACTGTACAACCATCAAGATTAATTGTCAGATTCAACAGAAGATCTCTTTGTTTCTTGGGACCTAGAACAGGCATCTCTGTTTTGTCCGAGTTTAAAAGTAGAACATTTGCAGCCATCCACTTCCTTATGTCTGAAACACAGGCTTCCAGCGAGGGCAATTTTGGGGTTTCACCATGTTTCATCGAAATGTACAGCTGTGTGTCATCCGCATAGCAGTGAAAGTTAACATTATGTTTCCGAATGACCAAGAGGTAAAATATATAGTGAAAACAATAGTGGTCCTAAAGCGGAACTTTGAGGAACACCGACATTTACAGTTGATTTGTCAGAGGACAAACCATCCACAGAGACAAACTGATATTTTTCCGACAGATAAGATCTAAACCAGGCCAGAACTTATCCGTGTAGACCAATCTTTTTCAATCTTTCCAAAAGAATGTGGTGATCGATGGTGTCAAAAGCATCACTAAGGTCTAGGAGCATGAGGACAGATGCAGAGCCTCGGTCTGACGCCATTAAAGGGTCATTTACCACCTTCACAAGTGCAGTCTCAGTGCTATGATGTGGTCTAAAACTAGACTGAAGTGTTTCGTATACAGTGTTTGTCTTCTGGAAGGCAGTGAGTTGCTGCGCAACAGCTTTTTCAAAATTTTTTGAGAGGAATGGGAGATTCGATACAGGCCGATAGTTTGTTATATTTTCTGTGTCAAGGTTTGGCTTTTTCAAGAGAGGCTTTATTACTGCCACTTGGTGAGTTTGGTACACATCCGGTGGATAGAGAGACGTTTATTATGTTCAACATAGGAGGGCCAAGCACAGGAAGCAGCTCTTTCAGTAGTTTAGTTGGAATAGGGTCCAGTATGCAGCTTGAAGGTTTAGAGGCCATTACTATTTTCATCAATGTGTCAAGAGATATAGTATTAAAAAACTTGAGTGTCTCCCTTGATCCTAGGGCCTGGCAGAGTTGTGCAGACTCAGGACAACTGAGCTTTGGAGGAATACGCAGATTTAAAGAGGAGTCCGTAATTTGCTTTCTAATGATCATGATCTTTTCCTCGAAGTTCATGAATTTATCACTGCTGAAGTGAAATCCATCCTCTCTTGGGGAATGCTGCTTTTTAGTTAGCTTTGCGACAGTATCAAAAATACATTTTGGATTGTTCTTATTTTCCTCAATTAAATTGGAAAAATAGGATGAGCAGCAGTGAGGGCTCTTCAATACTGCACGGTATTGTCTTTCCAAGCTAGTCGGAAGACTTACAGTTTGGTGTGGCGCCATTTCCGTACCAATTTTCTGGAAGCTTGCTTCAGAGCTCGGGTATTTTCTGTATACCAGGGAGCTAGTTTCTTATGACAAATTTTGGTTTTTAGGGGTGCGACTGCATGTAGGGTATTGCGCAAGGTTATATTGAGTTCCTCAGTTAGGTGGTTAACTGATTTTTGTACTCTGACATCCTTGGGTAGGCGGAGGGAGTCTGGAATGACATCTAGGAATCTTTGGGTTGTCCGAGAATTTATAGCACGACTTCTGATGCCCCTTGGTTGGGGTCTGAACAGATTATTTGTTGCGATTGCAAACGTAATAAAATGGTGGTCCGATAGTCCAACATTTATTCCACAGGACAAAACTAGGTCCAGAGTATGACTGTGGCAGTGAGTAGGTCCAGAGACATGTTGGACAAAACCCACTGAGTTGATGATGGCTCCGAAAGCCTTTTGGAGTGGGTTTGTGGACTTTTCCATGTGAATATTAAAGTCACCAAAAATTGGAATATTATCTGCCATGACTACAAGGTCCGATAGGAATTCAGGGAACTCAGTGAGAAACGCTGTATATGGCCCAGGAGGCCTGTAAACAGTAGCTATAAAAAGTGATTGAGTAGGCTGCATAGAGTTCATTACTAGACGCTCAAAAGATGAAACCGCTGTTTCTTTTTTTGTAAATTGAAATTTTAGCAACACCTCCGCCTTTGCGGGATGCGCGGGGGGATATGGTCACTAGTATAACCAGGAGGTGAGGTCTCATTTAACACAGTAAATTCATCAGGCTTAAGCCATGTTTCAGTCAGGCCAATCACATCAAGATTATGATCAGTGATTAGTTCATTGATCAGTGATTAGTTCATAGTTCAGGGATCTAACATTAAGTAGCCCTATTTTGAGATGTGAGGTATCACAATCTCTTTCAATAATGGCAGGAATGGAGGCGGTCTTTATTCCAGTGAGATTGCTAAAGCGAACACCGCCATGTTTAGTTTTGCCCAACCTAGGTCGAGGCACAGACAGAGTCTCAATGGGGATAGCTGAGCTGACTACACTGACTGTGCTAGTGGCAGACTCCACTAAGCTGGCAGGCTGGATAACAACCTGCTGCCTGGCCTGCACCCTATCTCATTGTGGAGCTAGGGGAGTTAGAGCCCTGTCTATGTTCGTAGATAAGATGAGAGCACCCCTCCAGCTAGGATGGAGTCCATCACTCCTCAACAGGCCAGGCTTGGTCCTGTTTGTGAGTGAGTCCCAGAAAGAGGGCCAATTATCTACAAATTCTATCTTTTGGGAGGGGCAGAAAACAGTTTTCAACCAGCGATTGAGTTGTGAGACTCTGCTGTAGAGCTCATCACTCCCCCTAACTGGGAGGGGGCCAGAGACAATTACTCGATACCCCAACACATTTTTCTAGCTGATTTACACGCTGAAGCTATGTTGCGCTTGGTGACCTCTGACTGTTTCATCCTAACGTCGTTGGTGCCGACGTGGATAACAATATCCCTATGCTCTCTACACTCGCCAGTTTTAGCTTTAGCCAGCACCATCTTCAGATTAGCCTTAACATCGGTAGCCCTGCCCCCTGGTAAACAGTGTATGATCGCTGGATGATTCGTTTTAAGTCTAATACTGCGGGTAATGAAGTCGCCAATGACTAGGGTTTTCAATTTGTCAGAGTTAATGGTGGGAGGCTTCGGCGTCTCAGACCCCGTAACGGGAGGAGTAGAGACCAGAGAAGGCTTGGCCTCTGACTCCGACTCGCTGCTTAATGGGAGTGTTACGTTCCCCAGTTTCTGTGTTGTGGTTTGTTAGGTGTGTGTTTCAGGATGGCTTCCTGAAATCCCCCCGAAGCAGCTGATTGGTCGACTCCATGGCTAATTGGAGAGCTGACCCCGCCCCCTCTTCAGGACGCAGCTGTCTCCAATTACCAATGCCTTCTGAAGCTATATTAAAACCAGTGTTCTGTTGCTCAGAAGAAAGATCATTGCTGAGAGAGGAGGTTGATGGCTGAGGGTCATTATGTTGGTTGTTGCTAACAGTGATGGTTCTGTGTTTGTTGCTGAGAGAGAGCTGATTTGATGTCCTGTCTTGGTTGTGGCTCAGAGACAGGTTTTGTTAAGTATTTTTGTAGCCGCTGATTTGAGGTATGTATGTGCTAATAGAACTGTGTTTTTGATTCTTGAAATTGTTTAATTACATTTGGATAATTGTGTTTCATTCGTTCCCAGGGGGGAAGGGGAAGGTACCTAGGGAGTGCTTAGACAAGAGGCCTGCGGGCATACATATACCCGTAGTATATTCACTGTCTAGGCACACTAGGAAAGACCTGGGCGGACCACCCCCTGTATTTTGGTTAGCGCACCAGGTGGTGATAAGTAGTGGGTAGGCAGGTAAGGTAGGAGAGGGGGCTTTGATATTTACTTGCTTTGGTTACGTTAATTAAGCCCCGTTTCCCCAAAATTACCGTGTGACGGAATAAATTCCTTGTAAACGGTACAATTCTCTGCCTTTTGTCATCCTTACTCGCACCTACAGTCCATACCGCTGTCACTTCACAGAGAGTTGAGTTGTAGCAGGGTGTTGCGTTCCCTCTTCAGAGGCATGCCTAACAGGAGAACCGGTTTCTATCCGCTGAATGAGCGACACCGGTTGAGCATTCCTACAGCATTTCCCTCCAGAAGCCATGAGAAAGTTGTCCGGCTGCGGGGACTGTGCGAGGGGATTTATACTACTATCTGTACTTACTGGTGGCACAGACGCTGTTTCATCCTTTCCTACACTGAAATTACCCTTGCCTAACGATTGCGTCTGAAGCTGGGTTTGCAGCACAGCTATCCTCGCCGTAAGGTGTTCGTTCTCCTGTATATTATGAGTACAGCGACTGCAATTAGAAGGCATCATGTTAATGTTACTACTTAGCTTCGGCTCTTGGAAGTCCTGACGAACCATGTCCAGATAAAGCGTCCGGAGTGAAAAAGTTGAAGGAAAAAAAGTTGAGTGAGGGGAAAAACTAAAAATATAAATGGTAATTAAAAAGTAAAAAACGTAAGGTTGGCAACAAAACACACAGCAACACGTAAACAAGTCCGCAAGTTGTGACCGGAAATGAAACTTCCCTACTGCCTCAGATCTGGCTGTTTCTTTTTCTGACTTATATCAATGCCACATTGACTATTTTCAAAAAGATTAGTTGCTTTTTAGTGGCAGTCGCTCATTAAAGATGCATTCCAGAGGTTTTGACTTTTTAGTCAGTAGTTCTGAAAGTAGCATTCACGAGCCAAAACAGGTCTCCGAAATGTGTGCATAATTGTGTCCAACATCCATTTCGTATGATATGTTAAGTCCTTGCAATTCCTATGATATATTACAAATTCCAATTCGAACAATACATTCTGAATTTCAGTGCATTCGTACAATACGTTATGAATTTGTAAGTGCTTAAGATCCCGTTCTCTCTCTTTAAAGAGCTCCTAATGTCAAAGCTCAATCATTCTTTATCTGACGTGCTCTGGCCGCGGTCATTGAAATGTTTTTATTGAGTAAATTAAGTCTTGATGTAATGGACCTCGTGCAAACATTGAGCGATTTCCAGCTAATTCATCCCGGGCCATTTTCTCCCTCTCTGCGACTCTGTGAATATTTGCTCCCTAACAAAAGGGGAGCTTTGATTTTCTCAATTTTATTCCACCCCCCCCCCTACTCTGCTGATTAATTCTCAGTGTAGGGAATGTGGCTATTGATTTTAAAGCTGTGTATCCAATGTTAATGAGACACATTATGGTATCCAGAAACCATGGTGCCCCTGGGCAGCCTCTGTGTATGCATGCAAACAGCCTCCACATACAGACACTCCACAAACTTTCTGAAGATTTTAATATGGAATATTAATGTTGGATTTGCAATAGGGTAGTGGAAAAAACTAAGCTAGTTAAGATTTTATAATCCATACATATTTGATACCACGGAGTCATACCGCAGTTAGAAGGATCACGTTTTCATTCTTAGACACTCACACTGTGTGCAGCTCTGCCTAGACAGAACACACACAACACCCACGCAAGCACACACTCATTAATCAGCATTTACATCTCTTTCCTGCTCCTATCCACACTTAATAGACGGCCTGCTGAGGAGAAGCAATTTCAGACACTTCTCCAGCGCACCGCTCTTATTCAAACACACACCTGGGAACACTCCAGGGACTATTCATGAAACAAGGCCTCTCTACAGGCTCACTCAACCAGCTAATAAGAGACTGGGCTGACCACCTCAAAGAGCTGTACCGACCGGTTGCTCAGTAGAGACCTGGTTCAAACAGGTCTCAGCCATCACACAGAGCCAGAGATTACACACAATCTGTCTGTGGTGTGCTGAATGCTTATGGGCACAGGTACAAACACAAAGACATACAGATAGACACATCATAGAGCCAATAAACACACAGACTCACTCAGATGGATTCACACGCAACCGTGCACACAAGAACACACACAGATGCTCATATAAGGATGCACATGCAGACACACACACAAAGATTGACTTCCAAATGTATCTCCATTTGTGCAGGGAGGACGGGAGCACATTTGTCACATTATATGAGATCAGACCGGAGTACATGGTACATGAAAGCTAAGCCCTGGCAATAGACCCATTTCCCGGGACCGTCATGAAAAGTTGCGCCTGCATGTGTGCAACAGAAAAAAGTTTGTTTACGTGGAAGTGGATATGATCACATGCAACTTCAAATGCAGCTCATGCAAGTTAACAAACACATAATCAGATGGTTATCGTCTACAACATCGCAGATGACATCAGAGGTCTGATTACCTAGCAAGCCAGCGACACAAGGTAAAATATAACAAATTGAGCTTGATGAAGCCATAAGAATAATATATTTGTTGAACATAGCTATAGACATCAGACTGGCGTGTTTTCAGGATCATCACTCACTCACTGTACGTTTGTCAAGGTCCTGCATAAGCAATCCTGCTACAGAGTTTGTTTTTAATGTCAGAATCTCTTCCCAAGTACAAACCACACATTTTAACCCCCATAAACAACTTATAGCCCTAGTTAATAACATCCTAGTGTCTGGACATTGGACAATAAAAGGGATTTGGGTCAGCTGCATGGTTCTGTCTCGTCTCACAGTGGGAAGGGAACACCAGCCCAGTTGTTGTCCCGTCTAAAACCCCAGCCTGGTCCGACCCAGATCCACTCTAAAGTGAGTTTTCTACCTTCTGCAGTGTCTCATTAAAAGAAATATGAGATGTGCAGCAGGGAAACCGAAACACTGTGGCGCGTGCGTGCACACACACACACACACACACACACACACACACACACACACACACACACACACACACACACACACACACACACACACACACACACACACACACACACACACACACCTCTCTCTCTCTGCAGAGGGAGCAATCTGTCTTCTACAGCCTTATCTCTCCTTTCAGGAGCTGTGACAGAGGTACTCCATAATCGCTCCCATGATGACAGGATGGATTTCATAACCCAAGATAAAAAACAACAATGCAATCTAATTAGGCATACTACATATTTCTCTCTCTGTGACGTTGTGGGGTTTAATTTTAAAACAAACCTATCTGGGCTATCAACATGCATAAAATATAATTTTCTCTGGGGAATCCGTGTCTGTCTGTGTCTCGTATTTATTTTCTTCTGTATGTCTCTTTGTGTTTTCCCTCTCTTCCAGTCTTTAACTTTGCTTACAGTGTTTTTCCATGCAGTTCACACAGTTAAGTTTTAATAACAGTTTCCAAGGCGCAATAGAGGGTGTGTCTGAGAGATGCAGACCGGGTTCAATAAGTATTTGTTTTCTTTCAATTAGTTCAGCTGCCCTTGATTGAGCTTGCCTTCCGAATTCTGTGATATCCAAACTGGTAGTTAGTCTTTTCCCATCACTACAACCCCCGTATGGACTCGGGAGAGGCGAAGGTCGAGAGCCATGTGTCCTCCGAAACACGACCCTGCGAAGCCGCACTGCTTCTTGATACACTGCTCGTTTAACCCGGAAGCCAGCCGCACCAATGTGTCAGAGGAAACACCGTACAACTGGCGACCGTGTCAGCGTGTATGTGCCCGGCCCGCCACAGGAGTCGCTAGAGTGCGATGGGACATGGACATCCCGGCCGGCCAAACCCTCCTCTAACCCGGACGACGCTGGGCCAATTGTGTGTTTCCTCATGGGTCTCCCGGTCGTGGCCGGCTGCGACACAGCCCAAGATTGAACCCGGATCTGTAGTGACGCCTCAAGCACTGCAGTGCCTTAGACCGCTGCGCCACTCGGGAGGCCGAAAGAGCATGCTTTGTGTGCAAACACAGTCCCAGGAGTGCAAACTCCACCTATCTGACACTCCTGGCAGGCTCCATCCAAAGATCAGCAAAACCTCAGTCAGTACTTAAAAGAAAAACAAATAATGGCTGGCTGAACGGTTGGATTGTCAGTTAGTTTCAGCAGATTAATTGCTGTTGAACTCACCCTGAGTAATTCATTAAAGTCTTCCTTGCCTGTCTCCCAGTGTCGGGGGAATAGGCTGTGTGTGGGAGCCATGGTTTGTTTTCAGGTCAGCCCGTTTGAAGGTAAATATGTGTCTAATGTCCCCCCTCTCCTCTCTCATTGATAATACGTCTGCATGAAGAAATCCCTCTCACAGATTAATGCCTCACTACATTCTATTACAGTTTCATTAGTGCTGGAGTCTTCCTCACAACCAGCTCCTCTCTGTTCAGAATGAACTATGGCTCATTAGGGGCTAGCTAGATAGCTATTCATGAAAACAAGGCCATATTGTATTCTAGTCCTCATCTGATGCCAAAACAAAGATGTATAAGCCAAACAACTTTTTGTTCTGGTCTTTAATTACTTTGCAATTATTAAGTTCTTATGTTCACTTACCGGTGCTGGAGAGTCATTCATCTGACCCTGAGGAAGCAGTCAGGCAAATCGCACATCACACGTCAGAGCTGTGAGATAAGATAAGTGTCCAGGGCCTCCATCTGACAACACAGGAGTTCCTGTCCCGATGTTAGAGTTAAGGAGTGCCTGGAGGATGGGAATCTGACAGTGTGCTGTGTGTGAAGTACAATGCACCACCCAAACACATTTCCAACTGAGCTCTCAACCATTTATGATGGTGAAAAATGCACAAAGCACTATTTTATTTTCCTTTCCTTTCATCACATGCTTTCTCTTTCTCTCTCACCTACATACACAAAGAAACAAACAGAAACTCACACACAAAAGAGCTTTACTGCTTAGAACCTGAAGCAAAAGGACCTTAACAGATCAAACATGGCATATAGGCGGTTTGCATTTATTTTCAAAGGCATTTGTTTAAAAGTTCATAGTTGATTCTACAGTGTGGATGCCAACTGTTAAAGGTCACTTCTTCACTCGCACAAACTCTTTGCTCTCTGACCTACGCACCCAGTGAAGAATCGTTTCCTCTGCATTATTGCCACAAGGCATCTTTGTATTGTCGTCTTCTGAGGAGGTGTTTGAAGTCAACATATAAAACAGAAGACAGAACAACCACTCTACAAAGCAAATATGTTGTATTTCTATAAACTACTGCTTCCCCCATCATCTTCAAACCATCACTATTAGACCCCCTTTCTCTCCCTCTGCTATAGTGACCAGTGTTCAATGACCCTGTGTACATAAGGTTAAGCAGTCTCTTAGGTGCAGGGTAGAGTACCGGGTGGTAGCCGGCTAGTAACAATGACTAAGGTTCAGGGCAGGGTACTGGGTGGAAGCCGGCTAGTGTTGACTGTTTAACAGTCTGATGGCCTGGAGATAGAAGCTGTTTATCAGTCTCTTTGTCCCAGCATTGATGCACCTGTACTGCATCCTCCTTCTAGATGGTACTGGGGGGAACAGGCCGTGGCTCGGGTGGCTGAGGTCCTTGATGATCGTCTTGGTCTTCCTGTGAAACCGGGTGCTGTAGATGTCCCGGAGGGCAGGAAGTGTGCCCCTGATAATGCTCTGGGCTGACCGCACCACCCTCTGGAGAGCCCTACGGTTGTGGACGGTGCAATTGCCATACCAGGCGGTGATACCGCCCGACAGGATGCTCTTAATGATGTAACTGTAGAAGTTTGTGAGGGTCGTAGGGGCCAAGTCTAATTTATTCAGCCTCCTGAGGTTGAAGAGGCGCTGTTGCACCATCTTCACTACACTGTCTGTGTGAAGGGATCATTTCAGGTCATCAGGGATGTGCATGCCGACGAACTTGAAGCTTTTGACCCTCTCCACTGTGGCCCCTTCAATGTGGATGGGGGCGTGCTCTCTCTGCTGTCTCCTGTAGACCACGATCAGCTCCTTCATTTTATTGACGTTGAGGGAGAGGTTATTTTCCTGGCACCACTCCGCCAGGACTCTCATCTCCTCCCTGATCGCTGTCTCGTTGGTAATCAGGCTTACCACTGCTGTGTCGTCAGCAAACTTGATGATTGAGTTGGAGACGTGCATGGCCACGGAGTCATGGATGAACAGGGAGTACAGGAGGGGACTGAGCAAGAACCCCTGTGGGATCCCCGTGTTGAGGTTCAGCGTGGCAGAGGTGTTGTTGTCCACCACTTGGGGTCGGTCCATCAGGAAGTCCAGGACCCAGTTGCACAGGTAGGGGTTCAGACCCAGGGCCCAGAGCTTAGTGATGAGCTTGGAGGGCACTATGGTGTTGAAGGCTGAGCAGTAGTCAATGAACAGTATTCTTACATAGGTATTTCTCTTGTCCAGGTGGGATAGGGCAGTGTGCAGTGCAATGACGATTGAGTCGTCAGTGGATCTGTTGGGATGGTACGCAAAGGGTTAAGACGCTTAAATTACTTACTCGTGTCGGCCACAGAGAACGAGAGTACACGGTCCTCATGAGCGGAGGGGGCCCGCGTCAGCGGCTCGATGTGTTTTCCTCGAAATGGGTGAAGAAGAAGTTTAGCTCGTCAGGGAGCAAGAGGTAGCAGGCTAGCAGATACCCATAGACTTCCAGTCATTGCGCTAACACTAGTTAGCTTTAGCTCATGAAACAACCTCTAACTTTCTTCCTACTGGACATACAGTATAGACATAAAAATGGTACTCACGAGTTCATCTGACTCTGGTAGATAAAGGGCCTCATTATCCCAATCTCGAAGTATCCAATTAAGTTCCTGCCAATAGGTGGGGAGGAGAAGAATGGAGCCGTGATCTGATTTGCCAAAGGGAGGGAAGGAGAGAGCCTTGTAGCCGCTCCGGAAGGGAGAGTAGCAATGATCAAGGGTTTCCGATTTGCACGTAGCACAGAAGATGTATGGATAGAATTTTGGTAATGTTTTCCTCAGATGTCCTTTATTAAAGTCCCGAGCTGCAATAAATGCGGCCTCAGGATATGCGGTTTTCAGTTTGCATATAGTCCAGTGTAGTTCCTTGAGAGCCGTTGTGGTGTCGGCTTTGGGGTGAATATACACGGCAGTAACGATGACCGAAGAAAATTCTCTTAGGAGGTAATGTGGCTGGAATTTGATGGTGAGGTATTCCAGATCGGGAAAACAAAAGGACTTGGGTTCCCGTTACCACAATCACAACATGAGTTAATCATGAAACAAACCCCTTCGCCTTTCTTTTCCCCAGAGAGTTCTTGGATGGAGAACCCTGCTGGCTGACTATATATCCGTTGAGAGCCATGATTCCGTAAAACAGCGTATGTTACAGTCCCTAATGTCTCTCTGGAAGGAGATCCTCGCCCTGAGTTCATCTACTTTATTGTCCAGGGACTAAACATTAGCAAGTAATATACTCGGACGCGGTGGAAGGTATGCCTGAGTCTGACTAGGACCCCACTTCTTTTTCCTCTTCTCTGGCATCTTGGTGCAGCCCCCAGGATGAATAGAGCTGCTTCGGGAAATTCAAACAAAGGATCCAGGTCAGGGAGGTCGAATTTCTGCAAAAGTTTCTGATGAGTGACTGCCGATCTAATGTCCAAAAGTTATTTTCGGCTGTAGGTAGTAATACAAGAAACGTTCTGAGCAAATAATGTAAGAAATAACACAAAAACATAAAAAAATACAGCAAACTTGGCTGGGAGCTGGAAACAGGCCAACCGTATCTGTCGGCGCCATCTTATTGACTCAGGTGCCGCTCCAGAATCTCCAATAAGTGTTCAATTAGGTTAAGATCTGGTGACTGAGACAGCAATGGTATATGGTTTACATCGCTTTCATGCTCATCAAACCATTCAGTGACCACCCGTGCCCTGCCTATGAGGGCATAGCCATGGTAGCCAATATAATGGTCAAAATAGCTGCCTTTCCAGCATTTTTATACATGACCCCTAAGCATGATGGGATGTTAATTGCTTAATTAACTCAGGAGCCACACCTGTGTCGAATCACCTGCTTTCAATATACTTTGTATACCTCATTTACTCAAGTGATTCCATTATTTTGGCAGATACCTGTAGCCAAGCCCAGTGGTTTTCATCTGATAGTCTAGTTTTTATCTGATGCCAAAATGAAGATGTACAAGCCAAATGACCGTATGTTATGCTTTAATTACGTTGTAGTTATTATGTTCATATATACACTGAACGGTGCTGGAGGAGATGCTTTCAACTAACTCCGTGGAAGCAGTCAGGTAAATCACACACAGAGGATATGAAGTATCAGAGAGGAGTGAAACGGGACACACACACAGATGTGCACACACACTGACATGCACACACAAACACACACACTCACACACACCGTCAGAGCTATGAGATACGATAACACAGGAGTGTTATCCTTAGAGTTAAGGAGTGCCTGGAGGATGGGAATCTGACAGTGTGCGATGTACAATGCACCACCCAAACACATTTCCAACTGAGCTTTCAACCATTTATGAAAAATTCACAAAGCCCCATTTTATTTTCCTTTCCATTTCATACATATGCTTTCTCTTTCTCCCTCACCTACATACACAAAGAGACAAACAGAAACTCACACACAAAAGAGCATTACTGCTTAGAACCTGAAGCAATACCAGATCAAACATGGCATATAGGCAGTTTGCATTTCTTAAGCATTAGTTTCCAAGTTCATAGTTGATTCTACAGTGTGGATGCCAACTGTTAAAGGTCACTTCTTCACTCGCACAAACTCTTTGCTCTCTGACCTACGCACCCAGTGAAGAATCGTTTCCTCTGCATTATTGCCACAAGGCATCTTTGTATTGTCGTCTTCTGAGGAGGTGTTTGAAGTCAACATATAAAACAGAAGACAGAACAACCACTCTACAAAGCAAATATGTTGTATTTCTATAAACTACTGCTTCCCCCATCATCTTCAAACCATCACTATTAGACCCCCTTTCTCTCCCTCTGCTATAGTGCACTTACACTGGACCCCTACTGACTGTCAAATGATCAACACTGCTACAAGACGGAGTCCCTTTGGTTTGAACCACTCATCCACAGACCTTTAACTACTCTCCTCCTTCTCTCTCAGGGTTTTGTGAGGGGTATGAGGAGTGAAAACAGGTCTAGGCTTCACACCTGGGTTGAAATAGTGTTTGTTTTCTCTCAAATACTTATTAAAGTTGTGCCTGATATAGCTTCCCTGGCGCAATGGAGCCAATGGAATAGTCCCAAACATTTAAACCCTGCCCATCCAGCACTTCAGTTAGACTTAGTGAAAACACTTGAAGTATTTGAAAGAAAACAGATACTATTTGTACCCAGGAAGGGTCTGTCTAGGAGTGTCCCTGCCTGCCAGAGCACAACCACTCTAACCTAGGCTCATCCATCACTCTGTTTTCACTGCCTCCTATTGATTGGCCATTACAGTGAGCTGCTGAGCCATCGATCCCTCTCTTCAAGGGGAATATTGCGAAAGGGCTAAAGAAATGAGTTAAAATGTTTTCTTCTAATGTTCCAGAATCAGAGTTGTGTTTTGTTAGCCACTGTGGGGGGTCCTGTTGGAAGAGTGGGGTCATTTCAGAGAGCACAGATGGACCTCTGGTAATCCTGTAAACCTACTATAGCTTTCACCACACTCTCACTGAGCAGTGATACAGAACCAGTCAATCTAACATGGATTTATAAAAAAAAAAGTCTTACAGAGGAAATAACTGTATGCACAGACAGATCCACTAGGTTTCTTGTGGGGAGGACTGTATTGTGTATGTCTGTGTGTGTTAGTCTGTGTTAGTGTGTTTGAGCCCTCCATTTCTCGCACCACAGGGTCTTATTGGAAAACAAAATAAAATGTGACACAGTTTTCACTCTATCCTGGGATGTTGACATGCTTACCAGGGACCCTATTAATTAGCTGTTGATGAAGTGCTGCCGTGCTGTTCCACTTGAAGGACAGGACAGCACCATGGATTCTCATCGGCATGGTGATTAAAGGATCCGGGGGCATTTGTGTGTGTGTGCGTGTGCACGCGAGCACGCACACACACACACACACACACACACACACACACACACACACACACACACACACACACACACACACACACACACACACACACACACACACACACACAGGTGCCTGTCATTCTGTCCTCACATACAGCACACACATTCAACAGGCAGACATGCATACCTAAACCCTCACATGCATACAAACACACTCAAACAAGAACAAATACACTTCCAGTTATCGGTTTATCCATTCAATATCTTACAGTAAACCCACACAAATCTCTGGAGGAGCAGTCAGACATTGTGCACTTGGAGATGTCATGGCGATGTCAGAGTGCCAGTGATTTGACAGACAGTGTGTTAGTCTGTGTAGTGAAATATGAATGGCAGAGCCTGAAATTAATTCTTCAGTCTGCCACATACAGTCAGTGGACCATTTAACACCCCCGCACCCCCGTGAATTACTGAGATAAGTGGCTTTCACAGACAGGCCTTGTAACGTACAGACCACTGTGTGTGTGTAGTGCTCTTCAGCTGATAAGAGGCCATACCATATGCCTGCTGATAACAGATGGCCCATGTCTTTATTCTACACAAACATGGAAAACAAGAGTAACATTACATTGTGTTACATACTGAGGAAATAATACTTGGTGCATGTGGGGTGAATATGTGACGGGGTCAGATGTGTGTGTGTGAGACTAAACTAGAGAAAAACATAGCAGAATTAGCAAAGAGCAAGTCTGCTTTCTGACATTCAATCTAACGGGCATCAGTCCTCCGCAAGCTCTTTTCTATACTCCACGACAGAAAAGTTAATTTATCGACTGACGTTTTAAGCGCGTACACATTTCTTCTTGTCAGATGGTCTAAATAAAAAATGTCCCCTTTCTTCCTGATTGCAATACGAGTAGTAGTGTAAGCATGGGTCCTGACATCGCCAAACTGACTAGAAATGTATTTTTATTAGGCAAACGGCACACATTCGTCTGTTGACGCCACAGACAGGGACACCCACTTGGAAGATTAGCAGTGAAAAGAGGAAGCCATGTTTAAACAGTGGTTAATCCTTTAATTGAATGCAGATTTATTCCAGCCCTCTGGTTGGACTGGATTTAATGTCACCGCCGGGGGATGATGGGAATGTGGGTCAAAACAAGGCTTCCTAGCTCTGCCTGTCTCAAATTGATTTCACCCATTTTTAGGAAATCACAGTCTGTCATTTATGTGTCACAATAATTCACACGCTGCCATCCAGGCTGGATAAACACATATGGTTCCACTTTCATATCACTAACATCATGTCCTCGTATCACTCGTATCATGTTAACAATCTTTCATAGCATGAGAATGTCACATTCTTGGTATCGAGATCATCCTCTTTTCACCTTTAAATTGATGATATCACTCCATCCTAATACTGTCATAGACCAGTGGTAGCGGTTGATGAAGTCTCTTTTCTCTTATTGGTCAATCTCATGCCCTAAGGGGGAGGGGAAGAGAGTAGGAGAGCGAGAGAGAGAGAAATAGAGAGAGAGAGAAAGAGAGAGTGGTCAGTCTACTGATGACATGATGGCGCTCCCTCACCATTATTTTACCACGGTACAGAGGTTGCTGCCGTGAACCACAACTGGTGATGACACATGGACGTTTCCCTAGTTGTGTTGCATTTGCAGCTAGGAGACCAGAGTTACAAGTGAAAAAGTGTGTAATTGCAGGTGTTAGTGTTGGATGAGATCCAGACAACCAAATAGATACTCAGACTGGTTCAATTTCAACAGCCATAAACCTGGCTGGGACATGGAGAAATTCTTACATACACACACATGAAGAGGTGGTCTTTAAAAAAAAAGATGCATCTCTCTCTCTCTCTCTCTCTCTCTCTCTCTCTCTCACACACATTGACCAAGTATCACAACCACAGGTCTTATCTCTATCCTGCTACATTAAAATGGATTTAACTAAAATGGTCCAACTTCACTCTTTAATTCCAATCACATTATACTCTCAACTCCTTTATCCTCTCTCTTCACACACATTGCCCTGTCACTTTTTGTGACTGAAATTAGATGACACTCTTATCATCCTGTGGGTGATGTAGGAGTTCAGGTAAGGAGGCTTGTCTGAGGTTAAGATTACCTCAGAGGCTGGTTAGGCCAGGTCTATCATTAGAGGTCAGGGGTCACTGAAGAGGAGACTAATTGGAGTTGGACTCTCATTATTTGATTTGATGATTTGATGTGATAAAAATGTCTTCATATTCCAGGATCAAGGAGATTATCTGCTATAAAAACTTTAATGAAAACAACTATGTCCAAGAGTCGCATCAAAATCTCTGAGTCCGACATGAAAGAGAACAGAGGATAAAGAGCTGTTATTGTCTGGGTGAAGACCAGACGATCAGATAGGTGTCTGTTACATTCTTAATGAGACTATCAAAGGCACAGAAAGCAAGGCTAAATAAATAGATAGACAGACAGACTTGTTTTTTGTGATATGAACCTCTCATGAGTTGTGAACTCACAAAAATGTGAATGAAAGGGAGGAGAGTACTACTTTGAAAGGTAACTTGACATGAGGTTAGTTTGTAGAAAGGCTGTTCGATAAGCTTTCTATCCCGGGTTCATGGGAAGGTACCACTACGTCTACACAGTGGGAAAGCAGTGCTGTGGTTACCTTTGTGACTGGTGATCTGATCTCCACACGTTGTCATAGACTTCTCCCTTCAGATTCAAGTGATACCTCAGAGTCCTTCATCCATCCAGTAGAGGACCAATGCTAACGCAATCCCATCAGAGTGAGCTTGGATGGCATAATGAAGAGGCTTTGGGGATTATCCAGTCACAACAGAGCTTTCTCAGGCCAGCCTGATGACATCACTGGGCCTGTAATGGTCAGCATGGGCTTACATTGCGTTGCCATTGGCTTAAAGGCCCTGATCCCACAGCTGGCATCAAATGGTATGACAGGGTGGCAGCCAAAGATGAGCATTTCAGCCAGGGATATGACCATGTGATTTTGTACACTCTCTTGGCCTTTTGTTTGTCTGCATGGACTCATCATAAACCCAATAGGCCGTAATGTGATCGTCATCCTCTGATCATGCTGTGTGTGTGTGTGTGTGTGTGTGTGTGTGTGTGTGTGTGTGTGTGTGTGTGTGTGTGTGTGTGTGTGTGTGTGTGAGTGAGAGAGAGAGAAACACAGACAGACAGACAGACAGACAGACAGACAGACAGACAGACAGACAGACAGACAGACAGACAGACAGAAAGCATTGGGTCAGCGTATTTAAAAAAATAAGCTTAACAGGGTTGCATTCCAGCTGTATCACTCCAGTGCCGTGGCCAACCAACCATTCACAAGAGAGAGAGAGAGAGCTCAAATCCCATCAGAGCAAAGCCTTGTTAGATTCAACATGACATGTCAAATAAGCCCTGCTGCCAATCAGGTCAGCCCTGGGCTCATGCTTGCCTGCTCTGCCTGCTACACACTGCTCTACAGTCTCAGTGAGGGAGAGAGACAGATATTTACCATGTCAGTCTTAGAGAGGTACATGGAGGTGGTGGGAGTGGGTAGGACGTGCTTGGATGCACTCCCAAAGTGTTAGATCCAGTCTAAAGGCACTTTCACATTTTTGTAAAAGATACACATTTTGAATGTCTAAATAGATTTTAACAACACATATCATGAATATAGCAGAAAATTCCCATAGCTGTAGTAGTCAGAGAAATAGGCGATATAGGTGTTTTGTGCCCCTCCCCATACTGCCTCTATACTTAACACTTAACACTCCAGGTCATTCAACAGGCCTGAGGTCAGTAGGAGGCGTAGAGACATCAGAGCCCTCAGAGCCTGATTAATACGACCTCAGCCACAGGCGTTTACCACCGACTCCATTATTCAATTTGATTATCTAGAGGAAATGATATACTATTAGAGCTTTTAATGACTCTGGCATCCCTTGTGTACGTCAGTCGGTCTCACTGATGAGGACAGGTTTAATCATTGTGCTGCTCTGTTAAAAGAGTTTAGCCCCACACTAGAATGTTAATGATGTTGTGTGTGTGTGATGCTGGCGATACATAACGCTCCTTAAACACAGGTTAAGAGCCTCTCTCCCTCGTAATGGGAAAACAGGGGCCAAGGGATGCAAGCAAATTAATAAACACAATTAATAGCCTGATGCTGTTGGGAATTTGTTGTTCAGACCTCTGACAAAATTCAATGCTAATTCTAAAGGCTGGTGTTGTAAATAACATTACAAGCAGCAGACACAGAAAAATAAACTCTGTCATTTTTTCCTCTTAGGTAATTTCCCTTTGAATACTAATGGTATTTGACAGGGTCTAATAGAGTGTGGCCTCACATTCCCTTCATGTATATTTTCAGGGCTATAATGGAGGAAATGAGAAGTGTAAAGTAGGTTAGAGGATGTAACTCAGAGGAGGAAGGGGAGCACCATCCTCTTCAGTGAATTGCATAAAAATAGTTAAACATTTAAAAAGTTATCCTTTTTAGATAAAACTATACTAAATATATTCACGTCACAAAATAATAGATTAAAACACACTGTTTTGCAATGAAGGTCTACAGTAGCCTCAGCAGCACTCTGTAGGGTTGCACCATGGTGTAGCCGGAGGACAGTTAGCTTCTGTCCTCCTCTGTGTACATTGACTTAAGTACAAAACCTAGGAGGCTGATGGTTCTCACCCCCTTCGATAGACTTACACAGTAATTATGACAACTTCTGGAGGACATCCTCCAACCTATCAGAGCTCTTGCAGCATGAACTGACATGTTGTTCACACAATCAAAGAATCAGAGAATTAATATAGTACTGAAAGCAAATGCTACAGCTAGCTAGCACTGCAGTGCATAAAATGTGGTGAGAGGTTGACTCAAAAAGACAAAGACAATAGTTGAAGAAATTCATTTCTTCCAAAATTAAGGAGAAACAAGAGGGAGAGAGCTTGCTATTTTTTTACTTTCACTTTCACTTAGCTACTGTAGCAAATGCAGCTAGCTAGTTTAGCCTACTCAAACACCCGGCTCAAACAGAGAGGGATGCTATGTTAGCTAGCTGGCTATGGCTATGGCTATCCAACACTGGAACTCTTCCAAGTCAAGGTAAGCTTTGAGTTTTATTAATTTATTGCCACCGGGGCCCACCAGTGTAACTGCTAAACTGCTTTCTGACTGTACACTGTACTCCATGATTGTAGCGGGTTTACTAACAAACTAGTTATAGTAGTTGTAGTTGACTATGACGTGACAACGATGTAGGCTGTGTGTAGCGGTTAGCGGTCATGATATGAAGGTTTGGCTTGGAAAGGTTTTTTCGCCTGGTCACAGACAACTGATGTGTTGTGCACTGAAGTTCACAAGCGAAGGGAAAATGTGAGTGGAGGAGAGCGCATAGATAGATGTGAGGAGGAATTATATATACACAGTACAAGGAGCAAAGCGATCATGCTGTTTTTATGTGGCTGCTATGAAAGTGAACTGTTTGCGTGTGATCAGGATTGTTTCATTCCGCTGATTCTGTTGAAAACGTTTCTTAAACAGAAGCAAATGGAAAGAAACTGAATTTGTCCAACAGAAACTCACATTTGGAAATTTGGACTAATGATTACACCCTAGATCAGCTAGATGCAGGCAATAGTGTGCAAAGCGGTATTAATGTGTCATTGTCTGTCACCTTGATTACTCAATATTCTCTCGAACTGTGCACCTACGTTGTAAACTTTCATTCAAAGGTTGTAACAACCTCATGATGGGTACAGGGAAAATGTGAGTATCATGTAGTAGCCTAAACCTATCGATGTTACATTGAACTGGGTGAATGGAATATGAATGACAGTCATCCAATATGCTGTAATAGAAATAAGACCATGCTCATGAAAAAAAGTAATTGTAAACGGCACCGACCGCCACTGCTGTAACTGTAATGGTAATGGTAGCTGTAGTACTGTGGCTATAACTGTAGCTGTAGCGGTAGCTGTAGTACTGTGGCTATAACTGTAGCTGTAACGGTAGCTGTAGTACTCTGGCTATAACTGTAGCTGTAACGGTAGCTGTAGTACTGTGGCTATAACTGTAGCTGTAACGGTAGCTGTAGTACTGTGGCTATAACTGTAGCTGTAGTACTGTGGCTATAACTGTAGCTGTAGCAGTAGCTGTAGTACTGTGGCTATAACTGTAGCTGTAGCAGTAGCTGTAGTACTGTGGCTATAACTGTAGCTGTAACGGTAGCTGTAGTACTGTGGCTATAACTGTAGCTGTAGCAGTAGCTGTAGTACTGTGGCTATAACTGTAGCTGTAGCGGTAGCTGTAGTACTGTGGCTATAACTGTAGCTGTAACGGTAGTGTGACCGGTGTAGATTGCCTCTGCATTGCGTTTTGATTGCCTTACATATGACCAAAGGATCAGGGTTGGTGTTGAACTTTTATTAGACAGCAAAAACGTCCATGAACAAATACTGTGCTGCCCTAATACGCAAATAAGAATAACAATCATCTCGTTTGATAACGATACAATATAGTTCAATGTACAGTATAAAATGTGTAATGCAATGTACAGTATAAAATGTATAAGGGCTAGACAACTTTCATAAATGACTGCCAGGCGTTACGTACAGTTAGTACATGACGTGCACTTGCAAACTAACAGTAAAATATCGTCAAAATATCAAAAAACAAAAAAACATGATATACCTAATAAAGAAACAAACAACATCCATGAATTAAATGTTGCGCTGCCCTTATACATCAACTCCTCTGTAAAGCACAAATTAACAAAAAGGGACATGAATAGCCATGCTAGCCCAATGACAACATGTAGCCTACAGTAGAAAGTACAGTAGCTAGCATGTACAGCATTCACAAATCAACAGATGAAAAGTTCATGAATGCATAAATATCACAATATGCTGGTAGAAGACCATAATATTACAATGTCCGTGACAATATAAACTCAATATCTGTGTTTAACATATAGGATTGATTTGGATTTTCATTTCAATTTTTCAGTAACCTAGCTCTTCCACGTGGATACAGTGGACAGGGAATAAGTAAGGGGGCAGGGGATGTTTATGAGGGGGAATGTAGAAGGAGAAGGAAGTGTGCGACATTAAAAAGGGCCCTTACAACAACAAAAGGAACGTACAGTAATATCAGGCATCAAATCAAATGTTATTTATCACATGCGCTGAATACAACATGTAAACACCCTACAGTGAAATGCTTACTTACAAGCCCTTAACCAGTTGTTTTGTCTTGTTTTCCTCACACCTGGTTTCAATCCCCTCAATCACTTGTGTGACCTCGTCTCGTGCCTCTCAGGGAGAGCCCTGGAGTGGGCCAACGCCGTGTGGGGAGAAGGAGATGCGGTGTTGGACAACTTCATTGAGTTCACCCGCCGCTTCCGGGCAGTCTTTGACCACCCGCCCGAGGGTAGAGCGACGTGTGAACGTCTGTTCCACCTGAGGCAGGGGACAAGGAGCGCCCAGGAGTCCGCGCTGGAATTTCGAACCCTGGATGCCGGAGCGGGTTGGAACGACAGGGCCCTTATCGACCACTACCGTTGCAGCCTGCGCGAGGATGTCCGTCGCACAGGGTCCGGGTTAATTAGGGAAGCTACCATCCCCCTGGGAATGGTGACGCAGGGGGGTCACGAGGAGAGAATCAGTCTCTTCCTCATTGACTCTCCTGCGTATCCCGTGGTACTAGGCCTTCCCTGGTTAGCTCGTCATGACCCCACCATTTCATGGCAACAGAGGGCGGGGTTGTTGCGAGAGTGCTCAGGGAGGTGTTTAGGGGTTTCCGTTGGTGCTACTATGGTGGAAAGTCCAGACCAGGTCTCCACCGTGCGCATTCCCCCGATATGCCGATTTGGCTCTCACCTTCTCCAAAAAGAAGGCGACTCAATTACCACCCCAGGGATTGTGCGATAAATCTCCAGGTAGACGCTGCACTTCCCAGGAGTCACGTGTATCCCCTGTCACAGGCGGAGATGGTGGCTATGGAAACGGGTTGATGAATGCTCCATCAGTCTTCCAAGCCTTTGTAGATGAGATTTTCAGGAACCTGCACGGGCAGGGTGTAGTTGTGTAGATTGATGACATTCTGATATACTCCGCTACACGCGCCGAGCATGTGTCCCTGGTGTGCAGGGTGCTTGGTCGACTGTTGGAGCATGCCCTGTACGTCAAGGCTGAGAAATGCCTGTTCTTCCAGCAGTCCGTCTCCTTCCTAGGGTACCGCATTTCCACCTCGGGGGTGGAGATGGAGAGTGACCGCATTTCAGCCGTGCGTAATTGGCCAACTCCCACCACGGTAAAGGAGGTGCAGCGGTTCCTAGGGTTTGCCAATTACTACCGGAGGTTTATCCGGGGTTTTGGTCAGGTAGCGGCTCCCATTACCTCACTGCTGAAGGGGGGCCCGGTACGTTTGCAGTGGTCGGCTGAGGCGGACAGGGCTTTTGGTCACCTGAGGGCTCTGTTTACCTCGGCTCCCGTGCTAGCCCATCCGGATCCCTCTTTGGCGTTCATAGTGGAGTTGACGCGTCCGAGGCTGTGATAGGAGCCGTGCTCTCTCAGCGTTCGGGTACACCACCGAAGCTCCGCCCCTGTGCCTTCTTCTCGAAGAAGCTCAGCCCGGCGGAGTGAAACTATGACGTGGGGGACCGGGAGCTGTTGGCTGTCGTCAAGGCTCTGAAGGCGTGGAGACATTGGCTTGAGGGGGCTAGACACCCTTTTCTCATCTAGACTGACCTCCGCAATCTGGAGTACATCCGGGTAGCAAGGAGACTGAACCCTCGCCAGGCAAGGTGGGCCATGTTTTTCACCCGTTTAGTTTTTTCCCTTTCTTACAGACCAGGATCCCAGAACGTTAAGGCAGGTGCACTGTCCCGACTGTATGACACAAAGGAGCGGCCCATGGATCCCACTCCCATACTCCCTGCCTGGTGGCACCGGTAGTGTATGAGCTGGACGCGGACATTGAGCAGGCGTTGCGTGCAGAGCCCGCTCCCGTCCAGTGTCCCGCTGGGCGTCTGTACGTTCCGTCTGTTGTCCGTGACTGGCTGATCTATTGGGCCCACACGTCACCCTCCTCTGGTCATCCTTGGATCGGTCAGACGGTGCGCTGTTTGGCTAAAAGAGCATCATCTGGATTTGGGTGAAGGAGAAATGGGGAGGCTTGGGCGAGTTGCTGTGGGGGGTGCAGGGCAGGGTAGGGGTAGCCAGGTGGAAAGCATGGCCAGCCGTAGAAAAATGCTTTTTGAAATTCTCAATTATAGTGGATTTATCGGTGGTGACAGTGTTTCCTAGCCTCAGTGCAGTGGGCAGCTGGGAGGAGGTTCTCCATGGACTTTAGTGTCCTAGAAATTTTTTGAGTATGTGCCACAGGATGCAAATTTCTCTTTGAAAAAGCTAGCCTTAGCTTTCCTAACTGCCTGTGTATATTGGTTCCTAACTTCCCTGAAAAGTTGCATATCACGGGGGCTATTCCATGCTAATGCAGTAGGCCACAGGATGTTTTTGGCTGGTCAAGGGCAGTCAGGTCTGGAGTGAACCAAGGGCTATATCTGTTCCTGGTTCTACATTTTTTGAATGGGGCATGCTTATTTAAGATGGTGAGGAAGGCACTTTTAAAGTATAACCAGGCATCCTCTACTGACGGGATGAGTTCAATATCCTTCCAGGATACCCGGGCCAGGTCGATTAGAAAGGCCTGCTCGCTGAAGTGTTTTAGGGAGCGTTTGACAGTGATGAGGGGTGGTCGTTTGACCGCAGACCCATTACAGATGCAGGCAATGAAGCAGTGATCACTGAGATCTTGGTTGAAAACAGCAGAGGTGTATTTGGAGGGCAAGTTGGTTAGGATGATATCTATGAGGGTGCCCGTGTTTACGGATTTGGGGTTGTACCTTGTAGGTTCATTGATAATTTGTGTGAGATTGAGGGCATCAAGCTTAGATTATAGAATGGCCGGGGTGTTTTAAGCATGTCCGAGTTTAGGTCACCTAGCAGTACGAGCTCAGAAGATAGATGGGGGGCAATCAATTCACATATGGTGTCCAGGGCACAGCTGGGGGCAGAGGGTGGTCTATAGCAAGCGACAACGGTGAGAGACTTGTTTCTGTAAAGGTGGATTTTTAAAAGTAGAAGCTCGAAATGTTTGGGTACAGACCTGGATAGTAAGACAGAACTCTGCAGACTATCTCTGCAGTAGATTGCAACTCCGCCCCCTTTGGCAGTTCTATCTTGTCGGAAAATTTTATAGTTAGGGATGGACATTTCAGGGTTTTTGGTGGTCTTCCTAAGCCAGGATTCAGACTCGGCTAAGACATAAAACAAACTTAGGGAGGAGGCTTCTAATGTTAACATGCATGAAACCAAGGCTTTTACAGTTACAGAAGTCAACAAATGAGAGCACCTGGGGAATATGAGTGGAGCTAGGCACTGCAGGACCTAGATTAACCTCTACATCACCAGAGGAACAGAGGAGGAGTAGGATAAGGGTACGGCTAAAGGCTATAAGAACTGGTCGTCTAGTACGTTTGGAACAGAGAGTAAAAGGAGTAAAAGGAGGATAGAATAGATTTAAGGCATAATGTACAGACAAAGGTATGGTAGGATGTAAGTACATTGGAGGTAAAACTAGGCAATGATTGATGATGAGAGAGATATTGTCTCTAGACACATTTAAACCATGTGGGAGGTGGAACTAATTGGTTGGCTAAGGCATATTGAGCAGGGCTAGAGGCTCTACAGTGAAATAAGACAATAATCACTAACCAGAACAGCAATGGGCAAGGCATATTGACATTAGGGAGAGGCATGCGTAGCCGGGTGATCATAGGGGTCCAGTGAGTAGATTAGGCTAGCTGGAGACACGGCGATTCAGACAGCTAGCAGGACAGGGCTAGATAGCACTGTGGCTATAACTGTAGCTGTAACGGTAGCTGTAGTACTGTGGCTATAACTGTAGCTGTAATGTTAGCTGTAGTACTGTGGCTGTAACGGTAGCTGTATACTGTGGCTATAACTTTAGCTGTAACTGTAATGGTAATGGCTGTAGCCATAGGCAGACCTTTATAAAGCAGATCGGTGGTTGCAGACATTGAGGCTAATGTGGTGACATGCAGCCTGACGGCCTTGCATATTACCAGTGGGAGATGAGGGGACCTAGGGGGGTGGGAGGTGCCCACGGTGCAGGAGATAACAGCTCATCTTGTGCTCTAAATGTGAAAGAACCTAATTACCTGCTCTAGCGTGCAAATAGATAATCTCTCCTCTGACAAGCCAAGCCATAGAGCCCACATATTAAAGGAAATATTCACCCATTTTGAATGTTATACTGTTTTTGGGCATCTCATTTCATGTTTTCATGTGTATCATGAGCTCTTGCCGTTCACACAGGCCGAAATACAGCCAGTGTTACATAGCATTGTGATAAATCCACTCTGCCTACTCTGGAAGTTTATAGTGTAACTCTGTGTTGTTTGTGTCGCAAGATAAAGCTTGGCTTTATCTTGGCCAGGGCGCAGTTGTAAATGAGAACTTGTTCTCAACTGGCCTACCTGGTTAAATAAAGGTTAAATAAAAAAAATAGGTAGATCACTTTTAGATCGAGAAGACATCTTTCATACATCTCCGATTTCAATAATGGCCAATGTCATAACGCGGGAGGTTGTTGTCTCTCGAATGAGGCATTGATCATATATTTTAGTGATATTCCTACCTCGAGAAATGTGTAATTTCACAGATGGTCTACCACATTCCTCCTATATTTCTGCTTCTTCAGTCCAGGGTGCATTGCATGCTGCTGCCCAGTGGGCTGTTTTTTTAGATAAGTAATTAAATAAGCTACCTCACGGACTGTTTACAAATTATTAATAGACAGAATAATGGTGTTTCACTGTGAAGCTAATATTGCATTAGGGCTGCTAATGTTGTTTTTCTTCTAATGAGTAGGCTTGCATTGTGATTAATTCATACAACTATCACATCCGTGCATATTATTAAATTATACTGATGTTCAAGATAAGTTTTATATTTAAGCAATAAGGGGGTGAGGGATATCAATAAGGGTGAGGGATATTGCCAATATACCACAGCTAAGGGCTGTTCTTATGCATGATGCAACGCCGAGTGTCTGGATACAGCCCTTAGTCATGGTATATTGGCCATACACCACAAAGCCTTATTGCTATTATAAACTGGTTACCAACGTAATTAGAACAGTACAAATAAATGTTTTGTCATATCCGTGGTATATGGTCTAATATACCACAGCTTTCAGCCAATCAGCATTCAGGACTCGAACAACCCAGTTTATAATCATTGATAACTAATACTGAAATGTGATATGATGCAATCGAACTATATTAGAAGGCATAAGCTACTTCCCCCTAATGTACAGTGCCTTCAAAAAGTATTCACCCCTTGATTTTTTCTAATTTTTTCCCCAGAATTTTTTATTGATTAAATTGAGATTTGTTTGTCACTGGTCAACACACAATACTGCATAATGTAAAAGTGGAATTATGTTTTTTGAAAGTTTTACAAATTAATTAAAAATGAAAAGCTGAAATGTCTTGATTCAATAAGTTTTCAACCCCTTTGTTATGGCAAGCCAAAATACGTTCAGGAGTAAAAATGTGCTTAACAAGTCACATAACAAGTTGCATGGACTCAGCAGTGAATTCTAAACAAAGATTAAACCACAAAGACCAGGGAGGTTTTCCAATGTCTCGCAAAGGATGGAACATATTGGTAGATGGGTAAAAAAATTAAAAAGCAGACATTGACTATCGCTTTGAGCATGGTGAAGTTATTTACACTTTGCACGGTGTATCAATACACCCAGTCACTACAAAGATACAGGCATCCTTCCTAACTCAGTTGCCGGAGAAGAAGGAAACCACTCAGGGATTTCATCAGGCCAATCGTGACTTTAAAACAGTTAGAGTTTAATGGATGTGGTAGGAAAAAACTGAGGATGGATAAAAAAACATTTTAGTTAATCCACAATACTAACCTAACTGACAGAGTGTAAAAGAGGAAGCCTGTACAGAAAAAATATATACCAAAACATGCATCCTCTTTGCAACACGAACTAAAGTAATACGCCACAAAATGTGGCAAAGCAATTAACTTTATGGCCTGAATACAAAGTGTTATGTTTGGGGAAATTCAACATGAGTAGCACTCTCGATATTTTCAAACATAGTGGTGGCTGCATCATGTTATGGGCATGCTTGTAATCATTAAGTACAGGGTAGATTTTCAGGATAAAAAAAGCAGAATGGAGTTAAGAACAGGCAAAATCCTAGATGAAAACCTGGTTCAGTCTGCATTCCACAAGACACTGGGAGATTAATTCATCTTTCAGCAGGACAATAACCTAAAACATAAGGCCAAATCTACACTGTAGTTGCTAACAAAGACAGTGAATGTTCCTGAGTAGCCGAGTTATAGTTTTGACTTCAATCTGCTTGAAAATCTATTGCATGACTTAAAATGGTTGTCTAGCAATGATCAACACCCAATGTAACAGACCTTGAAGAATTTTGAAAATAATAAATGGACAAATATTGTACAATCCCGGTGTGCAAAGCTCTTAGAGACTTAACCAGAAAGATTCACAGCTGTAATCACTCAGGGGTGTGAATATGTATGTAAATTAGATATTTCTGTATTTCATTTTCAATAAATTTGCAAACAAACTCATGTGATTAAGGATGAAATGTCCAATATACTGTAATTATATAAATGCATATCAAACAGGAAAATACATATATACAGTGCCTTCGGAAAGTATTCAGACCCCTTGAATTTTTCAACATTTTGTTATGTTACAGCCATATTCTAAAATTTATAAAATATACTTTTTTTCTCAGCAATCTACACACAATACCGTATTACGACAAAGCGAAAACAGTTGACATTTTTACAAATGTCTTAAAAATAAAAAACTGAAATACCTTATTTACATAAGTATTCAGACCCTTTGCTATGAGACTCGAAATTGAGCTCAGGTGCATCCTGTTTCCATTGACCATTCTTGAGATGTTTCTACAACTTGATTGGAGTCCACTTGTGGTAAATTAAATTGATTGGACATGATTTGGAAAGGCACACACCTGTCTATATAAGGTCTGACAGTTGACAGTGCATGTCAGAGGGAAAAAAACAAGTCATGAGGTTGAAGGAATTGTCCGTAGAGCTCCGAGACAGGATTGTGTCGAGGCACAGATCTGGGGAAGGACACCAAAAAATGTATGCAGCATTGACGTTCCCAAGAACATAGTTGCCTCCATCATTCTTAAATGGAAGAAGTTTGGAACCATCAAGACACTTCCTAGAGCTGGCCACACGGCCAAACTGAGCGATTGAGGGAGAAGGGCCTTGGTCAGGGAGGTGACCAAGAACCCGATGGTCACTCTGACAGAGCTCCAGAGTTCCTCTGTGGAGATGGGAGAACCTTCCAGAAGGACAATTGTTTTTTTTGTTTTTTTAAACTTTATTGAATTAGGCAAGTCAGTAAAGAACATTCTTATTTACAATGACGGCCTAACAAAAGGCAAAAGGCCTCCTGCGGGGACGGGTGCCTGGGATAAAAATAAAACAATAAATACAATATAAATATAGGACAAAAAACACATCACAACAAGAGAGACAATACAATACTACATAAAGAGATACCTAAGACAACAACATAGCAAGGCAGCAACACATGACAACACAGCATGGTAGAAACACAGCATAACAACAACTTGTTGTTAACACAACATGGTAGCACAAAACATGCTACAGACATTATTGGGCACAGACAACAGCACAAAGGGCAAGAAGGTAGAGACAACAATACATCACACAAAGCAGCCACAACTGTCAGTAAGTGTCCATGATTGAGTCTTTGAATGAAGAGATTGAGATAAAACTGTCCAGTTTGAGTGTTTGTTGCAGCTCGTTCCAGTCACTAGCTGCAGCGAACTGAAAAGAGGAGCTACACAGGGATGTGTGTGCTTTGGGGACCTTTAACAGAATGTGTCTGGCAGAACGGGTGTTATATGTGGAGGATGAGGGCTGCAGTAGATATCTCAGATATGGGGGAGTGAGGCCTAAGAGGGTTTTATAAATAAGCATCAACCAGTGATGGGTATACAGAGATGACCAGTTTACAGAGGAGTATAGAGTGCAGTGATGTGTCCTATAAGGAGCATTTGTGGCAAATTTGATGGCCGAATGGTAAGAACATCTAGCCGCTCGAGAGCATCCTTACCTGCCGATCTATAAAGTATGTCTCCGTAATCTGAATCAGGGTTAGTTTGGCAGCTGGGGTGAAAGAGGAGCGATTACCATAGAGGAAACCAAGTCTAGATTTAACTTTAGCCTGCAGCTTTGATATGTGCTGAGAGAAGGACAGGGCACCGTCTCACCATACTCCCAAGTACTTATTTGAGGTGACTACCTCAAGCTCTAAACCCTCAGAGGTAGTAATCACACCTGTGGGGAGAGGGGCATTCTTCTTACCAAACCACATGACCTTCAAAACAAGGTTAAGGGTAGAGAAAGGTTGTTGGACACTAAGAAAGCTATGTTGTAGAGCATTTAACACAAAATCTGGAGAGGGGCCAGCTGTGTATAAGACTGTATCATCTGCATTTAAATGGATGAGAGAGCTTCCTACTGCCTGAGTTATGTTGTCGATGTAAATTGAGAAGAACATGGAGCCTAGGATCGAGCCTTGGGGTACTCCCTTGGTGACAGGCAGTGTGCTGAGACAGCAGATTTTCTGACTTTTTACACTGCACTCTATGAGAGAGGTAGTTAGCAAACCAGCCCAAAGACCCCTCAGAAACGTCAATACTCCTTAGCCGGCCCACAAGAATGGAATGGTCTACCGTATCAAAAGCTTTGGCCAAGTCAATAAAAATAGCAGCACAATATTGCTTAGAATCAAGGGCAATGGTGACATCATTGAGGACCTTTAAGGTTGCAGTGACACATCCATAACCTGAGCAGAAACCAGCCTGCATACGCGAGAGAGAATACTACAGACATCAAGAAAGCCAGTCAGTTGATTGACAAGTTTTTCAAAACTTTTGATAAACAGGGCAAAACAGAAAAAGGCCTATAACAGTTATGATCAGCTTGATTTTCCCCTTTAAATAAAGGACAAACCGTGGCTGCCTTCCAAGCAATGGGAACCTCCCCAGAAAGGAGAGAGGTTAAACGGTTGGAGATAGGCTTGGTGATGATAGGGGCAGCAACCTTAAAGAAGAAAGGGTCTAAACCATCTGACCCAGATGGTTTTTTGGCGTCAAGTTTAAGGAGCTCCTTTAGCACCTCAGACTCAGTGACTGCCTGCAGGGAGAAACTTTGTAGCAGGGCAGGGGGAAAAGAGGGAGAAGCATCGGGGATAGTCGCATTAGAAAGGGTGGGAGATGAGGAAATGTTGGATGGGCAATGAGCCATGGTTGAGTCAAATAGGAATCCTGACTTAATGAAGTGGTGATTAAAGAGCTCAGCCATGTGCTTCTTGTCAGTAACAACCACATCATCAGCTTTAAGGGACATGGGCAGCTGTGAGGGGGAGGGGTTATTCTCCAGGTCTTTAACCGTTTTCCAGAACTTCTTGAGGTTAGACCCAAAGAGAGAGAACTGCTCCTTAAAGTAACTAACTTTGGCCTTCCGGATAGCCTGAGTGCACTTATTTCTTATTTGCCTGAACGATAGCCAGTCAGCCTGAGTATGCGTGTACCGAGCCTTTCGCCAAATACAATTCTTGTGGTGGAGTAACTCTGCAAGATCACTGGCGAACGAGGGGCTGAACCTGTTTTTAATTCTCATTTTCTTTTGGGGGCGTGTTTGTTAACAATACCACTGAAAATATAAAAAAAGAAGGTCCAAGCGTCTTCGTCTTCAACAGGGATCAAGCTGATTCTATACCATTTTACAGAGGCCAGTTCATGAAGGAAAGCTTTGTCATTAAAGTTTTTTAGCAAGTATCTATGACAAATCAGGACAGGTTGTTTCACTGAGCAACCATTACGAACACAGCCTGTAAAACAGTGATCACTAAGGTCATTACAGAAAACACCAGACTGACATCTATCAGGATTATTTGTGAGGATAACATCGAGGAGAGTAACCTTTTCTGGGTGCTTGGAGTCATACCTTGTGGGATTGATAATAATCTGAGAAAGATTTAGGGTGTCCCATTGCTTTAGGACTTGGTCAGGTGGTTTAAATGTTTAAGCATGTCCCAGTTTAGGTCACCAAGCAGGACAAATTTAGACTTAGTGTAAGGGGCCAGGAGAGAGCTTAGGGCAGGTAGGGTATAGGCCGGTGCTGATGGAGGACGATAGCACACAGCAACAGTGTCACGCCCTGACCGTAGATTGCTTTGTATGTTTCTATTTTTAGTTTGGTCAGGGTGTGATGTGGGTGGGTATTCTATGTTGTAGGTCTAGGTTTT
This sequence comes from Salvelinus namaycush, assembly GCF_016432855.1. NCBI lineage: Eukaryota > Metazoa > Chordata > Actinopteri > Salmoniformes > Salmonidae > Salvelinus > Salvelinus namaycush. Next base: position 28,832,172 of record NC_052318.1, read on the forward strand.
CTGTTTCTGTTTCTGTGTGGTTGGCCTGGTGTGGTTCCCAATCAGAGGCAGCTGTCTATCGTTGTCTCTGATTGGGAGCCATATTTAGGTAGTCTGTTTTCCCACTTTTGTTTGTGGGTGGTTGTTTCCTGTTTAGTGTTTTGTTTCACCTTTCAGGACTGTTCGTTTGTCGTTTTTGTTGTTTGTCAAGTGTTTTCGTGTTTTATAAAAAAAATATGACCACTTACCACGCTGCACCTTGGTCCTCCTCTCCTTCTCCAGACGACAATCGTTACAAACAGTCAACAAAGAGCTATTTGAAAGTTTAATGCTTAAAACCAGCAAAACAAATTGTTTGGGGACAGACTTGGAGACAACCGAGCACTGAAGGTGATCCTTGGTAAAGATTGCCACTCAAGCCACCTTTGGACGATCTGTCTTGCAGAAAAAGGTTATAACCAGAAAGGTTAAGATCAGTATTCAAAACACTCATCCTAGTGTTAACGTGCAGAAAATCCAGGCTTTTACGAGAGCAGAAATCTGTGAAGAAGATATCAGAGCACAAGTCAGAATTGGGGCTAGCAACAGGAGATGGGCCAGGGTGTACACGCACATTTCCAGATGTCATCAACAGTAATACAATCAAGGCACGGCATAGGACATGGAGAGCTCTGCAGTGCTGATTTATGACATCTGAATGTGCATTATATGGCAACAAGATAATATTGTACAGCAATTTCATCAGGTAACATGAATACATAGCCGGCGAGAGGTGGTTAGAATAGGATGGGAGGCCAAAAGTCTATGTAACCAATAGAGAGTCAGAGTCCAGAGTGTGGGAACAAATATAGTCTGTCCCACAGTTGGGTAAAGAAAGTTTGTAGTCAACAAAGTATGCAGGAGTCATGAGGCAAATAGCAAAATAGAAAAATGCACTAGAAAAAAAATATATATATAACAACTTGGGGCTAGCCATTGTAAGTTCAGAGTCACTCGCCACAACAGTGTGTGAGTGCTGTGTGTGAGTGCTGGAGATGAGTGAAAGCTCGGGAGAGAGGGGTGAGGGTGGTGTGGGTACCTGTACCAGACAGGGGGAGACAGGCCAGGGCAGACGGTGAACAGATCGCCAGGTGGAATCCAATGACCCTAAGCACACAGCCAAGACAACGAAGGAGTGGCTTCGGGACAAGTCTCTGAATGTCTTTGAGTGGCCCAGCCAGAGCCCGGACTTGAATCCGATCAAAAATCTCTGGAGAGCATGAAAATAGCTGTGCAGCAACGCTCCCCATCCAACCTGACAGAGCTTGAGAGGATTGCAGAGAGGAATGGGAGAAACTGCCCAAATACAGGAGTGCCAATCTTGTAGCGTCATACCCAAGAAGACTCGAGGCTGTAATCGCTGCCAAAGGTGCTTCAACAAAGTACTGACTAAAGTATCTGAATACTTATGTAAATGTGATATTTCAGCTTTTTATTTTCAATAAATGTGCACAAATTTCTAAAAACCTGTCTTTGCTTTGTCATTATTGAGTATTGTGTGTAGATTGAGGAACTTTTTTTAAATCAATTTTAAAATAAGGCTGTAACGTAACAACATGTGGAAAAAGCCAAGGGGTCTGAATATTTTCCGAATGCACTGTATATTCAATTAAATGATTGTAATATTATTGCTGTCTTTCTCTCTCCTAGCAGGGGATTAGATCAGGGGTTCCCAAACGTTTTCATTCAGGCCCCCCTTCCAGCATTGGGGAACATCCCACACAAGCACTGTTCATGACACAAATTGTTCACACCCCTCTTGTTGCCGGAGAGAACATTTAGCAGTTTTAATGCCGAAAGTCTTGCAATTCTATACATTTTGCCATGTTTAATGTGTATTCATGTTATATATAATTATATATATTTTTTTTTAGTTTTACCCCTTTTCTCCACAATTTCGTGGTATCCAAGTGGTAGTTACAGTCTTGTCTCATCGCTGCAACTCCCATACGGACACAGGAGAGGCGAAGGTCGAGAGCTGTGCGTCCTCCGAAACACAACCCAGCCAAGCCGTACTGCTTCTTGACACAACGCCTGCTTAACCCGGAAGCCAGCCGCACCTATATGTCAGAGGAAACACTGTACACCTGGCGACCATGTCAGCGTGCATTGCGCCCAGCCTGCCACAGAGTCACTAGAGCGAGATGGGACAAGAACATCCCTGCCAGCCAAACCCTCCCCTAACCCGGATGACGCTGGGCCAATTCCGCCCTCCCAAGCAAAAAGGCAGTAACTGTTCATTTGGTAGAAAATGAGTTAATGTGATTTTTGTTACATTAAATGCATGCTTAATCATGTAGTCAAGTATCCTGCCTCTATTGTATTGTGTTTTGGAGAAAATGGGGGTCGTATTAGCAGTAACTGCAAAAGGTTACTGTGAAACCAAGGTAAATGGCAGTAACTGAACTTACTGACTTTTAGCTTGGTTTCAACCTGCCCTTGGCTGCAGTTACTGCGTTTTAACTTGGTTTCATATCATTTTATTCTGATAGGGATACAATCAACCCTGTGGGACACTGACTGACAGCTACACACACATACATTGCTAATCTAGGGATACAACACCATGGCACAGCATTCCCGGGGGAAAATGGTTGAACTTGCTCTGAAACGCCGGCATCCAGACACTGGTAAGAACTAGCTAGCTAAGTAGATCTGAGATCAAAATTAATTAGCTAGCTAGCGAGCATAGACAAACAATGCTACCTGCTCTCATGAGAGGAGATCTGCAATTGATACTAAATTCAATCTATTAGCCATATAATGAATTATATTCTGAAATGTAATCTGATGTTTTCTTTGAATCAGTACACCATACACACGATTTCTAGCCAGTGACAGCCACCTAGCTAAAACTGACGCGCCCCTGTCAAAACCTACCTAGCTAGCATTAGCATGAAGCAATAGATTTGTGCTACATGGTCCCATAAGAGACGACCAGCAGTTTATACTAGCTTCAATCTATTATACCTAGAATTAATATAATCCCCATAGTTATATTCTGACATTCCATGGGTTATTTGAATCAGTAACATTACACCACACACACGAACTCTAGCCAGCTGATGGTCAGTTGGACGTGCATCCCATACTGAATTGTCAAAAGCCACGCACACTCGTTTTCTGGATGAGCACACACACAGCATTGCTAGCTCATTAATAATATATCTATTCACATGTTCAGGGTTTCTGATTTTCTTTTATATTCCAGTATTGCGTGACTGTCCCGGTCAGGAAAGTTAAAATCCCAAATTGTATCCATCACCTTTGTTGGCGGCATATGTAATTAGTACAACAAGCTTTGACATACCAAATGTGTGCTCAATGTGTCTGCTTCAATGCCATCATTACATGAATGCAGAAAAAACTGTTTTGCATGACTTCCACCAATCCCTATGGCCTAGGTGATTAGTATCTATGCGGTATCTAAGTTGCATGTGAGGGTGTATTAGGACAGTACAACCACGTCAATACTCGGTTTTATTCCTGTTAATGTCCATCCATACATTTTTTTTGTATTTGTAAATAAAGTTGAAAATTTAAGAGCCTTTTTGGGAGCATGTATGAAATTAAGTTATGACAGTGAAATGAAGTTATGACAGTGAAATGACGTTATGACAGTGAAATGAAGTTATGACAGTGAAATGAAGTTATGACAGTGAAATGAAGTTATGACAGTGAAAATTATGATAATGTTTGCACAAGATAAAATCAACATTGATTATATCCTATATTATAGAATAACTGAAAAGGATTGTGATCAAATGTTTGCACACCACAAAATGTCAGTATTAATTATTATCATCCATGACAGACAGAATCATTAGGATGCATGTCCCTGATTATTTGCTCTATTTATTTCAGTTTAGTTTGAGAGCCACATTCCAACAAAGATTCCTGATCTACCCCCTTTAACTGAAGTCAGTGTCATCACTATTTGAAGAAATAGAGAACCAGTGGGTGGTCTCTGACTCCTTAGACATCAGTCTATCAGATGGGAAATCAATTGCCAATGATGAAGATTATCATCCACCTTCAGAGTTGGATGTTCTAGCACAAGTGGCAGCTGAGCCCGTGGACACAACTCCAGAACACCTATCAAACAAGAAATCCAAGATTCCACCAATGGGTAAGTCATGTGGTCCCAAATGCAAGTGGCAATGTACTCAGAATATTTCAGAGGGTAGGCAAAAGGAAATATGGGAATAGTATTGCGAGATGAAGTATAAGGAGAAGATGACATGGATCTTCCACATGGTGGCACAGCAATCTAAGAAAAATATCACTGTTGGCGCTGACAGTCGACGCAGCAGGTCGTTTCTGTACCATCTTCCAAACCAGAGCGGTTCTGCACAACAGGTATGCAAAGTGTTTTTTATGACAACATTGGGCTACCACCCCAAAAATGACAGGCTGATTGTCACGATGATGGGCAAGTCAATCACCACCAAACTGATTCCACCAAAGGATCAGAGGGGAAAGAAAGCTTCAACGAGCAAATTGAATATGAATCCAATCCTGCAACACATTGAGTCCTTCCATTCCCAAATCAGCCACTACAGATGAGAGCATGCCCCACATCGCCTCTACCTCCCTAGTGACGTCAATATTCGGTTCATGCATAATGACTACAAGGAGAAGAACAAAGATGCCAGCTGCGATTACGAAACCTATCGCAAGGCGGTAAAGGGAAGGAATATCAACTTTGTGAAGCTTGGAGAGGAGGAGAGCGAGCTCTGTTTGGTGCAGGGTCATCATCTGAAGATGGAGCACAGGGAGAATGAGGCCATGGAAACCCAAGTCTGCCAAGACAACAGCCATGCAGCACCTGAATTCACCATTACCAAGCCCGACTGCATGCAATGTAGGAAATATGAGGAACATAAGAAGTCTGCAGGGCAGAGCAGAAGCCATTACCAGGCTGATGCACAGAAAGATTGGCGTGAGGACTGGTCTGGGAGGAGCGTTGATATGCAGAAAGTCATCATGCTCCCTCGCATGCCAGGTGTGAAAACAGCATTGTTCACAAGAAGAATCGTTGCCTATCATGAGACATTCACCACCATTGGAAAGAAGTCTCAAAAGAAGAAAACAATCTCAGTGGTATGGCATGAAGGAACAGCTGGCCGGAAGGCAGAGGAGATTACTTCATCTTACGTAACAGCACTGGAGAGGGAGAGAGATGTCAAGCATGCAGTGTATTGGGTGGATAACTGCACTTCTCAAAACAAAAACTGGTGCCTCTTAACATCACTGGTGAGTGTTGTCAATGCTGACTCAACTTTGATGGAGGACATCACCCACAAGTTCTTCGAGCTAGGACACACCTTCATGAGTGCAGACAGTTTCCACCATGGCGTGGAACAGGAAATGAAAGCTCGACCTGGTGGTGTGGTGTACGACTTCGGGGACTTCCTCCATGTGGTCGCCACTTCCAATGCAGTCAAGCTGAAGAAGGCAGCAGCACCAAAGCTGGCAGAGATGGCTGAGACCTAGTTGAGGCGTGGATCCAGGAGCCTCTTCTACAAAGTCTCCTATGAAGAAAAGGACTTCACAGAGCTTGACTTTATTCGAAGAAAGTCACTCTAGAGACACCCTCGACACTACGTACACAGGATAGAGGGATAGAAAAGTCCAAGAAGATGGACATATTCACCAAGCTGTGTCCTCTGATACTGCAAATCGAAGGCAGTTTTGGAATGCCTTGGCTGGGAACAGCATTGCTGTGGATGAGGAGTAACATGGAAGAGCACTGAAGAAGTTTTACTTAAAAATTAAATGTTACTTAAAATTGTAGCTAAATTTCATTTGGGTCCTCTTATGAATATGAACATGTAATATGTTTAAAATGTATTCTTGAAGCTGTTATTTATTTATTCACTCAAAAGTGTCATTTGAAAAAAGACAAATAAATGTTTTTATTAGCAATCTCATGGTCATTTTTTATAATTTGTTTTACCCTATGTCATACTTCTATCATGTTCCATCATTATATATTATAAGACAGGTTATCATTTCATGTAATTCAAACTATTGCAGTGCTGCTTTTCACATTTATTCTTATAACAAGACATGGGCTACTTGTCAAACACAGTATGTAATGTGACTGAAGCAGAACCTACATCTCCATGTAAATGCATCTGGTTTCTTAGTGGAAGACACACAAAGGATGCCGTTTCAACTCTGTTACACTGTCAGTAATTACACTGCTCTTGTATTAATAGCATAAATGAGAAGTATAGTAAACTAACAAATGAAAATGGCAGATACTGCTCTTTGCTTTGGTATTACCCTGCAATTTATAACATATCATGCCAAGGAAGAAGGCAGTAACTGCCGTTTAAGGGTCAAAGGCCATGTCAGAGGTCAGGGTCAACAATAAAAAATGTTTTACTCATAGTAAGGCAACAGATCATTACATCTCCAATGATCTCCCTATAATTCATTTGACTGGACAATTAAACTTTGAAGCCATTTTTCTCAGTTCCACTCTATGAGCAGTTACTGCCTTTTTGCTTGGGAGGGCATAATTGTGAGCCGCCCCATTGGTCTCCCAGAGCCTGGACTCGAACCAGGAGCACTGCGCCACTCAAGAGGACTATTCATGTTATATTTGAGTGACTTGAACATTACTACAAAATCTTTGGGCTAAAAAACTTAGTTTAGCTGATATAGGCTGACATGGGCTAGTTGATCTGGTCATTTCTGACAAGTTATAAATAGCGGGATCGCTATGGCAACAGCCAGTGAAAGTGCAGGGCACCAAATTCAAACAGAAGTCTCATAATTAAAATTCCTCAAGCATACAAGTATTTCACACCATTTTAAAGATACATTTCTTGTTAATCCCACCACAGTGTCCGATTTCAAAAAGGCTTTACAGCGAAAGCACCACAAACGATTATGTTAGGTCACCGCCAAATCACAGAAAAAAACAGCAATTTTTCCAGCCAAAGACAGGAGTCACAAAAAGCAGAAATAGAGATAAAATGAATCACTAACCTTTGATGATCTTCATCAGATGACACTCATAGGACTTCATGTTACACAATACATATATGTTCTGTTCGATAAAGCTCATATTTATATCCAAAAACCTCAGTTTACATTGGCGCCATGTTCAGAAATGCCTCCAAAATATCCGGAGAAATATTTTGAGAGCCACATCAAAAAGAAAGCCACATCAAAAAACAGATATACTCATCATAAACTTTGATGAAAGATACATGTTTTACATAGAATTAAAGATAAACTTGTTCTTAATGCAACCGCTGTGTCAGATTTCAAAAAATCTTTACGGCAAAAGCACAATATTCAATAATCTGAGAACAGCGTTCAGCCACAAAAGGAAGCCATACAGTTGCCCGCCAAATTGTGGAGTCAACAAAAGTCATAAATAGCATTATAAATCTTCACTTACCTTTGCTGATCTTCGTCGGAATGCACTCCCAGGACTCCCACAAGAAATGTTTGTTTTGTTCGGTAATGTCCATCATTTATGTCCAAATAGCTACTTTGCTTAGAGCGTTTGGTAAACAAATCCAAAGTCACGAAGCGCGTTCACTAAAAGCAGATGAAATGTCAAAAAGTTCCGTAACAGTCAGTAGAAACATGTCAAACGAACAGAGCTCCCTCTCATGTGAACGCGCATGGTCAGAGCATGGTCAGCTCATGGCAGACCTTACTCATTCCCCTCTCCTTCGGCCCCACTTCCAAGTAGAAGCATCAGACAAGGTTCTAAAGACTGTTGACATTTAGTGGAAGCCATAGGAAGTGCAAACGGACCCATATCCCACTGTGTATTCGATAGGCGATGAGTTGAAAACCTACAAACCTCAGATTTCCCACTTCCTGGTCGGATTTTTTTTCTCAGGTTTTTGCCTGCCATATGAGTTCTGTTATACACAGACATCATTCAAACAGTTTTAGAAACTTCAGAGTGTTTTCTATCCAATACTAATAATAATATGCATATATTAGCAACTGGGACTGAGGAGCAGGCAGTTTACTCTGGGCACCTTTTCATCCAAGCTACTCAATACTGCCCCTGCAGCCATAAGAAGTTTTAAGGTATGCAACGACTGACATGACCAGAGGAAAACGGATGATGCACTATCCAATTTGCACGTTGTGCATTCTACTATTACAACTTTCAAGAGTAAGTTGAAAGCCGGACTGAGCCCCACCCCACCAAAAAAATGCATGCCCCACAGTTTTGGAACCACTGGATTAGACAGATGAACTGCAGTCACAAGATGCCCAAACCTCAAAACCAGACACGTGGAGACCAAAGGTGTAATAACTACATAGATTCCCTTCCAGAACGTTTCATCTGTTGCAAAATGTTTTAAAACAGAAACCGTTTACTCCAAACGGAAAATGCAAAAGAGTTTCTATTCAACAAATTCTGGTAGGCTCTTCCCTATTCTGTTTGGTTCTTAAACGGTAAACGGTTTCTGTAATGAATATACCAGGAGACATCAACACTTATTTATTTGTTTCCCTGTATCTGTGCATGAGTCTTTAAATTGGAACTGACAGCGTTTTAACTACTTTGCAGATATGAAACAGACAATCAAAATATCAGTAAAAAATATCATATTCCCAGTTTATGCTACTATACAACTTTATGAGAGGTTTTAAAAATAGGTTATATTTGACTCAACATTCCATGACGTACACTAAAGCATTGTTGGCAGAATAGATGGATGCATTTCAATGTATGATTAATATAATTCACCAATACGTTTCTTGGTAGTCCAAAAAATATTCCAATCAGGTTGTAAATCACAGTTGGCCTGGTACAGTGTTTGCTGCTTCCATTCGGGATGAACTTGTTCAGTTTCAAGGGCTCAATATTTTGGACAAAAACGGATGAATGTAACTAAGGCTGGGAATGTCAATACAATCAAACTATCAAGGGCAATGGCTAGGCTAGCATATCTAACTCTGATGGTATTGTCTTTCACATAATTTCTGGTCACAACTTGCAGACTTGTTTAAGTACTGCTGTGCGTTTTGTTGCTAACCTTACTTTGCTACCTGACAACTTTACGTTTTTTACTTTTTAATTACCGTTTATATATTTTTTTCCCCTTCAACTTTTTCACTCCGGACGTGGTTCGTCAGGAACTCGACCTGCCGAAGCTAAGTAGTAACATTAACATGATGCCTTCTAATTGCAGTCACTGTACTCATAATATACAGGAGAACGAACACCTTACGGCGAGGATAGCTGTGCTGCAAGCCCAGCTTCAGACGCAATCGTTAGGCAAGGGTAATTTCAGTGTAGGAAAGGATGAAACAGCGTCTGTGCCACCAGTAAGTACAGATACTAACGTTAGTATAAACCCCCCCGCACAGTCCCCGAAGCCGGACAACTTTCTCATGGCTTCTGGAGGGAAATGCTGTAGGAATGCTCAACTGGTGTCGCTCAACACTAATTCAAAATTGGCTATATTTTTTTTATTTGCTTTTTGGCCTTAATTTAAGGTTGGGGTTAGGCATTAGGTTAGCAGTGTGGTTAAGGTTAGGTTTAAAATCACATTTTAAGAAGAGAAATTGTAGAAATAGGTGGGCTTTAGGACTTTGTGGCTGTAGTGACGATCTAAAATGAACATGACCCGAGTTATTGCCCTGATGGCACAGACGGCTTCATCAACAACAGTAAGGTGTGTTATGTGAAAAGTTGTATTAAAAAAATCCCCAGTTTGATAAACTAGTAGGTTAGTTACCCAGCCAAGCAGAGACAAAAAGCTTTGTCCTTTCTGTATAACAAAATGCAATTTACCACTTGGCTGTCTATTGTATCACCCTGTCACAGACCCTCCTAGTCAATACCACCTCATAAGATGAGGAAGTACATTGTTTATGAGGATTGCCTGCTGTAGTTGTTCGAGAGATGTCCAGTTTGCAGCCGAACATGAAACATAGAGAAGACCAGCAAAGGGAGCCTCAGCATCCCACAGACATGCCCTAGCTGTGAGCATTCATATAAATGGAACTGGGAAGACATTAGAATCATGTTGGTGATATTTGAACTTGTCAAAGCTCAAACAGTTTAGAATTTTGTCCCAATTCACCTTCATAACCTAACCTGGTAGATTCAGCCTGATAGCTGTGTTTACCATTCTATTTCACTTCACATATCATAATATCTGTGGACGACAGGAAAAAGAGGACCGAGCACACCCCCATTCTCATCGACGGGGCTGTAGTGGAGCAGGTTGAGAGCTTCCTGATTTCCACATCACCAACAAACTAACATGGTTCAAGCACACCAAGACAGTCGTGAAGAGGGCACGACAAAACCTATTCCCCCTCAGGAGACTGAAAAGATTTGGCATGGGTCCAAAGATCCTCAAAAGGTTCTACAGCTGCACCATCGAGAGCATCCTGACTGGTTGCATCACTGCCAGGTATGGCAACTGCTCGGCCTCCGACCGCAAGGCACTACAGAGGGTATTGCGAAGGGTCCAGTACACCACTGGGGCCAAACTTCCTTACATCCAGGACCTCTATACCAGGCAGTGTCAGAGGAAGGCCCTAAAAATTGTGAAAGACTCCAGCCACCCTAGTCATAGACTGTTCTCTCTGGTACCGCACGGCAAGCGGTACCGGCACGCCAAGTCTAGGTCCAGGAGGCTCCTAAACAGCTTCTACCCCCAAGCCATAAGACTCCTGAACATCTAATCAAATGGCTACCCAGACTATTTGCATTGCCCCCCCCCCCCCCTCTTTACACCACTGCTACTCTCTGTTGTCATCTATGCATAGTCACTTTAATAACTCTACCTACACGTACATACTACCTTAACTAACCAGTGCCCCCGCACATTGACTGTGTATCAGTACCCCCCTGTATATAGTTTCGCTATTGTTATTTTACTGCTGCTCTTTAATTACTTGTTACTTTTATCTCTTATTCTTATGCATATTTTTTGAAACTGTATTGTTGGTTAGGGGCTCTTAAGTAAGCATTTCACTGTAAGGTCTACAACCTGTTTTATTCGGCGCATGTGACTAATTCAATTTGATTTGATTTGAAATAGAAAGGCGAATGTGATCAGATTGGTTCCACCATGCTAATCATAACCACCATTGATAATGTAATCAGTGCTCTGTGTGTGTGTTTATGTGTGACCAACCAGTATCTTTGATGATGGACCAGGAGTTGATCTATGCTGCCATGCCCATCAATGGGGCACTGGCAAAGACCTTACCTCCAGCCTCTTGCCTGCTCACCAATGATTATTGATGGGGAGACCAGAATTGGGTAGTTTTAGTCTGACCTGTTCACACTTAAACATAGTATATGTTTGTTTGTCACATATCACCTATCCTAACTGCCATTGGTAATAGAACAGTGACTGTGAATGTGTTCACAGATGCATCTATAGAGTCAGCACTTGGAGACTTGCAAGATAATGTGATGGACTCCTGACTGACAGACAGGCTTGATACTGACGTCTCTGAATGGAGAGAGACCTGGCACTCAACACATCTACAATGTGAGATTCTAAAGGTGATATAATAGTACAGTACAGCAGAAATGTCCAGTATTTGCAACACCCTTTTTGAACGCTTTGAAGCTATGGATAAAACTTCCTCCATGCTCGCGCATTATTATAATTCATATGTGTGCCACTAGAAATCCCAGCATTAGCATGTTTCTGTGAGCTAATACATCATGACAAAATACATCATATTACTGTCCTGCTAATGTGCCTGGACCTTGTAGGCTTAATTGCAGAGAAAAAACACATAACTGATCCAGATGGTTGCCCAATCAGGCAGGCTAGATGCAGTTATTTCTAAATGAATATGCATTCAAAATATGCATTCATTTTGAGCGGTTATTCAAACGACATAGGCTATTCACTTCACTTTACAGCCTAGACTAGAGTTTTAATAGCCTATTGGAGGAGAGGTGCACGCTGAATGTAAAATAGGCTACAGCATTAACGGACGGGGAGTTGGAAAGGGGAAGTTCATATTTTCCTATAGTAGGCCTATCTTAACACTGGGCTACATCCTGACAAAATAGGCCTAAACCATGTGAGTGGCCTGCTAATGTACCTTTCTGGTCCTTCTAAACTGTCGAGAATAGACCCAAACAGATCCAAATGGTTGCATAATAAGGCTTAGGCTGTTGGCCTATGCAGTTATTTCGGCATGAAACAAAACAGGACATTTGAGCGGTAATTTAAATTACCCTACATCACTTCAGTTTACAGCCTATGGATAATAATTGTGTATTGTGTACGGGACACCACACAGGAAGGTATGACCACTCTGACATGTTTGCCAAGGTAGCCCCATTACCACCAGACAAAATGTTGATAGGCACAGTATCTGTATTGGCTGGGAATGAAAGGTGGCAGAACACTGCTTCTATGGCATTATGTAAAGGGTTGTTTATTCAACATTGACCTGTTACTACATTTGAAAGTTATCAAAACACTTAGTTTAGAATATCTACATAAATTAAGCAATTGCTTTCTTCTCATATTACTCTGTAGGCTACTGACCTATCCAAAGCTTCCTCCGGCATCTCACCATACATCTGCTTGTATTTATTGAACTCAACCTGCAGGAGGTTTGTTTGTTGTGATTGAGTGGGGGGGAACATCTGCAGGCAAGGTTCTGACAGATGGGTGTGTCTTGGTGGTGGCAAGGACACACCCAAGAAACACCCACATCAAATCACACCCCCAAGCCAACTCACATTTGGCTCCTGTCATGGCCGCCAGCATTTCTTGAGGAGCAAGCCAAAGAACTAGGCCAAATCCGCGGGTGCAGTTTCCCTTTAATCATTACACATCACTGGTGTAGCAACCTCTGATGAGAGGGGGAGAGAGGAAGAGGTAGAGAGGAGGAGAGGGGGAGATTGATTACCTGTATATGACAGTTTTTTTAATCGCTTTGGTACTATTTTCACAAGTATGTGGTAAAATTTCACAACTCTTAATTCAAAACAGATCATCAAAAAGGCTGTTTCTCAACTTTAAGCACATTTTCAATTGAGTAGGTACAACACACAAAATCACACAGTAACTTTTTCACCAAACCTAATCAGTATTTCATCTAGAAATACCTTTCATATAAAGTAATTGCCTTTCACAATGCAATGCTCACAGTACTTTTCAAATAATTTTCTTCTCATTTGTTTAAATACATTTGACCATCACTTAATCCAACTGTGCTTAATGGTTAATCACTTAACTGTTTGGTAAACCTATACATTTTAAACTGGTTTGTCTACTATATATGGATTTTGAGAACTACAGTAAAGTATAAACATCTAAATTACATGTATGATACATGATAACCATTAACAACAGACTTTTAACAACAGACTTTCAGCATGCTTATAGAGAAGGGCACTCAACATGTACTGCACTGACACAAATGACTGATGATTGGTTGAAAGAAATTGATAATAAGAAGATTGTGGGAGCTGTACTGTTAGATTTCAGTGCAGCCTTTGATATTAATGACCATAACCTGTTGTTGAAAAAATTGTGTTATGGCATTGAACCTCTGCCATATCGTTGATTCAGAGCCATCTATCTAATAGAACTCAAAGGATTTTCTTAAATGGAAGCGTCTTAAATGGAAGTGTGGTGTACCACAGGGCAGCTCTGTGGGCCCTTTACTCTTTTCTATTTTTACCAATGACTTGCCACTGGCATTAAACAAAGCATGTGTGTCCATGTATGCTGATGATTCAACCATATACGCATCAGCAACCACAGGTAATCAAATCAAATCAAATGTATTTATAAAGCCCTTCTTACATCAGCTGATATCTCAAAGTGCTGTACAGAAACCCAGCCTAAAACCCCAAACAGCAAGCAATGCAGGTGTAGAAGCACTAATGAAGTCACTGAAACCCTTAACAAAGAGTTGCAGTCTGTTTTGGAATGGGTGGCCAGAAATAAACTGGTCCTGAACATCTCTAAAACTAAGAGCATTGTATTTGGTACAAATCATTCCTTAAGTACTAGACCTCAGCTGAATCTGCTAATGAATGGTCTGGCTGTTGAACAAGTTGAGGAGACTAAATTACTTGGCATATCTTAGATTGTAAACTGTCATGGTCAAAACATATAGATTCAATGGTTGCAAAGATGTGGAGAGGTCTAGCCGTAATAAAGAGATGATCTGCTTTTTTGACACCACACTCCAAAAAGCAAGTTCTGCAGGCTCTAGTTTTGTCTAATCTTGATTATTATCCAGTCGTGTGGTCCAGTGCGGCAAGGAAAGACCTAGTTAAGCTGCAGCTGGCCCAGAACAGAGCGGTACATTTTGCTTTTAATTGTAATCAGAGGGCTGATATAAATACTATACATGCCAGTCTCTCTTGGCTAAGAGTTGTGGAGAGACTGACTGCATCACTTCTTATTTTTATAAGAAACATTAATGTGTTGAAAATCCCAAATTGTTTGCATAGTCAACTTACACACAGCTCTGACACACATACTTATCCCACCAGACATGCCACCGGGGTCTTTTCATAGTCCCCAAATCCAGAACAAATTCAAGAAAACGTACAGTATTATATAGAGCCCTTATTGCATGGAACTTCCTTACATCTCATATTGCTCAAATAAACAGCAAACCTGGTTTCAAAAAACAGATAAAGCAACACCTCGCGACACTTCTCCCCTATTTGACCTAGATAGTTTGTGTGTATGCATTGATATGTAGGCTATGTGTGCCTTTTAAGAAATGTATGTAGTTCTGTCCTTGAGCTGTTCTTGTCTAATGATGTTCTGTATTGTTTCATTCTGTATTATGTTTCATGTTTGTGTGGACCCCAGGAAGAGTAGCTGCTGCTTTTTCAACAGCTAATGGGGGATCCTAATAAAAAACCAAAAACACCAAATACCATACATAATCGTTATTGGTAATTCATTTCACATAGTGGTAACCACAATTGGCCACCATATAAAAGGGTGTGTGTGAAGACTTGCAATTTCTTTCAACATGGAGCAGGATAGACAGCAAGGGAGAGGAGTAAATCAAAGAGCTTGTGGACAAGGGGCCCGTCAGAGAGCTGGGTATGGGCCCCATCAAAGAGGTGGGCATGAGCCTGGTCAAAGAGGTGAACATCAGAGAGAACAAAGCAGACGGCAGGGAACTGTTGTATTTAATAATGTCTGGGCCATCGTCGTTGACCATGTGCCTTACCATGGCAGAGGCTGCCAGATTAGTTCACCCCAATCGGAATAGATCAACTGTCAATTCGATCTTGAGAACATTTCGCTAAGAAAACTGGTAAGTCTGCAGGATATGGACTATGCTTTACCATTACATTTACAGTAAATTACATATTGTAATGCATGTAAATTCACAAAACATGTTACAGTATTCTTACAGTATGATCTATTGACAGTATATTCTGTAATTGACAGAAGACCGCATGGTGGTGGCCGTGGCCCTGTGCTGGCTGACCAGCAATAGCAGGCAGTGGTGGAAATGGTGAGGGCCAGGAATGACATAAATGTTGAATAAATGAGGAGAACAATGACACCTTTGCCAATGTGGCATCCATCAGCCTACCAACAATTGCCGGCCTTTTGAAGAGGCACCAGGTATCAATGAAACACATTTACCTGGTGCCTTTGAGCGAAACCATGACTGGGTGAAACAACTGCAGGTCGAGTATGTTCGGGTACATGACTCTACACTGTATTACTGTTACTATTTGATGCACATGCTACTTGACAATATCATATTGGAACTATACTGTAAAAATAACTAACCAAAATATATATTCATAGAGGGTGATGATGCTTGATGCTGCTGTGAACCATCACAAGTATTCTGTATCTTTGTTGATGAAGCGGGCTTCAACCTGGCCAAAACGCAACTCCTTGAGTGGAACCTCATTGGCCAACAGGCGACCGTCCAAGTGCCTGGACAACGTGGGGAAATTGAGCAGACCTGTCAAGGGGTCACCTATGTCATTGTGTGGGACAATGTCAGGTTCCACCATGCAGAGGTAGTACAGGCATGATTTTGGACCCATCCCCGATTCGTGACACTAAACCTGCCCCCATATTCTCCTTTCCTCAACCCTATGGAAGGTGTACGATCACCATCCCCATGAGTGTGCCACCCTCCTTCTGGCCATGGATGAGGCATGCGACGACATCAGTGCAGACCAAAAGGTTTTTCCCGCAGTGCATGAACAATGAGGACATTCACTGTGATGTGGTTGAGCATTTGGCCCTAAATTCTCATCCACAAGACAGGCTTGATGCAAATGAATGCGTGCTGCGTAATGTTGGGTAATGTAAGTGTATTGCCTAATGTGAAATATACTGTAATTTACAGCATATTACTTTCAGCACTTCTAACGGCAACTTGAAACACGTATCTTGCATTGTTTGCTATTGGATTAACTGGTAGTTAAAACAACAAAATTGCTATTTCAAATGGTATTACTTTGGCTGGCCCCCCCAAAAAACAGCTAGAGAGAACAGGGCTGTATCTCCAGACAATGTGTACTGTGTGGTTTTGAGATCTATATTAACTAGCTGCAATAATAAAACTAGCACTGACCTATTATTACCATGGTGATGGCCCTCTGTGTTTGTGTGTTTGGATGTGTGTGTGCTTGAACATGCGTGCGTGTGTGTGTTTGGCGTGTGTATCTTTGCCTGCGTCCATCAGTGTGTGCAGTGCAGTGTGATCTAATATATGCTATCATGATGCGTTCCAGGTAGCTGCCCGGCTGTCTCTTTCTCCATGGCTAACAGGGGTGTTAATCTATCCATAAGACAGTGTGAGACCCCTTCTGCCACCTCCTTGCCTCTGCTTCCCCTGCTCTCTGGACAGGATTTATTCACTCACATCTCCCCCATCACCCTCAGGTGCCTACACCATCTAATACACAATATAATATAGCCTGTGTGCTCAGCACTTTGTTTTGTTAGTGGAAATCAAATTAACTTAACATTCTCAGGTAATATAGCAATAGAGTATTCCCCAGGGAGAGAAGGAGGGTGGGAAAGAGAAGTGGGAGGGAGGGAGGAAGGTGGAATGGGAGAGCGAGAGAAAGGAAGGAAAGAAGAAATAAATAGAGGGGGGGCTCTCAAAATGCCCTTTATTGTGTTTACTGAGGAGATTCAACTGAGCTCCCTTACAGAAGAGTTTAACAATTGTAGTTATTTTCCACTAGGGGCAGTTGAACCTGAGGTATTATTGAAACTATACACATCACGGTCTATTTTCATCTCACCCCTCATCCTTTACATGCTTAGCTTAGAGAGTATGTGGAAAACCAATGATCTCTCCATTGCCTTAGTGATGACCCAGACCCCACAGACTAACAGTCGTAATGACACTATGCTCAGCCCGTATAGAAGTCCTCTGAGAGAGGCAATACGATATCAGACACCATACAAGTCTAAAGTGTCATAGTGATGTTTCCTGCATCCCGCTACACTGTAGGTTATATTGCTGCCACAGAGGCAAGCAGACTAAATCCATCAGTTCATTTATCAAGAGGCTACTGTATTACCACAACGTGGGCTTGGTGCACTGGGTTCTCTCTCTCTTTTCTCTTCCTCTCTTCTGCTCCCTCCGTCCATGTCTCTGTTGTAAGTGCTCCTCATTTCCGCTCGGAAGGCTGTAGTTTTCTCCAACTAAACAGCTATGTTACTGTATAGAGACAACAAAGCATGGCTCAAGGCTACCAGGGGAAGATTAGTTACAGCAATGCTGTCGGACTAGTTTAAATCACTCTACAGGGTGTATTACATGAGGTACATGCAATGTACACTTTTTCCCTGTTTAAAGACATGTTACACAGTGTTAACTAGAATTTTAAGGATTGATTTCACCATTGAACGTAATCTTATTTACATGGTTTGTGTCACGCCTGCTCCCGCTCTTCCCCCAGCATTACGCACACCTGCCTTCCCCCGTCACGCACATCAGTGATTATTGGACTCACCTGGACTCAATCACCTCTGTCATTACCTACCCTATATCTGTATGTTCCCCCGCCCTGTTCCCCGCTTCAGCATTGATTGTGTCCTTGTATACCCGTGTGCTGACGATGTTCCATGTCTGTTCCGATTAAATGTTTGACTCCCCGTACCTGCTTCTCTCCTCCAACATCGGTCCTTACAGAATGCTGAAGCCACCAAACAAAGCATCGGGGAGTGCTGGCTTTCCGGTTGGTGGTGATGTCGGGTTCGGGGGCCGCCACCGATGGAACCGGGGGTGCCTAATCCAGCTCGTTGGGCTGTCACGCCCTAGCTGGCTCGAGAGGTTTCTTGCCCCGGTTGGCTCAGAAGGCGCCCATCCCACAACAGGCCTCAGCCGGATCATCAGGTTTTTACGCCCAGCCGGCTCGTCAGGCTGCTACGTCTCCGCCGTAGCATTGGGCTCCCACACCTCAGCCGGATCGTCAGGCTCCTAGGCCTCAGCCCGCTCGCCAGGCTCTCACGCCTCTGCCAGTTCATCAGGATTTCACGACCAGCCGGCTTGTCCAGCACCCGTTCCTCGGCCAGCCCGTCAGGCTCGCCCAGGTGGGACACCGAGTGGCGCCCCTAGAGGGGGGGGGGGGGGGATAATGTCACGCCTGCTCCTGCTCTTCCCCCCTGGCGTTCAAAGGCACCAGGTCCAGCATTACGCACTCCTGACACCATCATTACACACACCTGCCTTCCCTCTTCCCCCGTCACGCACATCAGCGATCATTGGACTCATCTGGACTCAATCACCTCTGTCATTACCTCCCCAATATCTGTATGTTCCCCCGCTCTGTTCCCCACTTCAGCATTGATTGTCATATGTCCTTGTATACCCGTGTGCTGACGCTGTTCTTGTCTTGTTCCATGTCTATTCCTATTAAATGTTTGACTCTCCGTACCTGCTTCTCCACTCCAGCGTCGGTCCTTACAGGTTTGCATGTAGGAAATTGAACAATACATATTATGTTTAGAAAAGAAGCCAAGAGCTTTTCCCAGGTGTGCTGTGAGTTATACAGAGTAGAAGAATAATCAGATGCCTTGTAAAACCATAAAATATGAATTGCTAGTTCTGCAAGAAATAGGATGTTAAGAGTGAGAGTAGTTTGCTCCTCTATGATGATGTTATATTTCTACTGTAATACAAATAGACACTGTGGTAAGTTTCTGCATGACATTTTAAGTACAGGTAATGAGCCAAAAAACAGACACCCACAAGTACCATTTTACAGAAGTGATGTGAGCTAAATTGAAAAGAAGACTAGTCATACACAATGTACTTTCTTGATGGTTTCAAGAGGTTAAATGCTTAGGAATTATTTTGGCGTGTCAGATTCTTCTTTTATCTGAGCGTGTTCTCTTTCTCCCTGTCTGTCTGGGTGCAACTCTGGGGTCATCCGTATGGAGTATCTGCGTAATTCAGTTGTCAAACTCATTTAGGCAGACGGACGTGAGGCTCCAAGTTCCTGTCTGCACTGCACGGGGGGCTAGGGGAGGAGGGGGGTGTAGTGGACAGCCAGTCATCGTCGGAAGGAAAGCAGGGGCATCGCTGTCCAATCGTTGGGAAAACAGAATAGAATGAAGCACAGTGTTATCCAATTATTTGATAAAACATTGAATTTGGCCTTACTACTATTAGCCCATTGAAACGCATTGAATAACAGATTCATACATGGAAAAACAACTACCTTCAGATGGGTCTTGTGAGGCTTGTGCATCCTAGAGCATATCAGTGTGTAACCCAAAGTGTTCGGATGCTACAGACAGAAGTTGGCAGATCAGCGGTACCGACTTCAGGCGAGTCCCGTGACACTTGTGGGCGCTATAGGCATACCATTTGTATGCTACAGATGTTTTCATGAGAAGACCGATTTTTGACAAACACCACTGTAACTACGGAAGGCCGACATTGGTGGATGTGGGGGATTGAGACATAGTCCATGCAAAAAACAGATATCTAGCTTAAACAGACTAATTTTGATGGGGATTTTTGTATTATGCTAATTCCATTTCAGTAGGGGCATGGATATTGACTCTAGGGGGTTCAGTTAAAGAACAGAGAGAAAAGGACAAGCTAGCCATGAATAAGATCTACAGATTTTAAACACAGAGATATTATAGAGATAAAAACTTAACATTTATTCATATGAGTTGAAAAGTGTGTTAAAAAAAAGAAAACAATTTTCATGCCTAGCTTGTTAACAGACTCTGAATGTTTTCTCCTTCCTTCTACTGATCAGATACAGTAAGGGTCTCCCGTAGTGAATAGCTAGTAACTAAACCCCCCACTGACTGAACCCACCATTAAGCTAAATGGGCTCTCTGGCATCCATGACTTATGAACTATTTATGATGGCTCATTAACTGGTCTACATCTAATAGGCATGGCTCTGTGTTTATCATTCCACCACCAGCTGACTAATTACATATTAATCAATGGCCCAATTAGCGTTTCTGTGTAGTTTCATCCCCCTCAGATTTTTTTTCAAACACTCGCTGTTTCTGTTCGACAAAAATGGACAGTTATTGTTTTGTGATCCTACCACACAAAGCTATTAGGCTCTGAAAAGGAAACGTGGTGAGAGATTATAAAACATTGTACAATTAGATTTTCTTTTAACTGGAATCACAGCAAATATATTGCATAATTGTATGACGGAATGCCTACGTTTCCAGAATGCAGTAGCCTATTTCCGATAAAAAACCCTCGTCACGTTCCTGACCTTATTTCCTTTGTTTAGCCTTGTTTAGTTGGTCAGGACGTGAGCTGGGTGGGCATTCTATGTTATGTGTTTCTATGTTGGGTTCATTGTATTAGCCTGATATGGTTCTCAATCAGGGGCAGGTGTTTTACGTTTCCTCTGATTGAGAACCATATTAAGGTAGGCTGTTCGCACTCTTTGTTTGTGGGTGATTGTTGCTGTGTCTGTGTTTGTTCACCACACGGTACTGTTTCGTTTCGTTCGTTCGTTCGTTTGTTTGTTCCTGTTCGTGCGTTCATGTTTTATGTGTTCTCAAGTTCAGGTCTGTTAACGTCGTTTATTATTTTGTAGTTTGTTCAAGTGTTTTTTCGTCTTCGTTATTATTATTAAAATTATTATGTATTCAACCCACGCTGCGTTTTGGTCCGATCCTCGCTCCTCTTCAGACGAGGAGGAAGACGAGCGTTACACCTCTGCATATATTTTTTATAAAAGCATCAATACAGCCAATTTTTTCTTAATATCAAATAATTTCTTGGTAACAATTAAGTACCTTACTGTGATTGTTTTCAATTAAAATTGTCAACAAGAAACAAAAATAGCTTCTTAGCAAAGAGCAATTTCTCAAGCAAGAATTTTGCTTGGACTGTCTGGGAGTGGTCTGAGTGGGGAGGAGGAAACGGAAAACTAGCTGTTATTGGTAGAGAGGTTTAACTAATTTACCAGGCAGGCAGGCCAAAACTCACCCACCAAAACAGGCTGACATTTCAAACAGCTCTTATACTAAAATGTCATTATCACAATTTTCCAAATTTCACAGTATTATTCCTAACTTAATATTGTGGAATTATATGTAAAACACAGAAAATTCACATTTTTGACTGCACTGGGCCTTTAAATCCAGACGCATTCCAGTAGATCTGAAATGACCAACAGATCTGACCAAAATGAACAACTTTTTTGTGCCTGTGTAAATGTATATTGGCCTAGATGTATAGCCTGTGTCTTCTGCGCGCCAGAGATAGAGACCCGTAGACACAGGGATAGCTGCCTCCACATCGTGTCTCACCTCTTAAACTCCAAATCAATACGGCTGGAGATTACCCCTCCACCCATCCAGAGCTCTGAGAGCCGGGAGTGAAGACAGCGGATTCTCACTAACATTGGGCCTTAGCCTGCTGACCTACAGGAGTTTGAGAGACCAGGGAGGGGAGGCTGCTTTCTGGATCACAGACACAGGACTGTGGACGTGACACCACGGTTAACGCAAGGTTAACAGACAACAATTCACAAAGTAGCCAGGACTTTTTTTTGCCAATACGCTACTTTCCCCCTGACCATCTGCAATCCCTATCTCAAAGACGATTGACCTGACTGGCCCCTAGAACGTGAATAGGGTGCAGAGATTCCACTTGTGCTGGTGGTACATGCTCCCATAACTGAGAGAGGCCTGGAGAATATTATTAGAATTATTACAACCCTGTAGGGAGAGTACTGTAGCTCTTTTTACACTTGATTTAACTTGATTTGATCCATCAAACACTTATTTGGTAATATAAAATGTGAAGTGTTCTTATTCTGCCTATTCTTTTATTTGTATTTATTTTGTTTAACCTTTGTTTAACTAGGCAAGTCAGTTAAGAACAAATTCTTATTTATAATGATGGCCTACCAAAAGGCAAAAGGCCTCCTGCAGAGGTGGGGGCTGGGATTAAAATAAAAATATATCACAAAACACACATCACGACAAGTGAGACACCACAACACTACATAAAGAGAGACCTAAGACAACAACACATGACAACAACATGGTAGCAACACAACATGGCAGCAGCACATTATGCTAGCTGCACAAAACATGGTACAAACACTATCGGGCACAGACAACAGCACAAAGATAAGAAGGACAACCATACATCATGTGAAGCAGCCACAACTGTCAGTAACAGTGTCCATGATTGAGTCTTTGAATGATTCTGTAGGTGTACATTCATCTAAATATGGCCATGACTCTGAAGAATGGCTTAATGTGAATGTGAATGAATTGTAACGACTAAGGAGCATCAGAATGCATATGATTCGCTGACTTATTATTCATTTCCTTTTTTACAACCAGTCTATGAGCTGATGTTTCAACAGTCCCCCTGCAACTGTCGGATGCCCAATCAGTCAATAATATGGTTACTAGTCTACATGGAAAATATTATTATACTAAGCATTTGGCATATCAAAGGCATACAAAGTTATTGTTTTCGTATACAGTTATTGTCGTATTATGTTCCATTGAAATATTTATACTAGATATTATATTATATCAAAGCAAGAGGTTGAACCTCCATACATACTGTCACTCTGAATAATTCATTACGTCACTGCTGTATCCCATAGAGTATGAGTGTCACGTGTGCTCCCTTACCGGCATCTAGGTTACCAAGCTGCTCGTTATGGGTCACACCAGTCACCATCGTTACGCACTGCTGCGCGTCATCAGACTCACCTGGACTCCATCACTTCCCTTCCTGTCACTCCTTTGTTCCTTTCCCAGGCATCATTGTTTCTGTTTCAGTTTCATGTCTGTGTGTTGTTCGTGTTTCGTTTATTGGTTAAATCACTCATTCCCTGAACTTGCTTCCCGACTCACAGCGCACACGTTACAATGAGGCAGCTCTGAGAGTTCACATATTAGATAATTTTATTCCCACCTCATATACAGTAGAATACGTTGTTATTCTATAGAGGGTGATAGAAGAAGAACACATGCCCTAGTCATACAGGAGGATGTAAGATTTTAGTCTAATGGAAAAAACAATAACTTTGATGTGGGGCGTGTGTTGATAAATAATGTATTTCATGAACAAATGCACAGGGGACTGCCAAAAGGTTGTGGAGAGTTTACACAGCAATATGTGCTGGAAGAAAAGAATGAACAAAGAGTGAATAATTTAGGTGGAATTGACAGTGTGATGACGGGCGGAAGGACAATCCAGCATTAATACACTTTACTCATCTATTTTATGGCACCCTATTCCCTATTCACCCTATGTAAAAGTAGTGCACCACACAGCCTTTTCCTTATATAGTGCAGTGCTTTAGGTCTCTGGTCAAACATGCGCTAGACTAGATAGTAGGGAATAGGGTGCTACTTCAGACACAAACCCTGCCTGCAGCAAAGATTTCATTCACTGTTCTAACCATTCTGAATACTATTGCATCTAAAGGACTGTTGTACAGGAGAAACCTTCAAAGTGAAGAAGTAAATAAGCACACCATTGTTAACCTCTTTGGGCTCAAGGGGCAGTATTGAGTAGCCAGGTAAAAGGTGCCCATTTCAAAAAGGCCTCGTACTCAATTCTTGCTCGTACAATATGCATATTATTATTACTATTGGATAGAAAACACTCTCTAGTTTCTAAAACCGTTTGAATTATATCTGTGGGTGAAACAGAACTCGACTTAGAGCAATTTTCCTGTGTATGTAATAATGCAGAATTTTACTGGCTGTTCTGAGACCTGTGTATTAATTAGCCTGTGCTCTATTGGTTGAGATGCACTGCATACGCCTTCCCCTGGTTGTTAGCGAATAGGGAGACTTGAAATGGAGTTTCTACGCAGTTCAGAAAGTCTATAAATTGGTTGGAATCGAGGTGTCCACCCTTTTGGATCCTCGCGCTGACGCAGAGAGGGTCTTGGCATGTCTTTTTAGAAGCTCTGGTTTTAGCTCCTATATATATCCGGCTCTGTTTTTATTCGATATAGGCTTTAAAGACATCATAATCTTGTTATTTTAAACCGATTTATATCAGTTTATGTCAGTATATTGCGATTTTCGGGTATTTCATTTTGTGACGTTGTAGAATATTGGGTATCTCTCTTTCGCATGCCATTGTTTACTGCTATGGAACAACATGGAAGAGGACGTTCTCCAACCCAGCAACGATTCTTTTGGACAAGGACACCCATCCCAAGATTCTGATGGAAGCTCAGCTAAAAGTAAGAACTATTTATGCTGATAATTCGTTGTTCTGTTGAAAAAAGTAAAATGCATAAGACGCCATTATTTGCAGTGTAGCCTTGCGTTATCGCACCCTGTATTGCACCCTGTATTGCGCAGTAAGGTTCATTTTAAAAATGTAATTCAGCGATTGCATTAAGAACTAATTTGTCTTTCAATTGCTGTCCACCCTGTATTTTTTAGTCAAGTTTATGATTATTTATTGATTAGACTAGGTGACTCTCCAAGATGGCACCCGACATTTTCTAGGGCAGCTTGGCAACTTTTCTCATTGTATAAGCACGATTTGTGCCGCTAAATATGCACATTTTCGAACAAACTCTATATGCATTGTGTAATATGATGTTACAGGACTGTCATCTGAAGAATTCTGAGAAGGTTAGTGAAAATTAATATTTTTGGTGGTGAATACGTTATCGCTATGTTTGGCTGGAATCAATGGTGTTGTGTGGTTTGCTACTGTGCTAAGCTAATATAACGCTATATTGTGTTTTCGCTGTAAAACACTTAGAAAATCTGAAATATTGTCTGGATTCACACGATCTGTGTCTTTCAATTGCTGTACGCTGTGTATTTTTAAGAAATGTTTTATGATGAGTAATTAGGTAATACACGTTGCTCTCTGTAGTTATTCTAGTCGAGTTGTGATGGTGGCTGCAATGGTAAACTATGATTTATACCTGAAATATGCACATTTTTCTAACAAAACCTATGCTATACAATAAATATGTTATCAGACTGTCATCTGATGAGGTTGTTTCTTGGTTAGTGGCTATTTATATCTTTATTTGGTCGAATTTGTGATAGCTACTGATGCAGTAAAAAACTGGTGGAGTAAAAAAAATGGTGTCTTTTGCTAACGTGGTTAGCTAATAGATTTACATATTTTGTCTTCCCTGTAAAACATTTTAAAAATCGGACATGTTGGCTGGATTCACAAGATGTGTACCTTTCATATGCTGTATTGGACTTGTTAATGTGTGAAAGTTAAATATTTAAAAAAAATATATTTTGAATTTCGCGCCCTGCACTTTGAGCTGGCTGTTGTCATAAGTGTACCGGTGTCGGGCTTGCACGCCAAACAGGTTAAGATAATCAATTAGGATAGATGGCTTCAGCAGTAATGTACAGTGGCAGTTGAAGACATTATCCACCACCTATCGTCTATCAACTCCACATCATGACAGGTTGAATTGTGACTTGAATTTCCACGCAGTCGATTCCACCTTAGACACATAACAGTGAGGAAAAACAAAACATTCAGTCACCTAACAAAAGATCAATATGTACATATCGATCCTGACTCATAGAGGAGAGACTGAATGCATGAAAATGCTGACTGGGTCGTTTTCCCTTCAGTCATATAACAGAGGATGTATTAACTGTATGTATCTCCTTTCCCTATAGCGTTATGTATCCAGTTCCATAAGGCTGTACATTGTAATAACCTTAAGACTGATCTGAAAAGCTATCGTCAGGGCTGTATTCACAAAGTGCCTCAGATCTAGGATCAGTTATGCCTTTTAAATCATAATGAATAAGAGGGGGGACAGGAGCCTTGATCAGCATTCCTACTCTGACGCTCAGATCTTTTTTTCCTACAGGTGTGTGTATAGCTTTAATTTTGATGGAGGATTCTGGACACATGTCAGCTCCTTTCATGTTTTATGGGGACACAGGGAAGGGCTTGTTTACAGCGTAGGCCAAAGGCACTTGATAGCACACATTTTATGCCATCCCCTCTCTCTCTTTCACAGAGCCATGTTGGAAACAGAAGCCCTAAAGAGATGGAAAGAGAGGAGGGAAAAGGAGGGAGAGAAAGGATGGGAGAGGGAGAAGGGAGAAGGGAGAGGGACAGAAAGAGAGAGGGAGATAGATAGAGATGGGTTTTAGAGAAAGATCGAAAAATAGGCTTTTATCTATTCTCTTTGCAGTGCTGCCCTTACGATGGGCATGGGGATAAATGGGCATGTAAGTGAGCAGTCTGGTGAATGCCACCAGATATATATCAGCTTAGTGGGCAGCCTGACTTTGTTATGTTGTCTTGTGCTAAATTATTTCATACAGAGTGATTTTCACTGTGGTTGTTCACGGTAAGAGGCATGCTAACAGACAATAGTCTACTGGAGCACCACTTCGGCTTGACATAGCAATTATTTGACCCCAGCCTCATGTCTCTGACCATTACCATCGTCTACTTTTAACGGAACAACTTTTCTATTAAGACATTGTCCTGCATTCACCTACTGTCCTACATAACAAATACTATAGTGTATAGTATGGTAGGAATACTATATTATTCACTGTAGTGTTTTTGCGGACTTTACTGAAGTCAGTAATATTGTAGTATGTACTGTAGTATACTGTAGTATTAACAGTTTACTATAAGATAAATACTATAGTAAAAAAAGAGTAGTTTATACTATAGTAATTACTGTAGAGTTTTTGGGGACTGTACAATATCATAGTATTATTTACTGTTGTGTTTTTACAGACTGTAGTACGGTACACTGTAGTATTTACTGTCGTGTTTTTGCAGACTGTACTATACTGTAGTATTTACTGTCGTGTTTTTACAGACTGTAGTACGGTACACTGTAGTATTTACTGTCGTGTTTTTGCAGACTGTACTATACTGTAGTATTTACTGTCGTGTTTTTACAGACTGTAGTACGGTACACTGTAGTATTTACTGTCGTGTTTTTGCAGACTGTACTATACTGTAGTATTTACTGTCGTGTTTTTACAGACTGTAGTACGGTACACTGTAGTATTTACTGTCGTGTTTTTGCAGACTGTACTATACTGTAGTATTTACTGTCGTGTTTTTACAGACTGTAGTACGGTACACTGTAGTATTTACTGTCGTGTTTTTGCAGACTGTACTATACTGTAGTATTTACTGTCGTGTTTTTGCAGACTGTAGTACGGTACACTGTAGTATTTACTGTCGTGTTTTTGCAGACTGTACTATACTGTAGTATTTACTGTCGTGTTTTTACAGACTGTAGTACGGTACACTGTAGTATTTACTGTCGTGTTTTTGCAGACTGTACTATACTGTAGTATTTACTGTCGTGTTTTTACAGACTGTAGTACGGTACACTGTAGTATTTACTGTCGTGTTTTTGCAGACTGTACTATACTGTAGTATTTACTGTCGTGTTTTTACAGACTGTAGTACGGTACACTGTAGTATTTACTGTCGTGTTTTTGCAGACTGTACTACACTGTAGTATTTACTGTCGTGTTTTTACAGACTGTAGTACGGTACACTGTAGTATTTACTGTCGTGTTTTTGCAGACTGTACTATACTGTAGTATTTACTGTCGTGTTTTTACAGACTGTAGTACGGTACACTGTAGTATTTACTGTCGTGTTTTTGCAGACTGTACTATACTGTAGTATTTACTGTCGTGTTTTTACAGACTGTAGTACGGTACACTGTAGTATTTACTGTCGTGTTTTTGCAGACTGTACTACACTGTAGTATTTACTGTCGTGTTTTTGCAGACTGTAGTACGGTACACTGTAGTATTTACTGTCGTGTTTTTGCAGACTGTACTATACTGTAGTATTTACTGTCGTGTTTTTACAGACTGTAGTACGGTACACTGTAGTATTTACTGTCGTGTTTTTGCAGACTGTACTATACTGTAGTATTTACTGTCGTGTTTTTACAGACTGTAGTACGGTACACTGTAGTATTTACTGTCGTGTTTTTGCAGACTGTACTATACTGTAGTATTTACTGTCGTGTTTTTGCAGACTGTAGTACGGTACACTGTAGTATTTACTGTCGTGTTTTTGCAGACTGTACTATACTGTAGTATTTACTGTCGTGTTTTTACAGACTGTAGTACGGTACACTGTAGTATTTACTGTCGTGTTTTTGCAGACTGTACTATACTGTAGTATTTACTGTCGTGTTTTTACAGACTGTAGTACGGTACACTGTAGTATTTACTGTCGTGTTTTTGCAGACTGTACTATACTGTAGTATTTACTGTCGTGTTTTTACAGACTGTAGTACGGTACACTGTAGTATTTACTGTCGTGTTTTTGCAGACTGTACTACACTGTAGTATTTACTGTCGTGTTTTTACAGACTGTAGTACGGTACACTGTAGTATTTACTGTCGTGTTTTTGCAGACTGTACTATACTGTAGTATTTACTGTCGTGTTTTTACAGACTGTAGTACGGTACACTGTAGTATTTACTGTCGTGTTTTTGCAGACTGTACTATACTGTAGTATTTACTGTCGTGTTTTTACAGACTGTAGTACGGTACACTGTAGTATTTACTGTCGTGTTTTTGCAGACTGTACTACACTGTAGTATTTACTGTCGTGTTTTTGCAGACTGTAGTACGGTACACTGTAGTATTTACTGTCGTGTTTTTGCAGACTGTACTATACTGTAGTATTTACTGTCGTGTTTTTGCAGACTGTACTATACTGTAGTATTTACTGTAGTGTTTTTGCAGACTGTACTATACTGTAGTATTTACTGTAGCGTTTTGCAGACATGACTTTTATCATGACTGTCCTGTGAGGATCCGAATGGGTCAGATCAGCTTGGAAATGGATGGCAGTAACCAGACCCTCTCTCGCCCACAGAGGGGGGAGGAGGGAGCTGCTGGGGGGTTGACCGCTCACATCCTGTCGTAAATTAAAGTAGAGGAGATCCCTCTCCAAATTAACACAGGAATGTTCCTTTGTCTCCAGAGACTTTTCCCGCTGAAACTCTAACACGTTCTAAAGCGAATATTGGAAAAATATTCCTAACAGAGAACGTGGGGAATGGTCAGAGGCTAAAGAATGATAATGTCATATGGGTTGTTATTTTGTGTTGTCATTAAAAGTGTTATAAAGGAAATACTGTAACTTGAAAAGTATATACACTACATGTACGAAGTCTCCATCCTTAACGTTGATTATGAAATATGAAAAATTATTAAAGTCCTGTTGTTAACCTCTCTGGGGTAGGTGGGACGCAATCTTCCCACCTGGCCAATAGCCAGGGAAAATACAGAGCGCCATATTCAAATAAAATGATATAAAAATCAAACTTTCATTAAATCACACATGTAAGATACCAAATTAAAGCTACACTCGTTGTGAATCCAGCCAACATGTCAGATTTCAAAAAGGCTTTTCGGCGAAAGCATAAGATGCTATTATCTGATGATTGCACAACAGTAAACAAAGAGAGTAGCATATTTCAACACTGCATGCACGACACAAAACGCAGAAATAAAAATATAATTCATGCCTTACCTTTGACGAACTTCTTTTGTTGGCACTCCAATATGTCCCATAAACATCACAAATGGTCCTTTTGTTCGATTAATTCCGTCGATATATATCCAAAATGTCAATTTATTTGGCGCGTTTCATCCAGAAAAACACAGCTTCCAACTTGCCCAACGTCACTACAAAATATATCAAAAGTTACATGTAAACTTTACCAAAACATTTCAAACTAATTTTGTAATACAACGTTAGGTATTTTTAAACGTTAATAATTGATCAAATTGAAGACGGGATGATCTGTGTTCAATACAAAAAGAAAACAAACTGACGCAACTTTTCTGGTAATGTCCCTCTCTCAAACAATTTACTTCAAGTGACCCTCATTTAAGATGGCCGTACTTCTTCATTACACAAAGGAAAAACCTCAACCAATTTCCAAAGACTGGTGACATCCAGTGGAAGCGGTAGGAACTGCAAACAAGTCCCTTAGAAATCTGGTGTCCCAATGAAAACTCATTTGAAAGACAGTGACCTTTGTCCTCAGGGTTTTGCCTGCTACATAAGTTATGTTATACTCACAGACATGATTCAAACAGTTTTAGAAACTTCAGAGTGTTTTCTATCCAAATCTAATAATATGCATATCTTATATTCTGGGGATGAGTAGCAGGCAGTTGAATTTGCGCATGCTATTTATCCAAAAGTGAAATTGCTGCCCCCTACCCCGAAGAAGTTAAGATAGGAATGTGATTTTAGCAGCCATAAGAGAGAATTTGTCTCCTATAAACGTTGCACAGTAAGTAGCCATGCCCTGAGTGAGGTCAGGGTGCGTGTCAGCCTGACAGAACCATCCCTTTAGACTAGAGTGCATAAAAGAAATGAACATTTAGACCAGGAAAGACCCCTGAATCTCAACACGAGGTTGAGACAATCACGGGTACGGCTGATTAGCTGTCCTAAGTAAAATCTCATCGAAAGTGAATTTAAGTGGGACCATTCTACTACTCTGTCAAATCACCGTAGTACGCTACTCTCATCACCCCACTGGAACCATCGACACGGCTGGCTAGCCTATCTTCAAAGAAGCTTCAGGAGCGAATGAGAGGAGAACAACAGAGAAATACCTTTTGGACCATCAGAGCCTTACAAGTGTGCCGCTGAAAGGCCCAACACCGTTCCTAAGGAGGACTGGTTCCGACAGTGATCCACGACAAACGAAGGCATTTCAACGTATATACATTCATGATTTCTTACTCCGAACGGGCAGTGGTTCGTGTGCCGTAGTTCCTAAAATGTATCAACGATAAGTCTCTCTCTCTCTCTTTCTCTCCCTCGCCCTGTCATTCTGTAGGAAGCAGCCATATGTTTTGTCAGTCCGCTAGGGACCTTTTCCTAATGTATTAAGTGTGTATGTTATCCTGTGTTATTTAGTCATTTAGTTAGCTAGTAAATAAATAATTAAACCAATTTGTGTAGTACTGAATCATAAGTAAGGCTGGGGTTTTTGCAGATGCAGGAGGTTACGACTTCAGAATGATGATATGATACAAAGTCATGATTAATACATTGACTGTTCTAAGGTAAATACTTTTAGAGCTTAATTCGGGTAATTCTTTACAACCTCTTTCGTGGTGCCCCAAATTCCTAATGAATTAATTGCTACATGATTAATTTAATCGGGTAACAATTAAACACAGTTAGCTGATTAGATAAATAACAGTCATCAGATTAATGAAAGTAAAGTCACGACACTGTAGTATACTATAGTATACAATGTAGTGTTTTTCAGACAGTAGCATACTGTAGTATTTACTGTTGGGTTTTGCAGACAGGACTGTAATATACTATATTATTTACTGTAGTGTTTTTGGGTCTCCCGAGAGGCGCAGCGGTCTAAGGCACTGCATCTCAGTGCTAGAGGTGTCACTACAGACCATGGTTCGATTCCAGGCTGTATGACAGCTAGACGTGATTGGGAGTCCCATAGGGCGGTGCACAATTGGCCTGGTGTTGTCCAGGTTAGGGTTTGGCCGGGGTAGGCCTTCATTGTAAATAAGAATTTGTTCTTTACTGACTTGCCTAGTTAAATAAAGGATTAATTATTTATTTACTAGCTAACTAAATTACGACGCTGGGCCAATTGTGCGAGAGTATACAAAAAGTATACTACATTTTTCTTTATTTTTACTATGACAGAATGCCAAGAGTTTGCAAAACTGTGATCAAAGCAAAGGGTGGCTCCTTTGGAGAATCTCAAATATAAAATATATTTTGATTTGTTTAACACTTTTTTGGTTATTACATGATTCCATATGTGTTATTTCATAGTTTTGATGTCTTCACTATTCTACAATGTAGAAAATAGTAAAAATAAAGAAAAACCCTGGAATGAGTAGGTGTGTCCAAACTTTTGACTGGTACTGTGTAAGGATGGGAGGCTCCTCAGGCACAGACATAAAAGGAGGAGAGGAAACTAGACTAGATGACATTGATAAGGACGGCTTCTTGAGCACTAGGACTGGGGGGACTGATAAATTCCCTAACGAGTGTTTTTGTTAGTTTTATGCTCATTGCACTAAAAGTCTAACAAGTCTATAATTGTTATGAACTGAGGAGTGAAAGAGCTGTGGTGGTTTGGTTTTCACAAGCTCACTGTCTGTTTGATGCCCTTGTAACCCAACTGTACATAATTATATTGACTTCAACATACACTGTAACCCAACTGTACTGAACAAAAATATAAACGAAACATGCAACAATTTCAAAGATTTTACTGATCTATGGATTTCACATGACTGGGAATACAGATATGCATCTGTTGGTCACAGATACCTAAAAAAAAAGTAGGGGCGTGGATCAGAAAACCAGTCAGTATCTGGTGTGACCACCATTTGCCTCATGCAGCGAGACACATCTCCTCAGCATAGAGTTGATCAGGCTGTTGATTGCGGCCGGTGGAATGTTGTCCCACTCCTCTTCAATGGATGTGCGAGGTTCCTGGGTATTGGCGGGAATTGGGCTGGCATGGTTACATGTAGTTCTGCGGTTTTGAGGCCGGTTGGACGTACTGCCAAATTCCCTAAAACAACGTTGGAGGCGGTTTATGGTAAAGAAATGAACATTCAATTCTCTGGCAATAGCTCTGGTGGATGACAATTGCACGCTCCCTTAAAACTTGAGAGATCTGTGGGTATTGTGTTGTGTGACAAACTGCACATTTTAGAGTGGCCTTTTATTGTTCCCACAAGGTGCACCTGTGTAATGATCATGCTGTTTAATAATCTTCTTGATATGCCACACCTGTCAGGTGGATGGATTATCTTGGCAAAGGAGAAATGCTCACTAACAGGGATGTACTTTTTTTTTGCTTTTTGTGCGTATGGAACATTTCTGGATTCTTTTATTTAATCTCATGAAACATAGGACCAACACCAGCTTGGTGTTATGAATAAATGCATAATTCTCTCCTTGTTTCTAACTTCCCCCCAGATTGTGTTTACTAAATCATCTGTCAGAACTGTTGAGTGTGTGACAGCACCATTTATGGATCAGTAATGTGTCTCTCTGCTCTATGAGCACTAAAGATCATTGTATGAGACGATGTGTGAAGTCCCCCATGCTTGGTGGAAGCATAATGCAGTATTTCACCCCCCTACAATGTTAACAAGTACAGAAGCAGTGTCTGGGAACGTTAGGGGATTATAACACGGGTAAAGTGTTCTCTGAGGTTTGATATGAGATTTTAACTTTGGTATGTATGTGTGTGTGTACAATGTATATTGTTATGTATTAGTCAGCAAATGGCTTGGCATCTCTTTCCCCCGCAGTGTAAGATTTGTTCACTGTAAGCAGCCAGGATGAGTACTAACTACACACAGGGCTCCCATCTCGTCTCACTCTCTGTGCTTTGACACACTTGCCAGGCTGCTGGTTCACTGGGGAAGGAAGGCGGGTGCCTGGCGAGATCCTCTCTGTGATGCTCCCAGCCTGTTCCGATGCTCTGCACGCGTCAACAGGGAGCACTAAGTGATCTCCTGGAAGAGTTAAACTCTGAGCTCTTTAATGTGTTTCCTAGGGAGGCAGACAGGGATGCATGAAGGCTTCTCTTATTCTCCCCCAAGTTGGGAGTATGTATGATGCCTGAGATATGAATAAATTAATGTTCTGCTGGAGCTGTATCTCTGAGCTGGTGATGCTTGGGGACATAACCTGCAAAAGCGGCACTGCAGACTTTTCTGCAAATAGTTCCCCAAGGTGTGAGCAATAGCAAACTAATCATCTTAGTGTGTTTAAGCAGGACTGAATGGTTACAATCAGTCAGGTCCTGCAGCCATTCAGTAGCAATTTATTTTCATCTTCTTCACTCTGGGTTATTTCCCTCTCCTGCTCTAGGTAATGTATTCGTCTGTAATGGAACCCAAAATACAGCAGCATCTGCACAGTAATGTAGTTACAGCAGGCAAAATCTGAATGAAATGTTGGCTAAACTCAGCTAAACTAAACTATCTAACAGAGGTTTGTAACCACACGATTGTAGAGGATCAATTAAGAGGACATAGCCTCCCGAATGGCTCAGCGGTCTAAGGCACTACAGTGCTTGAGGCGTCACTACAGACCAGGGTTCGATCCCGGGCTGTGTTTCATTCGGCCACAACCGGGAGGACCGTGATGTGGGTCGTCTGGGTTAGGGGAGGGATTGGCCAGCCGGCATGTCCTTGTCCTATCGTGCTCTAGCAACTCCTGTGGCGGGCCGTGTGCATGCACGCTGACACGGTCGCCAGTTTTACAGTGTTTCCTCAAGCAAGCAGTGTGGCTTGGCATGGTCGTGTTTCGGAAGGACGCATGGCTCTCGAACTTCACTTCTCCCGAGTCCGTACGGGAGTTGCAGCGATGTCACAAGACTGTAACTACCAATTGGATATCATGAAATTGGGGTAAAAAACAAGAGGACATTTGGAAAGTGAATTGCCCTAGTATGTACAAGAGAGTTCAGTAAACTCACAAAAGTTGGTTTTAGATCTGTACCTCATGCGGATAGGTGGCTTTTGACAATTAGTCTTATTACAATCATGATGAACCAGGAGCGACAGAACACTGAGGCTGTTGGAAGCATATGCTCCAGATCGTTTAGCTAGCATCAGTGCCATCCAGATGTGTTGTATGCTGATGTGAAGCTCTACAAGGCCAGGCATTACATCAGGAGACTGATAACTTACCATTTGGCTCAGGTCTTTAGCTTTTACTGCAGCTCTCTCCATGTGTCATGCCATAATCGTTAACGACTCAGTAAGGATATATATATATGCCCCCTCCTCCCAATATTTTTTTATAAAAAAGGTAGGTTTAAATATGATATAAAACAAGCAGGAGTGATTTTTATCCAGGGTCACTGAAAACCTTTACCAAAATTTGATACATTTTTAAGTTTATTACCTGTTTGAATTGGATAGTCTTGTGTAACACTTCACTCTAAAGAACCATACAGTTAGCTATGCAACATAGGCATTTTACACTGCTCTTTGAGCCCATTTAATCTATACAGATTATGAATTTTAACCCGGCAATTAGTCTGTTTATTTGTATAAATGTCATTATTACTCCAGTGATTATAGATCCTCCGAAGAATTGCTAAACCCCCATGGCTCCTCTAACTTCTCTGCGCTACGGATCCCTTTAGCGGGATCATTTTCCTAAACAACCGCTGAATTGCAGGGCGCAAAATATTACTAACAAGTGAAATATACCAAAACACAGCTTAGCTTGTTGTTAATCCACCTATCGTGTCAGATTTTGAAAATATGCTTTGCAGTGAAAGCAATCCAAGCTTTTGTGAGTGTATCAATCAATGCTACAACAGCTAGGCCCCAAATTAGCATGGTCACGAAAGTCAGAAAAGCAAAAAAATGAATCGCTTACCTTTGATAATCTTCGGATGTTTGCACTCACGAGACTCCCAGTTACACAATAAATGTTATTTTTGTTCGATAAATATTACTTTTATAACAAAAAAACGCCATTTGGGTTGCGCGTTATGTTCAGAAAACTACAGCCTCGTTCCGGTCCTGAAAGGCAGAAGAAAATTCCCAAACGTATCAGAATCAAAAATATTACTAAAAATAATTTATAATCATGCAATCACAAGTGAAATATACCAAAACATAGCTTAGCTTGTTGTTAATCCACCTATCGTCTCAGATTTTGAAAATATGCTTTGCAGCGAAAGCAATCCAAGCTTTTGTGAGTGTATCAATCAATGCTACAACAGCTAGCCCCAAATTAGCATGGTCACGAAAGTCAGAAAAGCAATAAAATTAATCGCTTACCTTTGATAATCTTCGGATGTTTGCACTCACGAGACTCCCAGTTACACAACAAATGTTATTTTTGTTCGATAAATATTACTTTTATAACAAAAAAACGCCATTTGGGTTGCGCGTTATGTTCAGAAAACCAAAGCCTCGTTCCGTTCGGCGAAAATTCCAAAAAGTATCCGTAATGTTCGTAGAAACATGTGAAATGTTTTTTATAATCAATCCTCAGGTTGTTTTTAACCTGTTTGGGCTCAAGGGGCAGTATTGAGTAGCCAGATAAAAGGTGCCCATTTCAAAAAGGCCTCGTACTCAATTCTTGCTCGTACAATATGCATATTATTATTACTATTGGATAGAAAACACTCTCTAGTTTCTAAAACCGTTTGAATTATATCTGTGGGTGAAACAGAACTGGACTTAGAGCAATTTTCCTATGTGTATGTCAGAATGCAGAATTTTGCTGGCTGTTCTGAGACCTGTGTATTAATTTGCCTGTCCTCTATTGGTTGAGATGCACTGCATACGCCTTCCACTGGGTGTCAGCGAATAGGGAGAGTTGAAATGGAGTTTCTACGTAGGTCCCAAAGGTTATAAATTGCTTGGAACCGAAGTGTCCCATCTTTCCACTCTTCGCTCTGACGCAGGAAGGGTCTTGGCATGTCATTTTAGAAGCTCCCGTATTAGCTCCTAGATATATCCGGCTCTGTTTTTATTCGATATAGGTGTTGAAGACATCGTAATGTTGTTATTTTAAACCGAATTATATCAGTTTATGTCAGTATATTGCGATTTTCGGGTATTTATTTTCGTGACGTTTTAGGAAGTTGGGTATCTCTGGCCCACATGGCTATTGTTTACTGCTAATTGCAACGTTGAAGACGACGTTCTCCAACCTAGCAACGATTCTTTTGGACAAAGGACACATTTCCCAAGATTCTGATGGGAGTTCATCTAAAAGTAAGATCTATTTATGCTGATAATTCATTGTTCTGTTGAAAAATGTCAAATACATAAGACGCCATTTCCTGCAGTGTAGCCTTGCGTTATCGCAGCCTGTATTGCGCAGTAAGGTTAATTTTAAAAATGTAATTCAGCGATTGCATTAAGAACTAATTTGTCTTTCAATTGCTGTCCAACCTGTATTTTTTTAGTCAAGTTTATGAATAGTATTCGATAAGAAAAGGTGCCTTTACAAGATGGCGCCGGACAGATTGCTTGACGTTATGGACACTATTCTCATTGTCTAAGCACGATTTGTGCCGCTAAATATGCACATTTTCGAACAAACTCTATATGCATTGTGTAATATGATGTTACAGGACTGTCATCTGAAGAATTCTGAGAAGGTTAGTGAAACAATTAATATATTTTGGTGGTTTATACGTTATAGCTATTTTTGCCTTGAATCAATGCTGTTGTTATGTTTGCTATTGTGCTAAGCTAATATAACGCTATATTGTGTTTTCGCTGTAAAACACTTGATAAATCGGAAATATTGTCTGGAATCACAAGATGCCTGTCTTTCAATTGCTGTACACTATGTATTTTTCAGAAATGTTTTATGATGAGTATTTAGTTATTTGGCGTTGGTGTCTGTAATTTTTCTGTCTGCTTTCGGTGCAATTTCTGACTGTAGCTGCAATGTAAACTATGATTTATACCTGAAATATGCACATTTTTCTAACAAAACATATGCTATACAATAAATATGTTATCAGACTGTCATCTGATGAAGATGTTTCTTGGTTAGTGGCTATTTATATCTTTATTTGGTCGAATTTGTGATAGCTACTGATGTAGTAAAAAACTGATGGAGTAAAAATAGTGGTGTCTTTTGCTAACGTGGTTAGCTAATAGATTTACATATTGTGTCTTCCCTGTAAAACATTAAAAAAATCGGACATGTTGGCTTGATTCACAAGATGTGTACCTTTCATCTGGTGTCTTGGACTTGTTAATGTGTGAAAGTTAAATATTTAAAAAATATATATTTTGAATTTCGCGCCCTGCACTTTGAGCTGGCTGTTGTCATAAGTGTACCGACGTCGGGCTAAAATGAAAAAGGATGACCCTCCCTGAACGCTTGAAAAAACAACAAGTAACCCTCCCTCTACCCAAAATAATAAATAAAGTGGATAGCAGAGAACATGTTACCCTCACTTATAGGACAGACTAGAGCATTAGATACGCAGTTTGTGTGTTCTTTGTCTCTAAAGCATTATTTGGCAACATAGCAATTTTGCCAGAATGTCTGGGTTCTCAGATTGCTGCTGACAAGGTCACTCTCATTATCCGTTATAGCCTACTACACTCTCAATAGCAATAGAGCACTTGATGCCAACATGATGCCCATGAAAATTCTTATTTAAAACAGGGTTTGTAAAACTCTGTATATCTATGGCACTGGGACAGACAACCAGCAGTTCTGCAGCATGTAAACATTTTACCCCTACCCCTGCAGAAATAGGATAAATTACCAAAGATTCTCATATGGTCCATTACATTAGACTATGTAACCGGTTTGACACTGCTAACTGGTTTTACACACAAACTAAAGAATGGGAGTGTGTTTCCATTGATGTAGGCCTATTTAGCCTTTGTCCTAACTTCATTGGGCAAAATCATCCCTCTGACACATTCCTCTTTTGACATTTTAATCCAAATTTGTGCATATAGCCTGTCTGAAAATGTTCCCTTGACTTGCAAAGTTTTGCATGACATCGAGTAGCGGTGGCCTACAATTCGCCAGCCAAGACAAAAAAATATCAATGTCGATTTCCAATCAATATCAATAGCCTATCATATATAAGAAGTACATTTTCTTAGAAATATATCTTTGCCCTGTGCTTCTCCGAGCATGCACTCCCAGACTAAATTTGGCCGTCCCCCAAATTCCTCCATGTACCCCGTTCTGTAAATTCCGAAATGTCCCATAGTAGCGATCTCATGCACAGCCATAAAACATAACCCGGAGGGTTAATTGCATTCCCTTGAAAAATATGTCTTGTAGCGAATGTTCTTTAGTGTCTATATAATTTTATAACCTTTAACAAATTTATTTTTATGAAAGATTTTTCACCAGCAAGGCTGAAGCAATAACTTGAACAAAAAAGACAAATGTTAGCTAGATTTTTTTTATTGTGTCAGAGTGATGAGTTTGGTCCTAAAGAAGCAGAGGCCCCTGATCTGTAATGACAGTGGCAGTGGCATGGCATTTGAAAAGCTTCAGCTTCCTGAGAGAGGTGGGGGGAGATGTGGGAGGGAGGTAGGGGCGAGGATCAGGTACAGCATCTGCACTGTAAACCCCAAGGCCTTTTGAACTCAGTTGTACTCAAAGTCAATGAAAAGTCATTATTACGTACATTTTTGTGGTACTGCTGACTCAAAACTAAATGATAAGTCACATCAACTACATTTTTAAAGATATAATAACAAATCCCAGCATGCTCTACTGCAGGTAGATTTTTGGTATTGTTTTTCATATCTGTGTTTTTGCATGTACATTGAGTGATTGGTTGATTAAATGTAATTCTACACAAAGTTAAATAATTGTTTTCTAAACTAATCCAATCATTGCATTTTTGCACCCATTACTGAAATGGTTGTTCCAGTTTTAATGGCTTAGGTAGTTTCCTCCCACTGTTCTTAAACCTGGCAGTCAATATTAATGCAGGTTAAGGGTGAATACAAATGTCAACTGTTGGGTAGCTATCAGACCTCAGTATAAGACCCACATGCAGACAGTTCGAAGTAACAAAAGTTTATTACAAAAACAGTAGGCAGGCAAATGATAGGTCAAGGGCAGGCAGTGATCCAGAGCAGAGTCCACAAGGTACAGAACGGCTGTAACGCACGTCGTCGGGAGAAGGAGGAGAGGACCAAGGTGCAGCGTAGTAAGTGTTCATACTATTTAATTAAAATATGAAACACTAGACAAAACAACAAACACGACAAACGAACAGTCCTGAAAGGTGAAACAAACACTAAACAGGAAACAACCACCCACAAACATAGGTGGGAACAGGCTACCTAAGTATGATTCTCAATCAGAGACAACGATAGACATCTGCCTCTGATTGAGAACCATACCAGGCCAAACACATAGAAATACAAAACAAGGACAACATAGAACACCAGACATAGAATTCCCACCCAAACTCACGCCCTGACCAACCAAAATAGAGAAATAAAAAGGATCTCTACGGTCAGGGCGTGACAACGACAGGCAGAATCAGGGTCAGGGCAGACAGAGGGCTGTGAGATAGAGGTTAAATCCTTGATACATGAAACGTGGGATGTATGCGGAGGGTGCCGGGCAACAGAAGATGAACAGCAGAGGGGCTAAGGATCTTGTAAATTGGAAAGGGACGATAAAACGGGGGGAAAGTTTGCGGGACTATACCTGGGGCAGATCCCGAGTAGACAGCCATATTCTCTGCCCAAGACGATAGCGGGGAGCCGGGGTCCGGTGGCGGTCCACCTGTAAACTATACCTGGAGGTAGTCTTGAGAAGAGCGGACCGAGCTCTCTTCCAGGTACGCCGACAGCGGCGGACGAACATCTTGGTAGAGGCTATGTTGACCTCTTCCTCTTGCTCCGGGAAGAGCGGGGGCTGATAACCCATGGAGCACTCGAAGGGCGAGAACCCAGTGGCCGAGCAGGGAAGGGTGTTCCAGGCGTACTCCACCCACACGAGTTGCTGGCTCCTGGTGGTGGGGTTGGCCATCTCCAGGTCCTGATTGGCACGCTCCGACTGGCCGTTGGATTGGGGATGAAACCCGGAGGACAGGCTGGCCGACGCCCCAATGAGTGTGCAGAATGCCTTCCAGAACCGGGACGAGAACTGAGGACCACGGATTTAAACCATCTCTACCGGATCCGGAAGACGTGCTGCACCATGAGCTGGGCTGTCTCCATGGCTGAAGGTTGCTTGGGGAGGGGAATGAAATGGGCGGCTTTGGAAAACCTGTCCACCACTATCCTGAGGATAGTGGTGTTGCCATCAGATGGAGGGAGACCAGTGACAAAGTACAGGGATATATGTGGCCAGGGACGGTGAGGGACAGGAAGAGGTTGAAGGAGGCCAGCCGGAGCTTGCCGAGGAGTCCCCCCCCCCCCCCCCCGGCTGGGAACGCTGGTTCTCTATCCCCCAGACAAGGGTAGCCGCCAGGCACAAGGTAGGAAGAATGGTCTCGGGGTCCGAGGGTGTAGAAGCCGGGGAGTAGGTTGATACCCCAGTCATAGGGTCGATGCGGAGGAAGCAAAGTGGCCCGGGTGAAAACCTCCCGGAGATCCTGGAACTCCGCTGGATCTGTGGAGAGGACCGAGGCTTCTTCCGAGCCCACAGGAAGACGTCCCGGGGCAGGCTGCGCCGACTTCAGGCAATGGGCGTGGCAGAACGGGCTCCAGTCCACGATAGTACCAGCAGTCCAGTTGATAAGGGGATTGT
The DNA here is from genome assembly GCF_016432855.1 of Salvelinus namaycush. Lineage (NCBI taxonomy): Eukaryota > Metazoa > Chordata > Actinopteri > Salmoniformes > Salmonidae > Salvelinus > Salvelinus namaycush. The sequence goes on from NC_052318.1 coordinate 28,873,912, forward strand.
GGCACTGGAGCCAAGAAAACCCCAATACCACGGGAACCTGAGGAGACTTCATGAGCATAAATTGTATAGACTCACTATGGTTCCAGGGCACACGCAGGTGGAGAGATTTAGACTGGTCGCCCCACAGCAGTAATGTGGGTAACCCTGCCTATAGAGCGCCCATCCAGTGCTCTAACATCCAGAGGACGGGAGGGGGGCTGAGTGGGGATTCCCAGCTTAGACACCAGGATGGCGTCCATGAAACTATCGTTGGCCCCAGAGTCAATGAGAACCCGGAGAGATTTAGACTGGTCACCCCACAGCAGGATGGCATGGAGAGGGGTGTGAGTAAGGGGAGAAAAAAACTCTCAGTATGCCCCACAAGAGTACTCGTACCAACTGATGAGCCTGATCGCTTTAAAGGACAGGTAGATACATAATGACCGGCAGTTCCACAATACAGACAGCTCTGAGTGTTAACTCTGCGTAAGTGTTTGGTTGGAGACAGCCGAGTTGCTTCGGCTCCGAAAAAGGAGAGTCGGCAGACCTCGGAGACTCTCGGGGAAGCTCGAGTAAGCTCGGATCCTCTCAGGGAAGTAGATGCCGGGGACTTCCGGAGTTCCTCTGGGGCAAGGTGGATCCTTGGGCGAGCGATTGGGACCGGAATCAGGCCTCCTCTCCCTCCTACGTTCCTGTAGCCACCCATCGATCCGTATGGTAAAGGTGATGAGCGAATCGAGATCCGTAGGCAGCTCCCGGGCTGCGAGCTCGTCCTTAACCTCCTCCGATAATCGATGAAGGAACGTGTCGAACAGGGATTCCGGGTTCCAGGCACTCTTGGCAGCCAACATGCGGAAATCAACCATATAGTCCGCCACACTGCGGGAGTCTTGGCGAAGCTGGAGTAACTTCCGAGCAGCCTCTTTCCCGGACAACAGAGAATCAAAAACCTTTTTCACCTCAGCCACGAACTCCTCCAGGCTGAAATGCACAGCAGATTGTTGTTCCCACACTGCAGTAGCCCAGGCGAGAGCCCTCCCGGACATTAGCATTTTGAGATACGCTATCTTCGAGCGGTCCGAGGGGAAGGACGAGGGAGAGACACACTGCTGACAGCGGTGTTACTGGGGGGCTGGGAGGCTACTGTTGTGGCCACGGGCCTCACAGATAATCCGCGGAATTGCTCCAGCAATGTATTCAAGGCACAGTCATGGCATTCTGCCAAGGTCTGGAATCCGTCCATAAGACCTTGGAGTAACTCCTCGTGTCTCCTTGGGAGGAGATGGCGTTGTGGAGCTGGTCCAAGTCTGCTGGGTCAGTCATGGCCAGTTCGTACTGTCAGACCTCAGGATAAGACCCAGATGCAGACTGTTCGAAGTAACAAAAGTTTCTTACAAAAACAGGGGGCAGGCAAATGATAGGTCAAGGGCAGGCAGAGGTCAGTAATCCAGAGCAGAGTCCGAAAGGTACAGAGTCCGAAAGGTACAGAACAGCAGGCAGGCTCAGAGTTAGGGCAGGCAGAGTGGTCAAAACCGGGAAACTGGAAGACCGGGACTAGAGAGAAAAACAGGAGTACGGGATAAACGCTGGTATGCTTGACGAGACAAGACGAACTGGCAACAGACAAACAGAAAACACTGGTAGAAATTCACAGGAGATAAGGGGGGAAATGGGCGACACCTGGAGGTGGAGACACGCACAAGACAGGTGAAACAGATCAGGTTGTGAGAGGTACCCTAATGCTGGCTAGATTCCAATTGGAATTACACATCACTTTGCAAGCCAGCATATAGTGATTTACAGTTAGGGTTGCAAAATTCTGGTAAATTTCCCAGGTTTTCCAGAAATCCTAGTTGGAAGTTTACTGGAAGAAAATTTGCGAACGTTTGTGGAATTTTGCAACCTTATTTGCAGGCCTGTAAACTATGATTTTCAGGCCACTGTTTAAGGCCGTATGAAATATGAAATGGTTCAATTATAATGATAACATTTGCCTAGAAACTCACTTGGTGAAGGACACATGACTGAAAATGAACAAATTCAACAACCATGTGTAGCCAGGTGGTAAAAGCACATAGCTGTATTCATTTACAGCCACTAGATGGCACTGCCCACTAGATGGCACTGCCCCACACATAAATAATGTGTGCAAGCGGTTATGGGATTGCGCATGCACAGTGTGTAAGTGAGTTTCACTGGAGAGCTGTTGAAATCCATTGTGGGTCCGATGTTACTTTAGATGGGTAAATAATACTTTTTTATCTTACTCTTGTACCTGAATATATCATATTTTCCATCATCTGCAGTGTATAAGAGTTTGTCTTGTAATATTTATGCCAGATGGTCATGCTAGCTTGTTGATACTTTCAGGTTGACATGAGGATATTAGCTTTTTGCTAGCTGAATACCAGTGTTCTCAGAACCACGTTGTGGAGTTGATAATAACATTATTTGAAGCGTGAGTAATTATCAGAATTACATTCTATTTCATGTAAAGTTTTAGGCTGTTGTATTTTGTTTCATTTTTGAATTGTAATGTACAGTTGAAGTCGGAAGTTTACATACACTTAGGTTGGAGTCATTAAAATTCATTTTTCAACCACTCCACAAATGTCTTGTTAACAAACTATTCTTTTGGCAAGTCGGTTAGGACATCTACTTTGTGCATGACACAAGTAATTTTTCCAACAATTGTTTACAAACAGATTATTTCACTTATAATTCACTGTATCACAATTCCAGTGGGTCAGAAGTTTACTGTGCCTTTAAACAGCTAGGACAATTCCAGAAAATGATATCATGGGAAAATCAAAAGAAATAAGCGAAGACCTCAGAAAAAAATTGTAGACCTCCACAAGTCTGGTTCATCCTTGGGAGAAATTTCCAAACGCCTGAAGGTACCACGTTCATCTGTACAAACAATAGCCCACAAGTATAAACACCATGGGACCACGCAGCTGTCATACCGCTCAGGGAGGAGACACCTTCTGTCTCCTAAAGATGAATGTACTTTGGTGCGAAAAGTGCAAATCAATCCCAGGTACAAAAGTATCTATATCCACAGTAAAACGAGTCCAATATAGACATAACCTGAAAGGCCGCTCAGCAAGGAAGAAGCCACTGCTCCAAAACCGCCATAAAAAAGCCAGACTACGGTTTGCAACTGCAAATGGGGACAAAGATTGTACTTTTTTTTGAGAAATGTCCTCTGGTCTGATGAAACAAAAATAGAACTGTTTGGCCATAATGACCATTCTCATGTTTGGAGGAAAAAGCCGAAGAACACCATCCCAACCGTGAAGCACAGGGGTGGCAGCATCATGTTGTGGGGGTGCTTTGCTGTACAAGGGGCTGGTGCACCTCACAAAATAGATGGCATCATGAGGTAGGAGAATTATGTGGATATATTGAAGCAACACCTCAAGACATCAGTCAGGAAGTTAAAGCTTGGTCGCAAATGGGTCTTCCAAATGGACAATGACCCCAAGCATACTTCCAAAGTTGTGGCAAAATGGCTTAAGGACAAAAAAGTCAAGGTATTGTCAAGGTAGTGGCCATCACAAAGCCCTGACCTCAATCCCATAGAAAATTCACTTGATTGTGATTTAGAATGATCTTTACTTTATGGTGACTTCACCTTGTAGATTTCCCTTCCACATTATCCTATTTTAAATGTAAACTTTGACAGAATAAACAACCCCAAATTAGCTGGCGTGCTGGGTTTAATTTTGCCAGGCTACACATGTCTCTGTCACTAACATATACAGTCATGGGTGGTAACTCTACAATTCAATCGAAAAGGCAAGGCACACTGGGAAATTATTGGAGGCGTGGCTTAATGGGGGGTGTTAAATTTAAGTATACCTTACAAATAACAAACTGCATTTGTATTACTCATATGAAGCTAGTACTGCTCTCTTCAGCTATTTAAGTTTCTTAACTGACTTTTTTTAGGTAATCGGTTTCCTCGAAATGTTTGAGTAGCCAGAACATATCCGGTTTTACAGTGCAGGCATTACAATTTCTGTCTTGGCTCGGCTGAGGAAAATGTATGCAAAGCTATTCATGTGCTGCTGCAGCAAGCGCTGCTGCTGAGATGCGCAGAGAGAGCAAAAAAAGAGGCACAGGCAGGCACTCACAGACGCACCAGTCTGGAAATAGCAGATCAAGGTGCTTACACGCAAAGTAAATTGATCACACTTGAAAGTGCATGGGATGATTTCTGGAGATAAGGCGCTCGCGTGTTAATAGCAGCTGACATGCTGTCAGGGGAAATCCGCACGCACACCATTTACTTGTAGTTAAAATGTCACCATTTTATGTTTTTGTTTTGTGATAGCTACCTATGTGGTAGAAACATGGTGAAAATATGCGGTTGAGTCTTTGGCTATTGTGGTTAGCTAATAGAAATACATATTGTGTTTTCACTGTAAAACATTTTAAAAATTGGAAATGATGGCTGGATTCACAAGATATTTATCTTTCATTTGCTGTATTGGACTTGTGATTTCATGATATTTATATGCTATTATTTACTTGTGGCGCTATGCTAGGCTATGCTAGTCAGCTTTTACTGATGAGGATGCTCCCGGATCCGGGGTGGGTGTTAAGTAAAGGTTAAAGGGAAATATAATGTATGATGATCTATATGTGTAATAGCTTGAGAAAGTATAGATTTAATATCAGATCAAATTATATGCAGGGAACAGATTTCACATGGATTAGTTGTATCTTATTTGTTTAGGTTACAATGTCTCGGAGATATAGTCCTGCATTAATACTCCATACTCCATCCCTGTCTATCCAGAGGCTGTATACTTCTGTCAGTCTGTACTAACTGCTTCAGTAACACTGCTCCCCTGCTGTGAGCCTGGGAGCCTTGCTGTACTGTACATAATGATTTGTGTGACGGCCTCTGATTCCCCCTTTCCAGGCATTGTATTTATTTCCATATCTCTCATCCTCTCTCTCCAATGGGGCCTAATTTGTTGTAGAGAATGTTGTTGAAAGTGACATTCTCCCCTGCCTCAGTGCTCCACAAAACAGCAGATGGGGGGCTTGAGATACACAATGTGGTAAGGTATTGTGTGTGTGTGTGTGTGTGTGTGTGTGCGTGCGTGCGTGCGTGCGTGCGTGCGTGCGTGCGTGCGTGCGTGCGTGCGTGCGTGCGTGCGTGCGTGCGTGCATGTGTGCGTTGCTGCATGTGTGTTGGAGAGAGAAAGACAGAAAGGGAGTAACTGTTGTTTGATCATTTCTATTTTCACACATTCTTTATAATGTGAGATCTCTTTGAGGTTTGTTATAACTCATCCATTCTCCACCAGTTCTATAGCAATGCAAGCGAGAGGCAATGCCATATCCTTTCCCTGTCAACAGCAGAGCAGCAATATAGCTCTGAACTTATCAAGGTTAGGGTCAGTATATGAATGAGACCAGGGCAACAGGCATGCAGCATGCTTTCACTCACGTCCCAGGAGAAACTTGGCATGAATCAGTGAACATAGTCATCAAAACAAAAACAAAAAAGTTCTTTGACATATGGTCACCTTGGTGTAGAGACAGAGAGATATAGAATGGTAAGCCATTTTGACATCACACACACACTCAAACACACACACACACACGTCAGAGCTTTTACACAGCATGCCTTGTAAAGCTGTCCTTGTGAAACATGTTCAAAACATCAGGATCTGACTGCCAAAATGACATGCCGCTACACTCCAGTGGATTGTCAAATAAAAGGTTCCCTGTGATATGTATAAACAACAACCTGTTTCTACTGATATTGGATTTGCCTTATTGTGCCGCACAAATTTGAGTTACACATTGTACAAGCCTTCGACTTTAACACGAAGCATTGGTCTTCTGTTTGACAGGTCTAAAGGTACTATTCACTGTGTCTTTCTGGGGGATGCAACATGTGCCAACAATATGTATGAGTTTAGCTACAGTATACTCACAAAATCTCTCTCTCTCTCTCTCACACACATAACTCGTTAGTGTGCTACTGCAGCTTGGTTAACACACACACAAACACTGTGGACGTGGGGCTCTCACGCATGGGGGTGGGTAAGAGTTCACAGGAGACAGCGGGCTGTTGCTTAACAGACAGGCTCTGAAACGCATGGCAAAGTAATTGCGGTGAAGGAATAATTTGACACCCACTTGGCTATGATAGCCTGCAATTCTCTGGCTCTTCCTGAACGCAGGGTGGGGAAGCTGTGCTTTCGCTCTGCAGAGCTGTCTACACACACAGCTCCAGGGCAAAGCTCCAATGCAAGGCTACTGTCTAGTCTACCCGCTTTTGTACTTATTTTCTTTTATAAAATCTATATCCAGTATAGAGGGATTATATTTCTGTATCAAAACAATTCATTGTGGGAAGACTTAGCGAATGCCTTTGCCTCCTCAATTGTGGATATTGTTTTTAGAAAAAGGTTTCAGTCTCAATGAATTTCACTCAATTCATTGAGAATGACAGCGCAATTTGTCACTCACAGGTTTGTGACAATCCCATTTAAAAAGATACCAAAGCATCATCACTCATGGACAAAAAGCATGAGGAGCAGATATCACTGACACATAGTGATATGTTATACAGTTTTTTTTCTTACTGCACTGATTTATTTTGAGAAATTAATCTACACTGTCTTGGTTCTATCTGTCCCTCTCTTTTGATTTGAGCCTCTTCATATTTTCATAGACAGGCTTCAATGAAACATGTCTGACATCTTGTCCTCACGGAAATGACAAGCTGAAAATGGAATGGAAATCTGTCCTCCATGTATTTATTTAGGACTGTGTACATATATGTTAGTAGGCCTAGGCCTGGTTGGACCATGATGGAGAAAATAACCTAGTAGGACACAGTGACTAACTCCAGATGTCATCTACCGTACATGCCTAGATAATACCTTAATAGAACAGTTCTAGAACAGTAATATAACAGTTCTAGAACAGTAATGGAACAGTAATATAGCAGTAATGGAACAGTAATAGAGCAGTAATACAACAGTTCTAGAACTGTAATAAAACAGTAATATGGCAGTAATAGAACAGTTCTAGAACAGTAATGGAACAGTAATATAGCAGTAATAGAACCGTTCTAGAACAGTAATTTAGCAGTAGAAGAACAGTTCTAGAACAGTAATAGAACAGTTATAGAACAGTAATGGAACAGTAATAAAACCGTAATATAGCAGTAATGGAACAGTAATGGAACAGTAATAGAACAGTAATATAGCAGTAATAGAACACTTCTACAACAGTAATGGAGCAGTAATAAAACAGTGATATAGCAGTAATAGAACTTCTAATTTAACACCCTTTGAGTGCCGATAAAAGGGATTTTCATGTCAGATCTCTAATAGAACAGTTCTAATACCTTAATATAACAGTTATAGAACAGTAATATAACAGTTATAGAACAGTAATGGAACAGTAATATAGCAGTAATAGAACAGTACTAGAGCAATAATAGAGCAGTAATAGAATAGTTCGATAACAGTAATAGAACAGTAATATAGCAGTAATAGAACAGATCTAGAGCAGTAATAGAAGAGTAATGGAACAGTAATGAACAGTGCTAGAACAGTAATGGAGCAGTAATAGAACAGTTCTAGAACAGTAATGGGGCAGTAATATAACAGTAATAAAACAGTAATATAGCAGTAATAGAACAGTAATAAAACAGTAATATAGCAGTAATAGAACAGTAATAAAACAGTAATATAGCAGTAATAGAACAGTAATAAAACAGTAATATAGCAGTAATAGAACAGTTCTAGAACAGTAATGGAGCAGTAGTAGAACCGTTCTAGAACAGTAATAGAATAGTAATAAAACAGTAATATAGCAGTAATAGAACAGTTCTAGAACAGTAATGGAACAATAATAGAACAGTTCTAGAACAGTATAAAAAGCAGTAGTAGAACCATTCTAGAACAGTAATATAGCCGTAATAGAACAGTAATAGAATAGTCATTAAACAGTATATTAGCAGTAATAGAACAGTTATAAGATTGTCATAAAACAGTAATATAGCAGTAATAGAATAGTAATAAAACAGTAATATAGCAGTAATAGAATAGTAATACAGTAATATAGCAGTAATAGAATAGTAATAAAACAGTAATATAGCAGTAATAGAATAGTAATAAAACAGTAATATAGCAGTAATAGAATAGTCATAAAACAGTAATATAGCAGTAATAGAATAGTAATAAAACAGTAATATAGCAGTAATAGAACAGTAATAGAACAGAAATAAAACAGTAATAGAACAGTTCTAGAACAGTACTAGAACAGTTATAAAACAGTAATATAGCAGTAATAGAACAGTAATAGAACAGTTATGGAACAGTAATTTAGCAGTAATGGAACTGTAATGGAACAGTAATATAGCAGTAATAGAACAGTAATAGAACAGTAATGGAGCAGTAATAGAACAGTTCTAGAACAGTAATATGGCAGTAATATAACAGTTCTGGAACAGTAATACAGCAGTGATAGAACAGTTCTAGAACAGTAATGGAGCAGTAATAAAACAGTAATAAAACAGTAATATAGCAGTAATAGAACAGTTCTAGAACAGTAATATAGCAATAATAGAACAGTAATATAGCAGTAATAGAATAGTAATAAAACAGTAATATAGCAGTAATAGAATAGTAATAAAACAGTAATATAGCAGTAATAGAATAGTAATAAAACAGTAATATAGCAGTAATAGAATAGTAATAAAACAGTAATATAGCAGTAATAGAATAGTCATAAAACAGTAATATAGCAGTAATAGAATAGTAATAAAACAGTAATATAGCAGTAATAGAACAGTAATAGAACAGAAATAAAACAGTAATAGAACAGTTCTAGAACAGTACTAGAACAGTTATAAAACAGTAATATAGCAGTAATAGAACAGTAATAGAACAGTTATGGAACAGTAATTTAGCAGTAATGGAACTGTAATGGAACAGTAATATAGCAGTAATAGAACAGTAATAGAACAGTAATGGAGCAGTAATAGAACAGTTCTAGAACAGTAATATGGCAGTAATATAACAGTTCTGGAACAGTAATACAGCAGTGATAGAACAGTTCTAGAACAGTAATGGAGCAGTAATAAAACAGTAATAAAACAGTAATATAGCAGTAATAGAACAGTTCTAGAACAGTAATATAGCAATAATAGAACAGTAATAGAATAGTCATAAAACAGTAACATAGCAGTAATAGAATAGTCATAAAACAGTAATATAGCAGTAATAGAACAGTTCTAGAACAGTAATAAAACAGTAATAGAACAGTAATAGAACAGTAATAGAACAGTAATAGAACAGTAATAGAACAGTAATAGAACAGTAATAGAATAGTCATTAAACAGTATATTAGCAGTAATAGAACAGTTATAAGATAGTCATAAAACAGTAATATAGCAGTAATAGAACAGTAATAGAATAGTCATAAAACAGTAATATAGCAGTAATAGAACAGTTCTAGAACAGTAATAGAACATAAATAAAACAGTAATAGAACAGTTCTAGAACAGTACTAGAACAGTTATAAAACAGTAGGCCAGCCATTCCAACAGCTCAGAAAATGGTTGGATGACTCATTATGTGTGTGAGTAACGGGATGTTTTAAGTATTTAACCGCGGATGTCATTAATATGCTAAGCATCCCGGGCTGGCTGGCTTTGTCTTCACTGCTCCTCAAATCCATTGTTCAAGACCGACCAGTTCAAGTGACTAGCCCTGAAAACCACTCCATGGATTATATAAAGTGTCAGTACACATCAAATAAGGTATTTCAGGAAAGAGTTACTAGGTTGATCATGATTGTTTAACAGGTGTGTGTATTGTAGATTATTTTAGGGACAAGATGGCAATGTTTCAACTTCTTTATCATGTCAAAATATTTCCCGGCATTATCTTTTAAATCACACTTAACACACAGCGACAAAACATATCCATGTCATCCTCCTCAGGGTTGATCCCCCAGTGTGTGCAGGGATGTGCAGGGTCTGGTCCTTCCCTCAGCCTCAGCCCTGCACCGTAGTGCGTCTACCAGCCTGCCAGGAGCATGTCAACCTAGAGGGTTTCCAATCAATCTATCAGCCAGATTGGCCTCTCGTCCATCCATCTGTCACCATCACTCCATCAATTTGTCTTCCAGCCTGCCGTTACGTTCGAGGCTGTCGTTCATTCATGGGATTTTCCTATGTTTTATACACTGCTCAAAAAAATAAAGGGAACACTAAAATAACACATCCTAGATCTGAATGAATGAAATATTCTTATTAAATACTTTTTTCTTTACATAGTTGAATGTGCTGACAACAAAATCACACAAAAATTATCAATGGAAATCAAATTTATCAACCCATGGAGGTCTGGATTTGGAGTCACACTCAAAATTAAAGTGGAAAACCACACTACAGGCTGATCCAACTTTGATGTAATGTCCTTAAAACAAGTCAAAATGAGGCTCAGTAGTGTGTGTGGCCTCCACGTGCCTGTATGACCTCCCTACAACGCCTGGGCATGCTCCTGATGAGGTGACGGATGGTCTCCTGAGGGATCTCCTCCCAGACCTGGACTAAAGCATCCGCCAACTCCTGGACAGTCTGTGGTGCAACGTGGCGTTGGTGGACGGAGCGAGACATGATGTCCCAGATGTGCTCAATTGGATTCAGGTCTGGGGAACGGGCGGGCCAGTCAATAGCATCAATGCCTTCCTCTTGCAGGAACTGCTGACACACTCCAGCCACATGAGGTCTAGCATTGTCTTGCATTAGGAGGAACCCAGGGCCAACCGCACCAGCATATGGTCTCACAAGGGGTCTGAGGATCTCTTCTCGGTACCTAATGGCAGTCAGGCTACCTCTGGCGAGCACATGGAGGGCTGTGCGGCCCCCAAAGAAATGCCACCCCAATCCATGACTGACCCACCGCCAAACCGGTCATGCTGGAGGATGTTGTAGGCAGCAGAACGTTCTCCACGGCATCTCCAGACTCTGTCACGTCTGTCACATGCTCAGTGTGAACCTGCTTTCATCTGTGAAAAGCACAGGGCGCCAGTGGCGAATTTGCCAATCTTGGTGTTCTCTGGCAAATGCCAAACGTCCTGCACGGTGTTGGCATGTAAGCACAACCCCCACCTGTGGACGTCGGGCCCTCATACCACCCTCATGGAGTCTGTTTCTGACCGTTTGAGAAGACACATGCACATTTGTGGCCTGCTGGAGGTCATTTTGCAGGGCTCTGGCAGTGCTCCTCCTGCTCCTCCTTGCACAAAGGCGGAGGTAGCGGTCCTGCTGCTGGGTTGTTGCCCTCCTACGGCCTCCTCCACGTCTCCTGATGTACTGGCCTGTCTCCTGGTAGCGCCTCCATGCTCTGGACACTACGCTGACAGACACAGCAAACCTTCTTGCCACAGCTCGCATTGATGTGCCATCCTGGATGAGCTGCACTACCTGAGCCACTTGTGTGGGTTGTAGACTCCGTCTCATGCTACCACTAGAGTGAAAGCACCGCCAGCATTCAAAAGTGACCAAAACATCAGCCAGGAAGCATAGGAACTGAGAAGTGGTCTGTGGTCACCACCTGCAGAACCACTCCTTTATTGGGGGTGTCTTGCTAATTGCCTATAATTTCCACCTGTTGTCTATTCCATTTGCACAACAGCATGTGAAATTTATTGTCAATCAGTGTTGCTTCCTAAGTGGACAGTTTGATTTCACAGAAGTGTGATTGACTTGGAGTTACATTGTGTTGTTTAAGTGTTCCCTTTATTTTTTTGAGCAGTGTATATATTTCCACACTATGAGGTTGGAATAATACTGTGAAAATGATAATGCCCTTTTAGTGTATGAGTTGTTTGAAAAGACTGCCTGAAATGTCAGCCTGTTTTGGTGGGATGGAGCTTTGGCCTTTCCATGGTAACATCACCATGAGGTAAATTAGTTAATAGACCAATTAGAAAGAGAGTTCCAAACCTCTCTGCTAGTTTTCAGTTTTCCTCTCTCCACCCTAATACTCCCAGACAGTCCATCAAAATTCTTGCTTGAGAAATTGTTCTTTGCTAAGAAACTATTTTATTTATTTTTTGACCATTTTAATTGAAAACAATCACACTAAGATACTTAATTGTTACCCAGAAATTATTTTATATTTAGATAAAAACTGCTGCATCAAACCTTTAAATTAATTCTTAAACCCCTAACACTGCAATGTAAACACCAAGGCTAAGGAAGACTTCATGTCAATGTTAATTGTTTAGAGATAATTTACCCATTTGGAAAATAGTTTTAAATAGTCAATATGCCATTGGGGCTAAGACAAAAAAAACCTGTGGGTAAGATCAATATGAATAGAATTGTGATTTTCTTGTAGTGGTCATCGTCAGACGCCTATACACTGCTCATACTGTTTCACTGAGATTAAGTCTATTGCTTTAATAAAAGTGATAATTTTTCTTCATCTGAAAAGCCCACAAAAATGTTCAAAGACAACCACTTCACATTGTGTGAAGCTCAACATTTGGCAATAGAAAAACCTGGGCATGGGCCTTCAGCTGACTTGTCAGGCATTTTATCTTGTGTGAAGCATTTGTGCAGATGACGCCATCGTTATGAAAGATTTTTCATTTGATTTGTGGATTCTACGCTTGGTTCAGCCCAGAGAGCTGCTCTGCGGAGCGTTACCATGTCTACCTCGCCAGCAGAAACCTGTGAACCGTGTTGCCACTTCACTCACTGTGCAACAGGACTTATTGTTCCAGAACCCAAGGTCAGCGGAACTTTGCTCTGTAATGGGTCTAAATACAGACCATTACTATCACCCCCCAAAAAAAACTTCTAAGAAGGTCTATTATTAACTCTTGTTATTTTTAACAAATGGAGAAGTCCTTTTTGTCCGCAGAAGTTGCTCAGGTATCATCCTGTCAGTTCATTACAGTCCATTTGATTGAGGGCCTGGTGCATTATGGGAAAAGCCGGTTGATGTCCGCAAACTCCTAATGATCTGTATTTGTCACTACTTATTGAGGCCCTGCCACATCTCATGAACAATTCATGAGCACTTCTGTCTCTCTCATGTTGAAAGCTGCCACATAATTGAATGTAATAGTTTATATTCTTCTTCAGTATGCTACACTACTTTAGTAAACGCAAGATTTGTATAACATGATGGTTCCAGTTATAATTCACAATGCCTCCTACTAATAACTCTGCCTGTTTGAACATAATGTGAATGTTTATGTGTGTGTAATTATGTGTATATAGTATACAGTACCAGTCAAAAGTTTGGACACACTTCCAGGGTTTTTCTTTCTACATTGTAGAATAATAGTGAAGACATCAAAACTATAAAATAACACATATGGAATCATGTAGTAACTAAAAAAGTGTTAAACAAATCAAAATATATTTTATATTTGACATTCTTCAAAGTAGCACCCCTTTGCCTTGATGACAGCTTTGCACACACTTTGCAAGTACAGGGAGTGAACATTTAATGGAAACGGACATCAAACAAAACAAGAACAGCATCTGGATGGGGGGGAACAAAACGACATTACGACAATAATGCTGACACGGGGAACAAAACTGAGGAACAGACAGATATAGAGCAATCAACAACGTGAAGGAGTCCAGGTGAGTCTAATGAGCGCTGATGCGTGTAATTATGGTGACAGGTGTGTGTAATGAAGGGCAACCTGGCACCCTCGAGCACCAGAGGGGGGGAGCGGGAACAGGTGTGACAGTTGGCTGCTTTTCCTTCACTCTGAGGTCCAACTCATCCCAAACCATCTCAATTGGGTTGAGGTGCGGTGATTGTGAAGGCCAGGTCATCTGATGCAGCACTCCATCACTGTCCTCCTTGGTCAAATAGCCCTTACACAGCCTGGAGGTGTGTTGGGTCATTGTCCTGTTGAAAAACAAATTATAGTCCTACTAAGTGCAAACCAGATGGGATGGCGTATCGCTGCAGAATGCTGTTGTAGCCATACTGGTTAAGTGTGCCTTGAATTCTAAATCAATCACAGACAGTGTCACCAGCAAAACTTCCCCACACCATCACACCTCCTCCATGCTTCACGGTGGGAATCACATATGCGGAGATCATCCGTTCACCTACTCTGCATCTCACAAAGACACGGTGGTTGGAACCCAAAATCTCAAATTTGGACTCATCAGACCAAAGAACAGATTTCCACCTGTCCAATGACCTTTGCTCGGTTTCTTGGCCCAAGCAAGTCTCTTCTTATTATTGGTGTCCTTTAGAAGTGGTTTCTTTTTAGCAATTTGACCATGAAGGCCTGTAAGTAAGTATATCACTGCAAGGTCTTTACCTGTTTATTCAGCGCATGTGACAAATAACATTTGATTTTGATTTTGATTGACGCAGTCTCCTCTGAACAGTTGATGTTGAGATGTGTCTGTTACTTGATCTCTGTGAAGCATTTATTTGGGCTGCAATTTCTGAGGCTGGTAACTCTAATGAACTTATCCTCTGCAGCAGAGGTAACTCTGGGACTTCCTTTCCTATGGCGGTCCTCATGAAAGCCAGTTTCATCATAACGCTTGATAATTTTTGTGACTGCACTTGAAGAAATCTTTATAAAATTCTTGACATTTTCCTGATTGACTGACCTTCATGTTAAAATGTAATGGACTGTCATTTCTCTTTGCTTATTTGAGCTGTTCTTGCCATAATATGGCCTTGGTCTTTTACCAAATAGGGTTATCTTCTGTATACCACCCCTGCCTTGTCACAACACAACTGATTGGCTCAAAAGCATTAAGAAGGAAAGAAATTCCACAAATTAACTTTTTACTTTTTTGCTAATTGAAATGCATTCTAAGTGACTACTTCATGAAGCTGGTTGAGAGAATGCCAAGAGTGTGCAAAGCTGTCATCAAGGCAAAGGGTGGCTTTTTGAAGAATGTCAAATATAAAATATATTTTGATTTGTTTAACACTTTTTGGGGTTACTACATGATTCCATATGTGTTATTTCATTGTTTTGATGTATTCACTATTATTCTACGAAGTAGAAAATAGTAAAAATAAAGAAAAACCCTTGAATGAGTAGGTGTGTCCAAATTTTGGACTACATCTAAAATCAGATTAGATTACACAGTCTTGCACTTGCAAATGCCATGGACTCTACAATGATTTTCCGTTACATAAAATTAAGTATGCTCTATAAAGACCTAGTTGTCACCCATATGAATCAATATGATTGAACACACTGAAGCCTGTACCAGTGACATTAACAGGCATACTGAGAAAATCTCCTGATTTTAATATATGGGGCCTATCAAAATTCTCTTTCCTCATGTTACTTCCCCTGGTTCAAACAATCAATCACATTTGCATTTCAAATCCGCTGGTCAGTATGAGAATAAATGGGAACAGAAGGAGGAGAACACTTAAGATGGACGATATATAATCTACTGTAATAGTTGAATTGCCAAGCACTGTAACTCATAGTTAAGAATTGATTAGAGTTTGTTTGAACCCTTTCTATGAACTGTTCTTCATATGGTATGCTGATAGTGGACTTTCACTAGACAACTCCAGCTCTAAGAAATCTACTTTTCAAATGTGTGTGCCATTTTTCTTTCATTTCCATAGATAAATTGATACACTTATGCTGTGTGCTTTTCAACTTCGTCTTAGTCCCAGCACAGTGGAGCATTTTCCATATCTGTCATCTGTGCAAATACACCAAGACAGCTTCCAAATATAGCCTGAGATCAAATGTAACAAGGAGAAAAAAACACACTGACAAAAAACCTCTCCTCCTCCCCTCATGTTTACCTTCAACTGTGTGATACCAAAATACACTGTAGATTGCATCGTGAATATTGAGGATGACGGTTGACCTAAAAACTCAGTCATTTTTTATTATATTTTAATCTCTTTCTTCCTCCCACCATTCTGAACTATAGAATGAAGCACATACAGAATATTACAATTGTTCTATTTATTCAATATATTATCATATTGTCCATAACTCAATAGTGAGCAAATGGCATGGGTAAGTTCAACTCCCAAGTTCAATCAACTAAGATAAAAGATTGAATCACTGAAGCTGAAGTACTGAATATACTAAAACTGAGTCAATTCTATATTGGAGAATCCATAACACATGAACAGAAACCATTCAAAAGTGTGTACTGTGTACATCCAGATGATACCAACAAAACCCCCCCAAAAGTTTTGAATTTTCACTACAACTATGGGTGTTGGCTGAGTGGCTCGATAGCATCAGGCCCTATTAGCCGAGGGCATGTGTTCAGTGTGTTCAGTGAGTGTACAAACACAACACAGGCAGGAGGCAGAGACAGAGACAGTGTGTGACGGCAGGCTGGGGTGCATGTAGACCCTCCCCCATCACCATCACCCCCATCCATGGATCGCATGATATAAAAGAAGGGTGCACAAACATTTTCTGTTCCCTCGTTTGTCCTAGAAACAAAACACACAGACACACAGACACGCACCCTCTCACAAGCACACACACACAAACTCCTCCTCAAACTCTGCTAATTGTTCCTTTTATGAAACAAAAAGAAGAACAGAATATCTCATTGTGCAGTCGAGGGGAGGAGGGGCGGGACAGAGGAGGGAGGTTAGTTATGGTGCGGGGAGATCTCTCTGGAATACGAGGCAGGGATATTTTCCAATTACTCAGTCCTCTCTCCCTCGCATCCCACAGGGCAAGAGAAGCAAAGGCAAAGTCGCGCTCGTTTATTAGTATTAGGGTCTCGTTCCCCCTGCGAGGCCGCTCTGCTCTCCCCCTCTCCCACAGCGCCGCACACACAGGATCACGCTAATAGAATTTGTAAGCCTCCAAATTAAGTGGATTGTAAAAGAAAAAATGACAAGAAATATGTTTGCAGGGAGAAGGGACCTGTGGGCTGGGGTTGCAAGGTTTCTTGGGCAGAATTGGGTGGGTGAGTGTGCGCGGTACAGCCAGAGAGAGGTGAACGGAATGAATACAGTGACTTAATTTCATCCTAATTTGTCTGCTACTTGCCTGCCCTGGATCGCCCACTTGCATTAATGGAGATGAAAACGTTTTACAACCATTATTTACAGGCTCACCTACAGTGGTAAGTCCATGATGGAAGGTGCCCGCTTCATCCAAAATGATCTCGTTTGTGACAGTACATTTACAAGGTAGTGTTTCATTAGGTGCTTATAAACACACGTCTGTTATAAATATGGAAATTGTTAGTAGTGATAAAAAGACAGTATGACCTATACAAACACTAACCTCACAAATCACTCACTAGAAGGGTTCCAAGAAGATAATAATGTCATCACCCAGAGCCAAATGCAGCATCTCACGAGAGACTAGGAAGATCATTTATATTTCCATAATGGAGAAGCATTGTTCCTCAGGATTTGTATAGATTATAAGGATCAAAAGGATGATCTGGTGCTATCTTTGGTCGAAGCCTCATCCAACGATTTCATAGCACTGATGTTACTTGAGGTCTGACATCTAAAGGTCACCAAAGGTCAGAGTGAATATTTAAACCCTAAAGTTAAACCCTAATGGATAATGTTTGGGGGAACCAAACAGGTCTTTATCAACCAGCCACTACAAAATATCAGAAATGCAATCATGATAATGTATGGATGATATAGATCACTCTGGTCCTTGATTAATCCCACTGTACCCACACTACCACCAAATAGTAGTTGTTTTTTAAACAATGAATATTATATTTTTGATACTGCTGAAGCAGCAGTTACACTTCCTAGGGTTCATACTAAACATAAAACATGACATAATACATATACATTAAGAGACAAGTACAGCACAAGGACATTTAAAATAAGAAAACATGCTTCATACATTTATGCCTTAGCATTCCATGTATCGTGTACTCATTATAGCAGAAATACTGCAGCCATTATTTTCCCATATGTTGCGATCCTTTGCTCTACCGTTACAATTACTTTGTCTAAGCAGGTCCTGATATCCTAATCTCACAACACCAGTTGTTCTGTAAACACCAGAGAGAATCTCACAAAATCCGGAACCATGTCCTTGAGTCAGTGTGTCTCAGCGTGTCTCAGTGTGTCTGCAGGCCCAGACAATACAGCACCGTAGATGAGCCTTCTGCTGTAAATGTATCTGTCTCTCAACAGAGATGTTTAGTTTACTGTGCCGGTAATTTACAGAAGTATCCTCAAGATGAAGCTTTCTTCTTTATCAAGATAAATGAGCTTTGCATGACAACAGAGTGCGCTTACAATTATCCACTTCAGTGCCATCGTGAGTCAGATACTGCAGAATGCCAGATTGTCACTGTCTCAGGAGGGAAGGCTGTGAGGGAGGGGAAGTATTTTCGCAGGAAACGGGAGGAGAAGAGATGAAAAGAGAAAAGGAGGAAAAAATGCTCAATATAATTTGGTTAATTTGGAGGAATTGACCGACTTCACAACAACGTTAAACAGGGGTCAGATATTCCTTGAAGGAGGGGTCACAGGGTTCAATAAAGAGGACATTACTCTTAATGGTGGATTGTCAGATGAAAGCTTGGTGTATCTGCATCAAGGGACTAAGAATAGTTTGTGGCAGTGTTGTGTCAAAGATTAATTCCGTTTTTAAATGTGGTCCACTGTAAATAATTTTCAACATCAACAGTGAAGAGGCCACTCCGGGATGCTGGCCTTCTAGGCAGAGTTGCAAAGAAAAAGCCATACCTCAGACTGGCCAATGAAAATAAAATATTAAGATGGGCAAAAGAACACAGACACTGGACAGAGGAACTCTGCCTAGAAGGCCAGCGTCCCGGAGTCGCCTCTTCACTGTTGATGTTGAGACTGGTGTTTTGCGGGTACTATTTAATGAAGCTGCCAATTGAGGACTTGTGAGGTGTCTGTTTCTCAAACTAGACACTGTATTGTACTTGTCCTCTTGCTCAGTTGTGCACCGGGGCCTCCCACTTCTCTTTCTATTCTGGTTAGAGCCAGTTTGCGCTGTACTGTGAAGGGAGTAGTACACAGCATTGTGCGAGATCTTCAGTTTCTTGGCAGTTTCTCACATGGAATAGCCTTCATTTCTCAGAACAAGAATAGACTGATGAATTTCAGAAGAAAGGTCTTTGTTTCTGGCCATTTTGAGCCCAGAAATGCTGATGCTCCAGATACTCAACTAGTCTAAAGAAGGCCAGTTTTATTGCTTCTTTAATCAGTACAACAGTTTTCAGCTGTGCTAACATAATTGCAAAAGGGTTTTCTAATGATCAATAAGTCTTTTAAAATGATAAACTTAGATTAGCTAACACAACGTGCCATTGGAACACAGGAGTGGTGGTTGCTGATAATGGGCCTCTGTACGCCTATGTAGAAATTCCATTTAAAAAACTGCTGTTTCCACCTAAAATAGTCACTCACAACATCAACAATGTCTACACCGTATTTCTGATCAATTTGATGTTATTTTAATGGACAAAATATGTGCTTTTCTTTCTAAAACAAGGACATTTCTAAGTGACCCCAAACTTTTGAACGGTAGTGTATGTAAAGACTAAATATCTTGTAAGTGTAGCAAAGTCTGAAACTATTTGTAACCAGTTGGAATGTCTTGCTTTGAATCTTGATCAGCTGCCAGAATCTTGTTATAGACCCCCTCTGCTCTCGGTGATGCATTTTCTTCTAGACTTAGACCTTGTGTTTAAACTTCTTTACACTGAAATGATCTTGATTGGTGATCTCAACTGGTGTTGGTTAAAGCTGGTGTCTGATGATTTTAAAATGTTTTGTAATTCTATAAATCTTACCCAGTTGATTAACTCACCCACCCGCCCAAATGCCCAGATAAATCTACCCTGATTGATTTGATATTGACAAATGTTCCCAATAAATATTCTGCGGTTGGTGTTATTTGTAATGATTTAAGTGACCATTGCGCTGTTGTTTCTGTTAGAAATACTACTTAAGACAAAGCCACGCTTTATTTGTAAGATACATTTTAAGAGTTTGAATGAGCAGGCTTTCTTTCATGATTTGTTTTATTTTGACTGGAGCAAGATTTTGTTTATTCCTGATGTGGAAACTGCCTGGAAATTCTTTCATGATGTTTTTTTCCAAATAGTAAACAAACATGCCCCATTCTGCAGGTTCAGGGTTAAAGGGCGGGATAATCCATGGTTTTCTTCTGAGCTGTCTTGTATTATTCACGACCGTAGTCTAGCCTGGGCTAAAGCAAGGAAATCATGTTCTGATGCTGATTGGCTTCTTTTTAGGCAGTTAGGAAACAAGTGTTATTTTCTGCTCAGGAAGGCCAAGTCTGAATATTTTATGTCTGTTACCACTGATAACCTGAATGACCCTGGAATGTTTTGGAAGGCTATTAAGTCTATGTCTGGTAACAGTAATGTTAATGGTTTACCGTCATCTGTATTGAAGGACTGCTATTGCTGTATATGACAAAACTGAAATGCTGAATTGTTTCAATGAGCACTTTGTATCATCTGGTAGGCTGTTTGATTCAGTATACTCTGTCTCTGCACAACCCTGTGTGGATGAACAAGTGAAAGCTGGTCAAACTTATAGCTTTTTGCCATTCTCAGTGCAGGAAGTACATAAAGCTCTGAAATCCTTATATCAGAGAAAGTCTGCAGGTCCTGATCTTCTGGAACCCTGCTTTTTAAATCTGGCAGCTGGTTTCATAGCTGAACCACTTACATATCTGTTCAATCGAACCCTGGAATGTAATGAAATTCCAAAGATCTGGAAATCAGCATTTGTCCTACCACTTTTAAATGGGGGAGATCCAACTCTTTAAAATAATTATAGGCCAATCTCAAAGCTGTCACACCTGGCGAAAATACTTGAAACCCTTGTTAGTGAACAGCTAAAATAGTTTTTCTATACTAACTCTATTTTATCAATGTACCAATAGGGCTTCAAGAAGAAGCATAGCACAATTACAGCAG
Organism: Salvelinus namaycush; assembly: GCF_016432855.1. Classification (NCBI taxonomy): domain Eukaryota; kingdom Metazoa; phylum Chordata; class Actinopteri; order Salmoniformes; family Salmonidae; genus Salvelinus; species Salvelinus namaycush. The sequence goes on from NC_052318.1 coordinate 28,894,862, forward strand.
CCATAAAGGTTTTAAATTATATCACTGAAACCCTTGACAAAAAACAGCACTGTGTCTCACATTTTATTGATCTCTCTAAGGCTTTTGATACAGTTGATCATGCTATACTGAGGCAGAGATTGTCGAGCGTAGGTCTTTCGGAGCATGGTTTGCTAACTATCTATCTGATAGAACTCAGTGCACTCAATTTGAAGGGCTCGTGTCTGTTAAATTGTTTGTCTGTAATGGTGTGCCCCAGGGCTCTGTACTTGGTCCCCTCTTATTCACCATTTATATAAATAATTTAGACAAAAATTTGCAAAATGTGCAACTTCACTTTTTTGCTGATTATACTGATATTTATTGTTGCGCCTCTTCTCTCACAAAATCTTTCCAGAACTTGTAAACTGCTTTTTATACTGTTCAACATACCTTGTGTCAGTTGAAGGTTATCCTTAATACTGACACAACTAAACCAATGGTGTTTTCTAAAGCAAGAAATAGATCTCTGAACCTTTCACCTATTACTACCTGTCAGGGCAATGAGATTGAGACTGTAACCTCATATAAATATCTTGGAATTTTAATTGATGACAGCCTGTCTTTTAAATTGCATATTCAACAACTTACAAAAAATTGAAGCTGAAGCCTGTTTTTCTTTAGAAGCTAGAAGGAGGCTAGTATCAGCTACATCTATGCCTTTACTAGACTATGGGGATATTTTATATATGAATGCTTCCGCTCAATGTTTGAGATCAATTGGCACCCTTTACCATGGAGCATTGAGATGTATTTTAAACTGCAAAACCCTTACACACCACTGCACTTTATATACAAGGGTTGGCTGGCCTTCTCTAGTCAATCGTAGGCTCAGTCACTGGTATACTTTTATTTACAAAGCCATTTTGGGTTTACTACCATTTTATTTGGGCATTTTTATTGTTCATAAATGTGGTAGGCACTCTCTTCATTCGCAGGACTGCTAACTGTTCCAAATGTCCGAACTGAACTTGGTAAAAGAGCTTTTATGTACAGTCCTCTGCTCCATCGGCTTGAAACACCTTACAAAATACTTTTAAACTGGAAGAACTTGTCCCGAATGGTGTTTTTAAATCATTGATGAAGGATTTTGAGACTGATTCCCTGACCTGTCAATGTTTTTAATTTTCTGTTTCATTATTTTGTTATACTCATGTGAATTCTATGGTTTTTTTACTAGGTAAACTGTAGTTTTTCATGTTGTCTGTCTGTAATTGTGTAAAGACTTGGTGCTGCCTATCTTGGCCAGGACGCTCTTGAAAAAAAGATTTCAAATCTCAATGAGCCCTTCCTGGTTAAATAAAGGTTAAATAAAAATAAATTATTGTGTTGTGTGACAAAACTGCACATTTTAGAGTGTCTTTTATTGTCCCCAGCGCAAGGTGAACCTGTGTACTGATCATGCTGTTTAATCAGTTTCTTGATATGCCACACCTGTCAGGTGGATAGATTATCTTGGCAAAGAAGAAATGCTCACTAACAGGGATGTAAACAAATGTGTGCACAACATTTGAGAGAAATAAGCTTTTTGTGCGTATGGAACATTTCTGGGATCTTTTATTTTAGTTCATGAAACATGTGACGAACACTTCACATGTTGCGTTCATAACTAAGATTTATAGTTGGCTTTTCTACAGAAACAGATTGTGCTTTTCTCTAAGCAGTAGGAATCAGATTATTCAGTCAACCTTTTTATCTGTTCTTGATTATGGTGACATTATTTATCAAAGTGCAGCTGCTACTACTCTTAAACTTTTGGAAGCCATCTACCCTAGAGCCCTTGGTTTTGTTACAGGTGACGGTTTTGATAATCATCACTGCATCCTGTATTAAAAGGTTGGCTGGACTTCACTAAAGACTCGTAGATCTCTACATTACTCACTTTTTGTTTACAAGGGTCTACTTCCGTTTTATCTAACTTTTTATCACAAACTTCCGTTTTATCTAACTTTGCTGTTGAAGTATAGACATGAGTTAACCAATCCTATGAACGGGTTAGGTAACTCTTGAGGTTCATAGGGTCCCTACCGAGCTGGGTAAATCTGCTTTTAGTTTTAATGCACCGCATTGCTGGAACAAGATAAAAAATATATATTCCATCTAGATGTTCTGGTGCCGTTCAGGCAATTTAAAGTCTTGATTGGGGACTTGTTTGTGGAGGAATGTAAATGTTTTTCTGGTTCATTTGTGATGCTATATTTGTGCTTCCCATGACTGTGTTTTTGTATTTCAATGTGTGAATATATATATATAGGTTGGTTATAATGTGTATATTTCTGCTGTATAAACAGGGCACATTTGTAAAAGTGACATAGGTCCCAGTATGTCTTAATATGTGTTAAAATAAAGGTAACCCCCGGACAGGGCCAACCAGTCAAAATATAACCCCACCCACTTTGCCAACTTACTACCCTGAGACAAGGCTGAGTATAGCCCACGAAGATCTCCTCCACCACACGAGCCCAGTGGGAGCAAAACCGGACAGGAAGATCACGTCAGTGACTCAACCCACTCAAGTGACGCACCCCTCCTATGGACGACATGGAAGAGCACTAGTAAGCCAGTGACTCAATCTCGTAATAGGGGCAGACCATTCCATCAATTTTGCTCCATACGATAAAGCCCTGCCTCCAGCTGTTTGCTTCGAAATTCTAGGGACAATAAGGAGGCCTGCGTCTTGTAGATATGTACGGCAGGACCAAATTGGAGAGACAGGTATGAACAAGCCCTTGTAATGCTTTGTAGGTTATCAGTAAAATCTTGAAATCAGCCCTAGCCTTAACAGTAAGCCAATGTAGAGCACTGGAGTAATATGATCCAATTTTTTGGTTCTAGTCAAGATTCTAGCAGCCGTATTTAGCACTAACTGAAGTTTATTTAGTGCTTTATCCTGGTAGCTGGAGAGTAGAGCATTGCAGTAGTCTAATCTAGAAGTGACAAAAGCATGGATTAGCTTTTCTGGATAATTTTTGGGCGAAAGTTTTCTGATTTTTGGTACGAAGATGGGAAAAAGCCGTCCTTGAAATATTCTTGATATGTTTGTCAAAAGAGAGATCATGGTCCAGAGTAACGCCGAGGTCCTTCATAGTTTTATTTGAGACTGTACAACCATCAAGATTAATTGTCAGATCCAACAGCAGATCTCTTTGCTTCTTGGGACCTAGAGCAAGCATCTCTGTTTTGTTTAAAAGTAAAACATTTGCCACCATCCACTTCCTTATGTCTGAAACACAGGCTTCCAGGGTAGGCAATTTTGAGGCTTCACCATATTTCATCGAAATGTACAGCTGTGTGTCGTCTGCATAGCAGTGAAATTTGACATTGTGTTTCCGAATGACGTCACCAAGAGGTAGAATATATAATGAAAATAATAGTGGTTCTAAAATGGAACCTTGAGGAACACCAAAACGTACAATTAATTTGTTCGAGGATAGACCATCCATAGAGACGAACTGATATCTTTCAGACAGATAATATCTAAAAAACAGGCAAGAACTTATCCGTGCAGACCAATTAGGGTTTCAAATCTCACCAAAATAATGTGGTGATTGATGGTGTCAAAAGCATCACTAAGGTCTAGGAGCACGAGGACAGATTCAGAGCCTTGGTCTGACGCCATTAAAAGGTAATTGACCACCTTCACGTGTGCAGTCTCAGTGCTATGATGGGGTCAAAAACCAGACTGAGGCGCAGTGAGTTGCTGCACAGCAGCTTTCTCTAACATTTTTGAGAGGAATGGGTGATTCAATATACAGTTGAAGTCGGATGTTTACATACACCTCAGCCAAACATATTTATACTCTGTTTTTCACCATTCCTGACATTTAATCCTAATAAAAAATTCCCTGTCTTAGGTCAGTTAGGATCACCAATTTATTTTAAGAATCTGAAATGTCAGAATAATAGTAGAGAAAATTATTTATTTCAGCTTTTATTTCTTTCATCACATTCCCAATGGGTCAGAAGTTTACATATACTCAATTAGTATTTGGTAGCATTGCCTTTAAATTGTTTAACTTCGGTCAAACGTTTCGGGTTGCCTTCCACAAGCTTCCCACAATAAGTTGGGTAAATTTTGGCCCATTACTCCTGACAGCGCTGGTGTAACTGAGTCAGGTTTGTAGGCCTCCTTGCTCGCACACGCTTTTTCAGTTCTGCCCACAAATTTTCTATAGGATTGAGGTCAGGGCTTTGTGATACCTTGACTTTGTTGTCCTTACGCCATTATGCCACAACTTTGGAAGTATGCTTGGGGTCATTGTCCATTTGGAAGACCCATTTGCAACCAAGCATTAACTTCCAGATTGATGTATTGAGATGTTGCTTCAATATATCCACATAATTTCCTTCCTCATGAAGCCATCTATTTTGTGAAGTGCACCAGTCCATCCTGCAGCAAAGCACCCCCACAACATGATGCCCCATGCTTTACGGTTAGGATGTTGTTCTTCAGCTTTCAAGCCTCCCCCTTTTTCCTCCAAGCATAACGATGGTCATTATGGCCAAACCGTTCTATTTTTGTTTTATCAGACCAGAGGACATTTCTCCAAAAAGTACGATCTTTGTCCCCATGAGCAGTTGCAAACTGTAATCTGGCTTTTTTATGGAGCAGTGGCTTCTTCCTTGCTGTCTTTCAGGTTATGTCGATATAGGACTCGTTTGTACCCGTTTCCACCAGCATCTCCACAAGGTCCTTTGCTGTTGTTCTGGGATTGATTTGCACTTTTCGTACCAAAGTAAGTTCATCTCTAGGAGACAGAATGCGTTTCCTTCCTGAGCAAATATTTTTACCTTTAACTAGGCAAGTCATTTAAGAACAAATTCTTATTTTCAATGACGGCCTAGAAACATTGGGTTAACTGCCTTGTTCAGGGGCAGAACAACAGATTTTTACCTTGTCAGCTCGGGGAATGGATCTTGCAACCTTTCGGTTACTAGTCCAACGCTCAAACCACTAGGCTACCTGCCGCGGTATGATGGCTGCGTGGTCCCATGGTGTTTATACTTGCTTACTATTGTTTGTACAGATGAACGTGGTACCTTCAGGTGTTTGGAAATTGCTCCCAAGGATGAACCAGACTTGTGGAGGTCTGCAATTGTCTTTCTGAGGTCTTGGCTGATTTCTTTTGATTTTCCCATGATGTCAAGCAAAGAGGCACTGAGTTTGAAGGTAGTCCTTGTAATACATCCACAGGTACACCTCTAATTGACTCAAATGTTGTCGATTAGCCTATCAGAAGCTTCTAAAGCCATGACATCATTTTCTGGAATTTTCCAAGCTGTTTAAAGGCACAGTCTACTTAGTGTATGTAAACTTCTGACCCACAGGAATTGTGATACAGCGAATTATAAGTGAAATATTCTGTCTATAAACAATTGAAGAGAAATTACTTGTGTCATGCACAAAGTAGATGTCCTAACCAACTTGCCAAAACTATAGTTTGTTAACAAGAAATTTGTGGAGTGGTTGAAAAAACACTTTTCGTCAAAGAAGTTCATGAGTTCATGAGATTGCTAACAGCAATCACTAACTCAGAGATGCTACTGCCTACATTGAGACCCAATCACTTTAATAATTGGATCACTAGTCACTTTATACAATGCCCTCTAAATAATGCCACTTTAATCATGTTTAAATATCTTACATTACTCATATCACATGTATATACTTGTCACGTTCTGACCTTAGTTTATTTTGTATGTCTTTGTGTTAGGTTGGTCAGGGCGTGAGTTGGGGTGGGCAGTCTATGTTCTTTTTTCTAGGTTGTTTGTTTTCTATGTGTTTGGCCTGGTGTGGTTCCCAATCAGAGGCAGCTGTTTATCGTTGTCTCTGATTGGGAGCCATATTTAGGTAGTCTGTTTTCCATTGTGTGTTGTGGGTGGTTGTTTCCGTTTCAATGTTTTCACCATTCGGGACTGTTTCGGTTTTCATTTTGATTCTCTTGTTCTTTTTGTATTCATTCTATTAAAGGATATTATGGATACGTACCACGCTGCACATTGGTCCGATATTTCCTACTCCTCCTCAGACGAAGAGGACGAAAGCCGTTACAATACTGTATTTTATACCATCTATTGCACCTTGCCTATGCCGCTCGGCCATCGCTCATTCATATACTTACATGTACATATTTTCATTCACCCCTTTAGATTTGTGTGTATTACGTAGTTGAGGAATTGTTAGATTACTTATTAAATATTATTGCACTGTTGGAACTAGAAGCACAAGCATTTCGCTACACTTGCATTAACATCTGCTAACCTTGTGTATTTGACAAATTCATTGCTGCTGAAGTGGTCCGTTGGTAGAGCATGGCGCTTGCAACGCCAGGGTTGTGGGTTCAATTCCCACGGGGGGACCAGGGTTCAATTCCCACGGGGGGACCAGGATGAATATGTAAGTCGCTCTGGATAAGAGCGTCTGCTAAATGACTTAAATGTAAAATGTAAATGTAAAGCCATCTTCTCTTAGGGAATGCTGTTTTTTAGTTAGCTTTACGACACTATCAAAAATAAATGTTGGATTATTCTTATTCTCCTCAAATAGGATGACCAAGCAGCAGTGAGGGCTCTTCGATATTGCACGGCAATGTCTTTCCAAGCTAGTCGGAAGACTTCCAGTTTGGTGGAGCGCCATTTCCATTCCAATTTTCTGGTAGCTTGCTTCAGGGCTCGGGTATTTTCTGTATACCATGGAGCTAATTTTCTTGTGACAAATGGTTTTTGGTTTTAGGGGTGTGACTGCATCTAGGGTATTAAGAAAGAGTGAATGTCTATCTAAATTTAACCTAAGGTCAAATGCATAGAGGATCCTCATGTACAGTACACATCGTCTCCCCTTGAGCCATACATAGAAACACCATTCAGTAACACTTAACACCATTCATAATTCATCACCACTTCAACAATGGGTCATAAGGCTCTTATTAGCTGTTAATTAGCCATCAACTCCTCATGTATTAACATGCAGTTTAAGGGAATTAGGCACTCGTTAGGCCTTAAGGGACTAGTAGTTAGTCATTAATTATAAATATTAGGCGTCACCACTCTGTGATTTAACCACTCAAATCACCATCCTATATTAATAACAGCATATAGTATTGGCAGAGTGTGTATACCCAGAGCAACATTGATGATGCTCAACAGTACAGCATGTAGTTCTGCATGGTTACAGAGCAGAGCGAGAGGCATTTATAAAGACTAGGGTGTACACAGTGGAAATAATAGTGGCTATTACCGGGCTTAGAAAGAGGGCTTTGGGGCAAAGACATGAGCCCATTCCATCCAGCGTTCTGCAGCTCTTTGTTGCTGTATACGTGGCATATATACCATTGGAATGTCTGTATAAATTGCAATGTACTCAACTCGTCTCAGTATTGTGAGATTCTTGCAGATCAAGAGAGAATGTGGATAGTTTAATGAGAGATGTGAGACAAAAATCTATTTGTATATCTGATTTACCTAATTATCACCATCTCCTGTGGTTCCATCACTGAGGAGAAAGAGACAGTTTTGATTTCATTATGCCTTCTCAAACACACAATGCTATATTGTACATGTACATGTGTACATGTTGGTTTGCATATGCAGTTTTCTGCAAATTGATTACATAATATGCTGGTATTTCTGGCGACCGGTTTAGTTAATGGTGTTCATTAAACGTGCACTGCAAGCTGTAAACTTGAGGGTTAATACTGCTATGTGTTTTAATATCGCTGGAAGCACTTGAGCACAGTATGTTTGCTGTTGTAGCCTAGAGTAAGAAACCTTCTCAGGTAAATGCATTTCAAAGCACGTCTTCACTTTCCCCTATTTCTCTTCTCTTCACAGTTCTTTATCTGCCTGTTTCTTTCTTGAGCAGAATAGAATGTTTGCCGTGTGTGTGTCTGACCTTGGTCATGTCTAGATCGTGTTTAACATCGGTTTGATTAAATGCATAAGAAAAAGGGTTTTCTTTAACTCCACAATTGAATACAGGTGTTTTTGACCAGACTCAACATGCTTGTCAATCAAAAGGTGTCTGTCTTTTCTTTTCCTAAACAACCTTTTAGTTAGATCATGACCTATAAAAAGAAAACAGACAGTGATGTGTTTGAGGTGTTCTGACATCAAAGGGTGATGACTTGAGAGTGAAGATGGTGCTGCAGAGAAAGCATGGCTAATGTCTAATAATTAAACACGATTATAGAGAAATTATAGAGTGTCCTGGAGCATTACTCTAACATGGCTGGGCTGCGGTGGTGGCTGGGCTGTGATGGTGGCTGGGAGGGCGCTGAGGCACCCCCTCTCAGAGGGCATTGATGGGAATAGAAGCACTCTCAGACTGGACACTCTTTGAGCCACACCGCAGTACTGAGCCACACTCTGGCTGCATCATTACGCCTGCAAGCTAAAAATAAACTGGCTCTCCTGATCCCTAATTCACACAGGACCAGCCCACACCGCTGCTACCGCCACACACTAACACCATCACCACCACCATGTATCTGTGTGCTAGCTTTCAACATGTAGACATGTCATGTTGGTGAGATAATCACACTGCTGTGGTTTTGAGCTTTATTCTGATTGATGTTATTATAAGGTAATGATATGATATTATCATGACATTTAATAATACCCTTATCCCCAATAATATGACATTTAATGTGATTTACTCTTTATTATCAAGATTTGGAATTAGTCTGAAGTTTTATCATATTAATTTATTTCTGTAACAAATTGATTTTTTCAGTGCTGGTTCCATTTGAGCATTCAGAGCCCATGACTGACTAGACCAGGAAATCAAAAGTGTTCAATTGGTATCATGGGTGACAACGGCTCCACTGATCCACTCATTGAAAATGGAGGGTGGGGCTTTGAGCCATGAACAGAACATCAATACAAAAACCATAGGAACACATTAATTAATACAGTACTCATATATGTAAGTGGAACTACTGAGAAATCTTTAAGCACTATTACAAAAATGGCAAATTAGACATTTGGGTAATCAAGAGTGTGAACAATATTGGCATGATTGCAGCTGAATGAAATAATACATTTTAGGACCTCAGGGAGATTAAAGCAACACTTGGCTTTCACAGCTCTCTCTCTCACAGGTTAGGACAAAAGCTGCTACTACCATTACAATGTATGAATATATTGATTCTTTGTTGTACCCAAATGATACATTGCATAGATCTGGAATAACTACAACCATGCATAATCATGTTACGGACTCTCTAGGCAGTAGAATATCAATTGAATATATTACTGTGGCCATAATGAAGCAGTTTCTTGGGAGATTTTCAGCATCCTTGGGTTGTGGTTACTGGTTAGCCCACGCAAGCGTGAAACATTGGAGGATCAATCATTGTATATCCTTGCCCTAGAATACATGACTTGTATTGAATGTATTTGAGAAGGACTTGTTTAGACCTACATAAAATAACTACATGACATGGATGTCTAACATTCAATATTGTAATTGCAATGTTCACCATGATAACTTATTATTTCATTGTTTTAATTTCTCATCATCATTTATCTAGTCTGTAGGGAAATGTGATTTTTATTTCCCCCTCAAAAACTCAGTTAGATTTGATTTGCAACATCTTGGCTCTACCCTGATACCATCCCCAACCGTGCTAACATATGTGACCCACCAATGACCAAACACTTCAGGTGAGTCAAATGCTTTGTGACACAGATTAATGAGACCTGGACAGTATTCTATTTCACTGGGGTTTGACAGGGCAGCAGAGCAGAGTAAGTTCATTAATTAATTAATTGATTGAATTTATATAGCGTTTTTCTACCAACTAAGGTACTCAAAGTGCTTTACATAGTAGGGGGAAACTCACCTCATCCACCACCAATGTGTAGAACCCACCTGGGTGATGCACGGCCCCTTGGTCTCTCCCTGAAGAGAACCTAGCCCTGTTACATAACCTGTGTGATAATCTGACATCTGGGTCCATGGTCTGTCTGCAGAGGATGGTTCTGTCAATAACACTGAATGGGTGTCTGGGTGATAGCAGAAAAAAGCTCAACGCTGACTGACTGCCTGTCTGTCTGCCTTTACTCCAGAACCATATAGTCAAGAGAGCTATAGGGATGTCGGTATGCTGGTGGGAGGGTTTAGAGATGATTAATGTACATGTTGTTTGGGATAGGCTACATGATTTATAATGAGTATCTTAAATAGGGGTGACTATATGGTTAGAAGGGTGGGAATTGTCAGGAATGATCACGTCACAAGTGGTGTTTTGTGCACTAGCATTTTGGTGAGTAGCCTAAGTGTATACTCAATAATATGTATTTGTATTTATTTAAGTATGTATATTACTTATTACAGAGTTTCAACGACAACATTACATAAGCATAGTTTAGACATGTTCTCCTTAGTACAACGACCCATACCAGATTCCATATGCAGCACTATTTGCGCCGAGGAAGCGCATACCCTGTAAAGCGGCACTGCGGCATCGCCATATCAATGCGCCCGGTCCCTTCTCCGAGATACTGAAGAACGGACTGGGAGAGAAGAGCTCCTTTGCCTCCTTGCGGGATTTATTTGTTTGTTACATTTTTCCTTTTCTGTTCTCTTGTATTGACCATTTGTATCCGAATGCCTGCGACTTGCCCGGACGGTCCCCACTTTCAAGGGTTTGCATTTCTTGGTTTTGCATGACATGTCTTGGAGGAAAAGAGGCTCGCTTTGTGTGTTGTGAAAATAAGCGGAGAGCTGGAGCAGGAGAGGAGGCAGTGCCAGTTGCAGTTGTGGGCTGGACTGGCCACGGAGCGTGAGATTTACTGACAGAGGAGCAGATAAAAAAAACTGAACGAAGACAGCAAGATAGAGTGTGATAACAGGAAGGAACGAGAAAAGGGAGGGCGAAGAGGCAAAACAGCTATTAAATGATTTACTATAGCTATGTTGTATGCATGTAATTAGGGGAGTGCTGGCACGGGGCATCGGGTTAAAGGGATGGGGACTGGTAAATGGCTTAGGACCGTTATAGGAAAAACTGAATTTGACTTCTAGACAAGGCTGTGATTTTGGATGGTTGACATGCGCCCTTATTACGCACCATCCGTCCAAATAAGAAAATATTTGCGAGCCATTGTAATGTGCTGATGTGTAACATTTGCCACTTGTAGTCTAGTTTATGCCACCTTGATTTGCAATCATTGGACAATGACATCATGCAAAGTTGAATATGGTGGTTGTCTAGGACAGATGATTCTAATGGTGTGTCTGGTGATGATGGAGCTAGTCAAGGTGTGTTCCCACTGTCTGGAACGGTTCACTGGCAGAATTGGGAGGGGGTGATGGAATTTGGAGTGGCTTGAACATGCCTGTACGGTTTGGTGTATTCAATGATGGATAGGCTACCATTTTGGGGATGTCATCATGTACACGTTTCTATCTGGAAATGGATTTGATAATCCTGTAGTATTCATAGAGCACACTTTCTCTGTATCTTTGACATACAAAGCAGATTAGAAGAGTGAGAATGGATTTATGTGTGAAGGAATGATTGAGATGACAAACTGTTGAATATGTTGCCTGTCTGAAACTCAAACCATTATGGTTACATTGTATTATATTGTAGCATGAGAAATGTAAATAGGTTAATAATTTAGAATAGCCTATTATGACTGTGATCACGTAACTTCGATGCTCCAGGTTCAAGTGCTTTTGGACCAGATTGTCAAAAGGTCTTTGTCATCAGTCTAGGTTTAGGTGTGAGCATTGGTTGGCAGAATCCTCATCTCAAACTCTCAAGGACAGAAATTATTTAATATCTAGGTTAGATTGTGATCAACATGTTTAGATATATAGCTTAGATGAGAAGATCTATTGGACAAAATGTATTTGATTGTAAAATATCATGTCATGCTGTGACAAAACAAGTGCGTTATAAGAATGAATAACCTTGTAGAGATATTGCATAATACACAATAGCTTTTACATATAATTCAAAGAACACCTCCAACTAATCAGAATGTGCTAAATCATTTAGCGGGTTAGTTGTGTGTAGATTGAAATGAAACATACAGAATGATGAGCACACTGCAAACTCTGGAAAAAAAGACTACCGTGGCATCATTCCTTGATGAAACATTTATTTACCAATGTAACGTAATGTTATTGTGTCAACTGAATCAAGGTTTTCGGCACCTGTGTGGAGATAATGTAAAGTGTAGGGAATGGAAGTGTTTGAAAGGCAAGTGTCGTGGTGATTAAGAAGTTTATACTAGATTTACCTGTTTAAAGCACAGTGATTTTGGAAACAGACATAATAGTGTGATGATCAGGCAAGCTGGTGTTCTATATGCAGAGAACAGTACTGAAAGAAACCGAGCTAATAACCACAGCAGGCTTATGTTTAAAATATACACATATAAAGGAATAGGCTAATCCAAATAGAAGAAATACCCATACATTATAAATGTAAGAAAATGCTTATTTCACTAAAGGTACAGGATAGGGTAAAACCAAGGGGGGAACTTCAGAAACAGTAGTAGAGAAGCACTTTAAAACACACACTGAGTATGTTTACATGCACTAATAATTTGATATTAAACTGATTATGGCAGTCCCCTGGCAGTCGCATGGACTACCCCCCCCCCCCCCCCCCCCCCCCCCCCCCCCCCCTATAAATCTATCTAGGCCGAGTATGGAAATAGTGATCTTAGTCGGTGAAAGGTCATAATCGAAGTAGGCCTAAGCATACAGCGATTAAAACATCTGGTTTTCTGAGCAATCTTTTGAATTATTAGGACATATAAACAGCTTAAATCGGAGTTCCAACAGTGTATTTGATCTGTGCATGTGTCAGCACCAGCAGTACAAACCTCCCTCTTATGCGCGAGTGAAGTGAGTTCAGAAAAAATAAAAGTATGCATCTTAAAAATAGTTTTCACATACAAACTTTATATGTCCAAACTCAGAATCAAGTAGGCTTCCAAAAATAACATGGTCGCTGTGGTAGAACGTTTACTTTGATTGATAAATTATGCAGAAAATCGCCAAAGTCCCATCAGGAAGCCTGATTTCAGATGTGTCCATGTTAAAATGATTATTAGTGAAATCGTTCTTGCAAAGCATGTAAACGTTTAAATCAAACTATTATATTCATCTGACTATCCACAATAATCATATTATTATGTGCATGTAACTGTATTCAATGATCTCAGCCAAGGGGCCTAATGGTTGTGCATTGTAAAAGAATAAAGGAAAATATGGTGAGAAGATGACTCTAAAGATATAGCGTAATGAAACATGAATTTATGTTGCATTATGTAGACTGGTAACAATCCCCTTCCCCTGTACTGTATAATCTCCCTACCTACCCTGAGAGGATGGCTCATTGACTTAATGCATTCAACAGTAAGGCCTGCTGCTAACTGAACATGTTGCAAATATATGCCCTCTATCTCTTTGACTTTCAGGAGGGAGAGTTGGCTGACATGACAGCATGTGAAGAGTGGGGATTCCTTAAGAAGAAGGATCAGGATGTGGCTTTTTACAGTTGGTTCACCATGGCAGGACATGTCCAGTGATCACACATTCTGTTCCACTTAAAGATTTGTCTCCTTTTTTTCTCTTTTTGGAGTTGACAGCCTAGTTACCACGTCTAACAGACTGTATTACCCTTTGCCTGTCAGTGGATTTCATGGACGACCGTTGGGAATCTTTTCTTGGAATCTGCTGCTGTGCTTTCAATGACTCAATGCATTCTCTACTCCAGCTTATGCCCTTTGGATATTATCTGATTGCTTCTTTTCTGTTGGATTTCATCCACTAAGTATCTATACTTACTACTTGTTGGATATTGTTGGGAAATATCTGTTGGGATTTCTTTCTGCTGGAAGTTCAACTGTGCCAGTGAGTGCCCTTGACAGGGTTGATTCTCTGCTCTACTAGAGGAGTCCTTAGGTGGGTTTTTCCTCTGAAGAAATGGATGGCCCTCGGTCCAGTGGGCTCCGCAAAAAGAGGAAGTCTAAGTCTGAGAGGGATCGGGGACGGAGATCAAATGGGATAAGGAACAACAACCATAAGAGGGGGGGCTCTGTGGGGCTGCGCTTCTCCTCTGATTCAGAGAGGGAGGAAGGAGGCAGGAACCCCTCTTCCTCCCGTCCAAGGCCCCCCAGGAGAAAGAGAAAGGAGTCTACGTCCACTGAGGAGGACATCATAGACGGCTTCTCCATCTCTGGTTTCATGACGCTGGAGGCGTTGGAGGTGAGTAACTCCAGGCTGCTGTTACTACTACTACTTTTCTGCCCGGCGGGGGATTTGCTTCGATGTGTGTTTTTAGCACCTAATCTCTGTGTTTTGCCATCTCCTCTGGATTCGGCTGTTAATCTCTTGACACTATTTGAAGAGAGAGTTGTTATTTTCTTCAGCCCCATTCCCTGTATCTGTATTACTGGGCTGGCCTTGCACTTGGCGTTGCTCTAGCCTGCATATTTCTGTTTTTGTTAGCTGGATTCCAATAGATGTGGCTTTAAAACAAGGCGACTCAGCCAAATATCTATATCTCTGTCACAGAGCTTGTTTTGTTGAGCTGTGTTCTGGATTTGTTTTTATAAGAATGTGCCAGACAAAGACTGACAGTAGGAGGATAGTCTTCCAAAGGTTCTAGAAGGTTTCAGAACCCAGAACAGGACACTGGTGGATCCCATGCAGGTTCTTCATGGAATTTCGTTGCCTTACTTGTCTGTGGAATAAGCTCCTCACATGCACAACAGTACGTGTAGCCTAAACATGCACTTATTAAATCATTCATTATTATTTCATTCCACTTGTTGGAACTTACATCAGTTATTACAATGTAACTATATTACCTAACTGCCAAATGTATATTACATAATCTCATCACTGTAGGCCTTTACTTGTGTTGTGACTTAATTCATGGATTCCTTCCAAGCTACACCTCTGTAGTATGTTTTTCCTACAACACCAATGTGCTTTATCATGCATACATTACAACAACTTTAGCTGTACTACTGGGTTAGATACTTCTGTGAAGGAGGCTGTAAGAATTGCCTCAAGCTGTGTAGGATGACAAGCTAACACCATTTATTTATTTATTTATTTTCATTGTACCTTTATTTAACTAGGCAAGTCAGTTAAGAACAAATTCTTATTTTCAATGACAGCCTAGGAACAGTGGGTTAACTGCCTTGTTCAGGGGCAGAACGACAGATTTTTACCTTGTCAGCTCGGGGAATGGATCTTGCAACCTTTCGGTTACTAGTCCAACACTCTAACCACCATGGTGAGATTGATCCTCAAACTGACCTCTTTATTGTGCTCTACTCAGAATCCGTGATTCAGTATAGTACCAAATCAACCTAATGAATAGTCCATATAGCATTGTATTCTCTCTCCAGTGCGCTCTATATATAAGTGCTAAATCCTTTGTCCACATAGGAGAAACATTACTGATAGTATTCTACCTCAATTCCTCACTAGGGAAGTTACTACTCGATACCACTCGCCATGTTTCCCCACAGTTCCCCATTCATTCTTTGTTGTGCCAGTGTGTAGCCTACATGCCCTCCAGAGCAATGTTTTTCTCTCCACCCCAAACCCCTTTTTGGCTTTCAATTTGAGAGGGAATTGCACGGCTTCAATTTGCAAAAGCAGCTCTGTAATCTCAAATGCATTCAGAAAGGTGTTCTGTTGGCATTCATTGAGCCAGGTCATTGAAATCAATACATTTTTCCACCTGGACATACAGCTGCAGCAGCTGTTCTTTACAAGTGAACTGTCCGAGGCAGGTGTAAAGCGCTCTATTAAGCCTGCTGCCTAGTGCCTATTGAGAGAGGCAGAAGGGAGTGCCTGAGCTAGAAGTCGTGTATAACAATGAATGCCTTTAGAAATTACAAAATTATTAAGCTCCGTCTCCTCTAAAACCCTGATACCAGTGCACTAAATAACTGCAGTTTAATCGTTCCCTTCTCTTCTCACCCCACCCCAATTTAATATTACTTAATGCCTGCTCAGCCGACCGCCGCTGTAAAACCACATTACATGTTCATTGTGTTGTAGGCTTTTCATCCGAACACACGCTAAGCATCAATTGGTCAAGACCAATCGGCCCTGTGCAATCCAAAGAAATCGATCCCGAGGCAGAATTCACAGCCCCTTCTATCAATGAACACAATGAAGACTTTGGGCAAATGTCTTTCCCCAACACCTCATTTGAGTTTTCCCGTTTAGCACAGATAATTATTGTAAGGGAAGAAAAGCAATCAGTGTAACCAGTAGTACCGATAATAATGGAAGGAGAATACATGTTTCCTTTCATTGATGTCATTGAAATCAGCACTTGTGGCTATAGGTCTAGTATGTGATTTATTTTCTACATCTTACTTGATTTTTGTAGAAAACAATGTTAATAGAAACAGCATTTAGTGTAGCAAGAGACCCATCACTTTCCCTTTGGGGCTTTACACATTCAATTATCTTAAAGCCATCACTTCTAAACGATTCCGACTCTCAAACTGATGTTGCAACAAATACTGCCAAGTCCCCATGAGCTGATTCCTACTTTATAGCCCTTTGTTTTTCTACCCTCATGAAATGCCAAACGTTTCTCCAGAAATACTTGTTGAGGGTCATAATAACTCCAGTGACTTCGGATTGTTTGAGCGTTTACAGGTGGGTAGACAGTGGGGATTAGAATGCTCATAGTCATTCAGTGGACAGAAGACAAATGTCACAAGGCAATAGGCTGTGATACTATTGTCACTCCTGGTGAGTGATCTCATTTAATAAGATTGGCGTGTGTGGTGGATGACATAGTTTACTGACATGTTGTATATGGTACTTGTAACTAATTCTATTACAGAACTATTGTAGGGTCATCGACAAACTGTGAAAGGTTCAAATGCAAAATCTTATTTTATGATTGACATATTATTAATGGCTATTAACATTTACAATTATGGAAAGCTTAGAAAAGAAGGACACATCTCAACCTGGATTGAGATACTCATGGCAACTAAGCCAACTACACTTATCTCAAATGTAGTCTAGATGACAAAAATGGCGTATTTATGTCTAACAACAATGCCTTCAGAAAGTATTCATACCCCTTGACGTATTACACATTTTGTTGTTACAGCCTGAATTCAAAATGGATTAAATAGATGTATTTTCTCACTCATCTACACATAATACCCCATAATGACAGTGACATTTTAATATGTTTGCAAATATCTTATTTACATAAGTATTCACACCCCTGAGTCAATACATGTTAGAATCACATTTGGCAGCTATTACATCTGTGAGTCTTTCTGGGTAAGTCTAACAACTTTGCACACCTGGATTGTAAAATATTTTCCAATTATTATTTTCAATATTCTTCAAGCTCTGTCAAATTGGTTGTTGATCATTGCTAGACAACCATTTTCAAGTCTTGCCATAGATTTTAAAGCATATTTTTCAAGTCAAAACTGTAACTCTGCCATTTAGGAACATTCACTGTCTTCTTGGTAAGCAACTCCAGTGTATATTTGGCCTTGTGTTTTAGGTTATTGTCCTGCTGAAAGGTGAATTAATCTCCCAGTGTCTGGTTGAACGCAGACTGAACAAGGTTTTACTCTAGGATTTTGCCTGCCTGAAAAAACTCCCCAGTCCTTAATGATTAAAAGCATACCCATAACATAATGCAGCCACCACTATGCTTGAAAATATGGAGAGTGGTACTCAGTAATGTGTTGTATTGGATTTGGTCCAAACATAACACTTTGTATTCAGGGCAAAAAGTTAATTGCTTTGCCACATTTTTTGCAGTATTACTTTAGTGCCTTGTTGCAAACAGGAATATTGGAATATTTTTATTCTGTACAGGCTTGCTTCTTTTCATTCTGTCAATTAGGTTAATATTGTGGAGTAACTACAATGTTTTTGATCCATCCTCAGTTTTCTCCTTGTCACAGCCAATAAACTCTGTAACTGTTTTAAAGTCACCATTGCCCTGTTGGTGAAATCCCTGAGTGGTTTCCTTCCTCTCCGGCAACTGAGTTAGTAAGGAGGCCTGTATCTTTGTAGTGACTGGGTGTATTGATATACCATCCAAAGTGTAATTAATAACTTGACCACACTCAATGGGATATTCATCTACCAATAGGTGCCCTTCTTTGCGAGGCTTTGAAAAACATGTTTTTTGTGCTTGAATCTGTTTGAAATTCACTGCTTGACTGAGGGACCTTATAGATAATTGTATGTGTGGGATACAGAGATGAGGTAGTCATTCAGAAATCATGTTAAACACTATTATTGCACACATGCAAGTTATTATGTGACTTGTTAAGGAAATTTGCATTTAAGCTTGCCATAACAAAGGGGTTGAATACAGCTTTCATTAATTTGTAAATATATACACTACCATTCAAAAGTTTGGGGTCACTTAGAAATGTCCTTGTTTTTGAAAGAAAAGCACATTTTGTTGTCCATTAAAATAAAATCATATTGATCAGAAATACAGTGTAGACATTGCTAATGTTTTAAATGACTATTGTAGCTGGAAACGTTTTTTTAATGAAATATCTACATAGGCCCATTATCAGCAACCATCACTCCTGTGTTCCAATGGCACGTTGTGTTAGCTAATCCAAGTTTATCATTCCACTGACATTATGGGGTATTGTATGTAAGCCAGTGACAAAATTGTTTTACATTCAGGCTGTAACATAGCAAAATGTGGAAAAAGTCAAGGGGTGTGAATACTTTCTGAAGGTACTGTATATACAGGTAACTGGCAAAATAAAGGAAACGCCAGCATAGTGTATTAATAGGGTGTTGGGCCACCACGAGCCAGAACAGCTTCAATACACATTGGCATAGATTCTACAAGTGTCTATTGGAGGGATACGACACCATTCTTCCACAATAAATTCCATAATTTGTTTTGTTGATGGTAGAGGATAACACTGTCTCAGGCACCTCTCCAGGATCTCCGATAAGTGTTCAGTTGGGTTGAGATCTGGTGACTGAGACGGCCATGGCATATGGTTTACATTGTTTTCATGCTCGTCAAACCACTCACTGACCAGTCATGCCCTGTGGATGGGGGCATTGCCATGGTATAGCAAAAATAATGGCCTGCCCAGCATTTTGATATAAGACCCTTAGCATGATGGGATGTTAATTGCATAATTAACTCAGATACCACACCTGTGTGGAAGCACCGGCTTTAAATATACTTTGTATCCCTCATTTACTCAAGTTCTAGCATTATTTTGGCAGTTACCTGTAGGTCTGTAACCCAAAAGGTTTCTTCGCTGTTCTCATAAAATAACCCTTTGAAGAACCTTTTTTTGGTTCCAGGGAGAACCCTTTTGGTTCCAAGTAGAACCCTTTTGGGTTCCATGTAAAGCCCTTTCCACAGAGGATTCTACCTGGGCGGTTCTACCTGGAACCAGAAAGGGTTTTCCTATGGGGACAGCCAAAGAAACCTTTTGGAACCCTTTTTCTAAGAGAGTATGGATAACTAATTATTTTTCCTCCATGTGAATGTCTCTCAGTAACACTACCATCGATAATCGTGTCTGTCTGGCCTTCAGAATTAAACAATGGATTTTCTTAGAAACTGTTGTCTTAGAGCTGCTGTCTGAATAGAGGGTCTGAGAGGGCAGACAGGGGGAAATTGATAAGCACTTCATTGAGGAGAAGAATGTGAAACTGAATGTATCGACATACAGTTGGTCTGCCGTGTTTCTACAGAAACCAAATAAAATGTAAATTCCAAGAATGAAGACGCATAAGTATCAAGCAAGTCTACAGTGTATTGTGTTTGAGTGGATGGATGCAGCTGCTAGTTTGAAAGAGAACACATCTCGAGAGAGATGCTTTCAACACGGCCGGGTCTTCTTGTACTTGATGATGGCACGCTGCCAGATATTTCCCTCTTGTGACAAATACCACTTTTTTCAAGCCCTCAATTAATTTGCCATCTTCCCTAGCTGCATTTTTCTGTCTCCTGGCAGTTATGGCAGATATTCATTTAACTGAACCTGTCACAGAATGATGTATGATATATATTAATGGGCCTAGGCAGCTGAATGACTGACACATGAAATATGACATCCTGTCTGTCTGTCATCGCTGGATTTGTTTAATGCCACACTGAGATGATCCAGCATTGGGATTTTCGATGCTTCCTGTCACCCTAGTAAATAATGTCTGTGCTGCGTGAACACACGAAGGCACAGACACACACAGACAGACCCACTACACACCCCTCTGCTATGCCTTGCTGTTCTCTGCCATGGTTAGAGCAGGCAGTCAGTCAACAGTAGGGCTGGGCGATATGTCCTAAAACTCATATCTCAATTTTCTCAAACTTATGGGTGATTCACTATATATATATATATAGAGAGAGAGAGAGAGAGAGAGATTTTTAAAATAGTTCTCTAATAAGCTCTGTTGCACAATTAAAGGTCAAAACACTACATATAAAATTATACCGTGGCTAAATATAAGCCTTCCACAAAGACCCACTAATAATTGAATTACTTTATCAAAATAGTTTAATCTGCCCTTTTGCAATATTCACTGATCTGGCTTCCAAGTCTGTCTATGAAAAAGCCCCCTTTTTGTTAAAAAATGTAACCAGATCCATGCACATCCACTAATAAGGACCAACTTCTGGTAGCAGACATAACAGAACATTAACACAGGTCTCATAAACAATCTCACAAGTCCACATGCTGGTGAGTAGCCAGCTAATCTTTATATTTAATGTCTAGCCAAATTGGATCTATTTGCTTACTAACAAGGTAGAACAGTTGAACTGTAACTAGTGGAAACCAGTTTAAACTGCTTGTCGGAGTGGAAGAAGTGAGCGGCAGTGGGAGGGGTGTCTGTGTGTCTGGTGTCTGTGTGTGAGTGGGAAGGAGCACAGAAGGAGCAAAGGAGACAACCCAAAAAATACATAGAACGCTCATAAAAACAAAAACAAATAAAAACCTAGATTCTTGCGATACAAGTATTTGGAACATCGCGCTAAAACATAAATTCAAATTAATTAGATATATCGCCCAGCTCTAGTCAACATGAGGAGAAAGCATTTCTGATCAATGGAACCTGAACTGAGGTGATGGACTGACTGGCCCCCCATTCCCCCTACCACTGTTGAAATCCTCATTGATCTCATCCTACCAGTCTACATAGCAGTCTAGTCTAGTCTAGAACACTAATCGTGCACCTTACAGTGGAGCTCATGAGGAGCACTTTGCATTTATAATATTTGACCAAAATCAAATCCATATTCAAACTCTACTTTTAAATGCCTGTTTTGGCCCCCTGCTGCTTAATTTGTTGCACTTAATCTGCCTTGTTTTGCACCATTAGGCTACAGGGTTTAGCACTTTGGGTTTTTGAAAAGCACGTTACCAATAAAATGTACAATTATTCTTTTATATTTTCTTAGGATGCTGCACAGCATCATGGCTAGCAGGGTGCTGCATTTCTCTTTACTGAACGCTAGTCTGCTTGATTGATGTCTAGGCATTCATTTGAACCTACAAAAGCCAAACAGGTTGTGACCGCTGTCATCGTGTCGTGCATGTTAAGAAAAAACCTCACATGAGCTGCAAACTCATATACACACTCACACACACATGCACACCCACAAAACAAACAGCAGTTGTGGTAATATCCAGCGAACAGCAGCAAAAGGGTAGTTAACCACAGTCAATGTTTGCTCTTATGTTTTAATGCACTTGGAAGGATCAGCTCATTAATGGATGGTTGTCGGGGGGGGAAGCCAAGGAGACCCTAGCCAATCAGATAGAGCAGCAGTCTGGACTGGGAACAGATATTGGTCCGGGCATTTCTAACACACCGGACATTTTTTTGGACCGGCTCACTGGGTTAAAGATGGAACAACCCATCTGGCATTTGCCAGAACTGCCCTATGGCCAGTCCGTTTTTGTAGTGCAGAATCCCCCTTCTCTACCCTCCAAACAGCTGTTGGCAGACACACCTTAATGCTTTTGTAGCTTTCAATTGAAAACGATGATAAAGGGCTGAATCCACGCTAGTTGCTAGTTGCCATCTTGCCAAGGCCATTGACATTAACCCTAAAGATCTCAGTGGCTATAGGCCCAGTCTGGGTCTTTGGAGCGGAGTGTCTAGCTAGATTGAATAGCCTTTTAGTTAGGCCCTATATGAAGGCCATTCGAAAGGTTTGGAGAATGGTGTTATTCACTCAGCATCTAGCCTACAGATAGCTGAGGTGTTTTAGTTTTATGTGGATGGAATAGGTACGTTTCTTTCAATAACCTTCAAGTAACGTCAGTTCAGTTCACGTACAAGATGAAGACGAGACAGAAACCATTATATTCCTCTGCATTCAAGTGATACCAAGCTTTTTTCAGTAGAATACTCCATAAAATAGAAAAGGTATCCATTAAATTAATGAGGTCGCTTACACTATATATACAAAGTATGTGGACACCCCTTCAAATTAGTGGATTCAGCTACTTTAGCCACACCCATTGCTGACAGGTGAATAAAATCGAGCACACAGCCATGCAATCTCCATCGACAAACATTGGCAGTAGAATGGCCTTACTGAAGAGCTCAGTGACTTTCAACGTGGCACCGTCATAGGATGCCACCTTTCCAACAAGTCAGTTAATAATTTCTGCCCTGCTAGAGCTGCCCCGGTAAACTGTAAGTGCTGTTATTGTGAAGTGGAAACGTCTAGGAGCAACAACGGCTCAGCCGCAATGTGGTAGGTCCCACTAGCTCACAGAACGGGACCGCCGAGTGCTGAAGCGCGTAGCGTGTAAATATCGTCTGTCTTCAGTTGCAACACTCACTACCGAGTTCCAAACGGCCTCTGGAAGCAACGTCAGCACAAGAACTGTTCGGCGGAAGCTTCATGCCTAAGATCACCATGCGCAATGCCAAGTGCCGGCTGGAGTGGTGTAAAGCTCGCCGCCATTGGACTCTGGAGCAGTGGAAACGTGTTCTCTGGAGTGATGAATCACGCTTCACCATCTGGTAGTCCGACGGACAAATCTGTGTTTGGCGGATGCCAGTAGAACACTACCTGCCCCAATGTATAGTGCCACCTGTAAAGTTTGGTGGAGGAGGAATAATGGTCTGGGGCTGTTTTTCATTGTTCGGGCCAGGCCCCTTAGTTCCAGTGAAGGGAAATCTTAACTGGAGATCTTAACGCTACAGCATACAATGAGACGATTCTGTGCTTCCAACTTTGTAACAACAGTTTGGGGAAGGCCCATTCCTGTTTCAGCATGACAATGCCCTTGTGCACATACAGAAATAGTTTGTCGAGATTGGTGTGGAAGAACTTGCCTAGCATGCACAGAGCCCTGACCTCAACCCCTTTGAACACCTATGGGATGAATTGGAACGCTGACTGCGAGCAAGGCCTAATCGGTCAACATCAGTTCCCGACCTCACTAATGCTCTTGTGGCTGAATGGAAGCAAGTCCCTGCAGCAATGTTCCAACATCTAGTGGAAAGCCAACCCAGAAGAGTGGAGGCTATTATAGCTGCAAAGGGGGGACAAATTCCATATTAATTCCCATGATTTTGTAATGAGATGTTCGACGAGCAGGTGCCCACATACTTTTGGTCATGCAGTGTATCTTTGCTGAGCCTTTTAACTTAATGTCAAGGTTAACATTTAAACCTAGTGAACCAACAGAATGCAACCTTCCCTCCCCATGCTACATAAGGCTCAGCCAAACTGGCAATCTGGTAGACAGTCACAGCACAAGGAGAGAGTATGTCAGGACCCAGACCATTATTACATTCCACCAAGGCCGACGCTGCTGAATGCTTCAGTTTGCAGACAGAAAATGTATTCAAAAATACTGGATACTGCTGGAGACGGAATGGATATATGAAAGGGAGCTACTGCAGTGAACTCAAATGTCTTCCAGCAGCTTATGTCGCTAGCAAGGGGAACATACTCGGAGTACTGTAAATGTAGAACAACAAACTGTTTTCCTCAAGCAGATTCTGCAGCCAGTTTATGTCACACCCAGAGCTGGTAAGGAATACTGGATTAATGGGTGTTGCAGCAGCTTGTAAAATGTAAGTCTGCCAGACACTCGTTAATCCTCAGTTGGGAGAACATATATAGTGCTGCCACATCTTAACTGGCTGTATAAGCACAGAGTGCAAATTACACTTTTATTGAAATATAATTTGCTTGATTAAATTTGTTTATAATACATTTCATAAGTCTGCATGTCACCATCTCCTGGAAACCAGGTTATTTTTTTGTTATTTGTCATCTGATGGGCCTTGGAGAGAGGGATGGAAAGCAGGATAGTGAGGGATGGGGGAAAATACAAATGTTTGCTGAGGCTGATTGTCAAATGGCATCCCTGAAGTAGGGCACTGTCCAGTCTCAGGGTGAAGCACTCTTTTGTGCATTTCAACAGATTGTTTTCTGCTCTTGAGAGAAGACACATTTTCCCTGCCTGCTTGATTGCACAGTGCATACGAATGGTAGATGCCTGTCTTGCCTGAGGATGTGTGTGTGTGTGTGTGTGTGTGTGTGTGCATATATGTGTGTGCACACATGCACTTGCATTTGTGTGTGCGTGTATGTTTGTGTGTGTGCAAATGCATGTGCGTGCATTCACGTGTGTGTGTGTGTCTGTGTACGTTTGTTGGTGCCAGGGGGCTGTGGGCTCATGGACAAGCCCCCGTTGAGTTTCCCACCTGGAGCTTTGAGCTTCCCCCTTTGATGCGCTCTTTTTCTCCCTTTTCTTCCAAGCTAGCCCTGCACTGGGGTTATTTCCATTGCTTTTGAGTTACATGTAGCTATCTAGTTGCTCTTTTTGATAGATTGTTGAAAACGAAATACAGTTGAAGTCGGAAGTTTACATACACTGAGGTTGGAGTCATTAAAACTCGTTTTTCAACCACTCCACAAATTTCTTGTTAACAAACTATACTTTTGGCAAGTCGGTTAGGACATCTACTTTGTGCATGACACAAGTAATTTTTCCAACAATTGTTTACAGACAGATTATTTCACTGTATCACAATGCCTGTGGGTCAGAAGTTTACATACACTAAGTTGACTGTGGCTTTAAACAGCTTGGAAAATTCCAGAAAATGTTGTCATGGCTTTAGAAGTTTCTGATAGGCTAATTGACATCATTTGAGTGAATTGGAGGTGTACTTGTGGATGTATTTCAAGGCCTACCTTCAAACTCAGTGCCTCTTTGCTTGACATCATGGGAAAATCAAAAGAAATCAGCCAAGACCTCAGAAAGTCTGGTCTCCACAAGTCAGCCAGACCTCCACAAGTCTGGTTCATTCTTGGGAGCAATTTCCAAATGCCTGAAGGTACCACGTTCATCTGTACAAACAACAGTATGCAAGTATAAACACCATGGGACCACGCAGCAGCAGTCATACCGCTCAGGAAGGAGACGTGTTCTGTCTCCTAGAGATGAAGGTACTTTGATGCGAAAAGTGCAAATCAATCCCAGAACAACAGCAAAGGACCTTGTGAAGATGCTGGAGGAAACAGGTACAAAAGTATCTATATCCACAGTAAAACGAGTCCTAAATCAACTTAACCTGAAAGGCCGCTCAGCAAGGAAGAAGCCACTGCTCCAAAACAGCCATAAAAAAGCCTGACTATGATTTGCAACTGCTCATGGGAACAAAGATTGTACTTTTTGGAGAAATGTCCTCTGGTCTGATGAAACAAAAACAGAACTGTTTGGCCATAATGACCATCGTTATGTTTGCAGGAAAAAGGGGGAGGCTTGCAAGCCGAAGAACACCATCCCAACCGTGAAGCACGGGGGTGGAAGCATCATGTTGTGGGGGTGCTTTGCTGTAGGAGGGGCTTGTGCACGTCACAAAATAGATCATGAGGAAGGAAAATGTTGTAGATATATTGAAGCAACACTTCAAGACATCAGTCAGGAAGTTAAAGCTTGGTCGCAAATGGGTCTTCCAAATGGACAATGACCCCAAGCATACTCCAAAGTTGTGGCATAATGGCTTAAGGACAACAAAGTCAAGGTATCATCACAAAACCCTGACCTCAATCCCATAGAAAAGTTGTGGGCAGAACTGAAAAAGCGTGTGCGAGCAAGGAGGCCTACAAACCTAACTCAGTTACACCAGCTCTGTCAGGAGGAATGGGCCAAAATTCACCCAACTTATTGTGGGAAGCTTGTGGAAGGCAACCCAAAACGTTTGATCCAAGTTAAACAATTTAAAGGCAATGCTACCAAATACTAATTGAGTGTATGTAAACTTCTGACCCACTGGGAATATGATGAAAGAAATAAAAGCTGAAATAAATCATTCTCTCTACTATTATTCTGACATTTCACATTCTTAAAATAATAAAGTTGTTAGGTTTATGGCCCATCACTAAAACGTATTACCAGGCTCTGGCCACTAGATGGTGTAGTTCCTGCTAATCCGGCTCACTCTTTTATCCAGTTAGAGTTTGCCAATAACTACACATCCAATACAAATTCATGGACAAAATTAGGATTGGTTGAGATTCGTAATGAGGAAGGGGTAACCTCTCTATCAGAATGGACCAATCAAGAGGTTAATTGGCCACAGCTCAAGAGGGATAGGCTCAGGGGTTTTCAGCCACATGAGTTCAACATTTCTATTGGTTGAGAATACATTGCGTGTGTGGCTTATTCCCTTCAAAAAATGTCTGGAGCAGTTAGACCGCTGCAGGTGAACAAGCAAACTATTAGGCTACAGCATTTCTAATGGTTTCAATGTTATGGTCTCTAATAGTCGTCAAAGGTAAATATCCCAAAGACACAATGCATTGTGTTTTGCAATAGTTTATATTGGTGAGTGGCTTAATTATTTATACTGAACAAAAATATAAACGCAACATGCCACAATTTCAAAGATTTTACTGAGTTACAGCTCATATAAGGAAATCAGTCAATTGAAATAAATTCATTAGGCCTTAATCTATGGATTTCACATGATTGGGCAGGGGTGCAGCCTTGCGTGGGCCTTGGAGGGCATAGGCCCACACCCTTGGCAGCCAGGCCCAGCCAATCAGAATTAGTTTTTCCCCACAGAAGCGCATTTTACAGACAGAAATACTCCTCAGCACCCCACCCTCCCTCAGACAATCCCGCAGGTGAAGAAGCCGGATGTGGAGGTCCTGGGCTGGCGTGGTTGCACATGGTCTGCGGTTGTGAGGCCAGTTGGACATACTGCCAAATTCTCTAAAACAACATTGGAGGCAGCTTATGGTAGAGATTTTAACATTACATTATTTGGCAACAGCTCTGGTGGACATTCCTGCAGTCAGCAGGCCAAATGCACGCTCCCTCAAAACTTGAGACATCTGTGGCATTGTGTTGTGTGAAAAAACTGCACATTTTAAAATAGACTTTTATTGTCCCCGCACAAGGTGCACCTGTGTAATGATCATGCTGTTTAATCAGCTTCTAGATATGCCACACCTGTCAGGTGGATGGATTTTCTTGGCAAAAGAGAACTGCTTACTAACAGGGATATAAACACATTTGTGCACAACATTTGAGAGAAATAAGCTTTTTGTGTGTATGGAACATTTCCCATGAAACATGGGACCAACACTTTACATGTTGCTTTAATATTTTTGTTCAGTGTATATAATGGTGTATTTTGTAAGTTTAATGGTTTCGAATGATTTTAATGGTAAATGTTCTAATAGGTTTTCTTTTTTAATAGGGTTGTCATTCTCAGCATATTAACAATGGCTCCACCATGGTCTATAGTCAAAACTAAAGACTAATGTCAGTGTTTATATGATAAGGGCAGCAAGAGAACTGGCTTCAGAGAAAGGTATCATGGAGTTGCCAAAGTAGAAAACTGGAAAATCATTGGCAAAAAGAGTGGATGATTTGGTCATTCAATTCTACAATACGATGAATATAGTAGACTTATTCAAGGAAAAAAGGATTTTGTCAGTGTCAAATTCACGAGCAGAAGAGACTCTGTGCAACCTTGAAGAACTGTATGCAGCTTTTAAAAATAAATATCCAGAACACAAAATTGTCTTTTCCAAATTCTGCAGTCTACATCCGAAGCATTGTGTGCCAGTCGGCTCATCTGGAACACACTCTGTGTGTATGTACAATAAACCAAAATGTCACCCTAATGCTAAATGCAGTAAAGGTAGACAAGGACTGCCATACACTTGTGGGACCTGATGGTGTGTGAGCGAGAGATGCATGGTGCATAGATGTGACAACTGCCTTTGTAACAGAGGTCAGAAGATACTTAGAACAGCAGCTTTAAGTGGAAGAGACTGAAAGGAGGTCCGTTTACAACAGTGGACAACTGCTGACAGAGCAGAATTAGTAACATGGACATTGCCCATGTGTGATTGTCTTAGATTGTTGTTGAAGTTGGATGCCCTCACTGCCAATTCCTACATCGCGAAGGCTCAAGCTCAGTATCTAAAGCAATGCAAGGAAAATCAAATCAAGTTTATTTTATATAGCCCTTCGTACATCAGCTAATATCTCGAAGTGCTGTACAGAAACCCAGCCTAAAACCCCAAACAGCAAGCAATGCAGGTGTAGAAGCACGGTGGCTGGGAAAAACTCCCTAGAAAGGCCAAAACCTAGGAAGAAACCTAGAGAGGAACCAGGCTATGAGGGGTGGCCAGTCCTCTTCTGGCTGTGCCGGGTGGAGATTATAACAGAACATGGCCAAGATGTTCAAATGTTCATAAATGACCAGCATGGTCAAATAATAATCAGGAATACATTTTCATTTTTTCATAGCCGATCATTAAGAGTTGAAAACAGCAGGTCTGGGACAGGTAGCACGTCCGGTGGAAAGGTCAGGGTTCCAAAACCGCAGGCAGAACAGTTGAAACTGGAACAGCAGCAAGGCCAGGTGGACTGGGGACAGCAAGGAGTCATCATGCCCGGTCGTCCTGACGCATGGTCCTAGGGCTCAGGTCCTCCGAGAGAGAGAAAGAAAGAGAGAAGGAGAGAATTAGAGAGAGCATACTTAAATTCACACAGGACACTGGATAAGACAGGAGAATTACTCCAGATATAACCAACTGATCCTAGCCCCCCGACACATAAACTACTGCAGCATAAATACTGGAGGCTGAGACAGGAGGGGTCAGGAGACACTGTGGCCCCATCCGATGATACCCCCGGACAGGGCCAAACAGGAAGGATATAACCCCACCCACTTTGCCAAAGCACAGCCCCCACACCACTAGAGGGATATCTTCAACCACCAACTTACAATCCTGAGACAAGGCCGAGTATAGCCCACAAAGATCTACCACAGCACAAACCAAGGGGGGGGGGCGCCAACCCAGACAGGAAGATCACGTCAGTAACTCAACCCACTCAAGTGACGCACCCCTCCTAGGGACGGCATGAAAGAGCACCAGTAAGTCAGTGACTCAGCCCCTGTAATAGGGTTAGAGGCAGAGAATCCCAGTGGAGAGAGGGGAACCGGCCAGGCAGAGACAGCAAGGGCGGTTCGTTGCTCCAGAGCCTTTCCGTTCACCTTCACACTCCTGGGCCAGACTACACTCAATCATATGACCTACTGAAGAGATAAGTCTTCAGTAAAGACTTAAAGGTTGAGACCGAGTCTGCGTCTCTCACATGGGTAGGCAGACCGTTCCATAAAAATGGAGATCTATAGGAGAAAGTCCTGCCTCCAGCTGTTTGCTTAGAAATTCTAGGGACAATTAGGAGGCCTGCGTCTTGTGACCGTAGCGTACGTGTAGGTATGTACGGCAGGACCAACTCGGAAAGATAGGTAGGAGCAAGCCCATGTAACGCTTTATAGGTTAACAGTAAAACCTTGAAATCAGCCCTTGCCTTAACAGGAAGCCAGTGTAGGGAAGCTAGCACTGGAGTAATATGATCAAATTTCTTGGTTCTAGTCAGGATTCTAGCAGCCGTATTTACCACTAACTGAAGTTTATTTAGTGCTTTATCCGGGTAGCCGGAAAGTAGAGCATTGCAGTAGTCTAACCTAGAAGTAACAAATGCATGGATTAATTTTTCTGCATCATTTTTGGACAGAACATTTCTGATTTTTGCAATGTTACGTAGATGGAAAAAAGCTGTCCTTGAAACAGTCTTGATATGTTCGTCAAAAGAGAGATCAGGGTCAAGAGTAACGCCGAGGTCCTTCACAGTTTTATTTGAGATGACTTTACAACCATCAAGATTAATTGTCAGATTTAACAGAAGATCTCTTTGTTTCTTGGGACCTAGAACAAGCATCTCTGTTTTGTCCGAGTTTAAAAGTAGAAAGTTTGCAGCCATCCACTTCCTTATGTCTGAAACACAGGCTTCTAGCGAGGGCAATTTTGGGGCTTCACCATGTTTCATTGAAATGTACAGCTGTGTCATCCACATAGCAGTGAAAGTTAACATTATGTTTTCAAATGACATCCCCAAGAGGTAAAATATATAGTGAAAACAATAGTGGTCCTAAAACGGAACCTTGAGGAACACCGAAATGTACAGTTGATTTGTCAGAGGACAAACCATTCACAGAGACAAACTGATATCTTTCCGACAGATAAGATCTAAACCAGGCCAGAACTTGTCCGTGTAGACCAATTTGGGTTTCCAGTCTCTCCAAAAGAATGTGGTGATCGATGGTATCAAAGGCAGCACTAAGGTCCAGTAGCACGAGGACAGATGCAGAGCCTCGGTCTGACGCCATTAAAAGGTCATTTACCACCTTCACAAGTGCAGTCTCAGTGCTATGATGGGGTCTAAAACCAGACTGAAGCATTTCGTATACATTGTTTGTCTTCAGAAAGGCAGTGAGTTGCTGCGCAACAGCTTTTTCTAAAATTTTTGAGAGGAATGGAAGATTCGATATAGGCCGATAGTTTTTTTATAATTTCTGGGTCAAGGTTTGGCTTTTTCAAGAGAGGCTTTATTACTGCCACTTTTAGTGAGTTTGGTACACATCCGGTGGATAGAGAGCGGTTTATTATGTTCAACATAGGAGGGCCAAGCACATGAAGCAGCTCTTTCAGTAGTTTAGTTGGATTAGGATCCAGTATGCAGCTTGAAGGTTTAGAGGCCATGATTATTTTCATCATTGTGTCAAGAGATATAGTACTAAAACACTTAAGTGTCTCTGCCGATCCCAGGCCCTGGCAGAGCTGTGCAGATCCAGAACAGCTAAGCCCTGGAGGAATACGCAGATTTATAGAGGAGTCCGTAATTTGCTTTCTAATGATCATGATCTTTTCCTCAAAGAAGTTCATGAATTTATTACTGCTGAAGTGAAAGCCATCCTCTCTTGGGGAATGCTGCTTTTTAGTTAGCTTTGCAACAGTATCAAAAAGAAATTTTAGATTGTTCTTATTTTCCTCAATTAAGTTGGAAAAGTAGGTTGATAGAGCAGCAGTGAGGGCTCTTCGATACTGCACGGTACTGTCTTTCCAAGCTAGTCGGAAGACTTCCAGTTTGGTGTGGCGCCATTTCCGTTCCAATTTTCTGGAAGCTTGCTTCAGAGCTCGGGTATTTTCTGTATACCAGGGAGCTAGTTTCTTATGACAAATGTTTTTCGTTTTTAGGGGTGCAACTGCATCTAGGGTATTGCGCAAGGTTAAATTGAGTTCCTCAGTTAGGTGGTTAACTGATTTTTGTCCTCTGACGTCCTTGGGTAGGCAGAAGGAGTCTGGAAGGGCATCAAGGAATTTTTGTGTTGTCTGAGAATTTATAGCACGACTTTTGATGCTCCTTGGTTGGGGTCTGAGCAGATTATTTATTGCGATTGCAAACGTAATAAAATGGTGGTCCGATAGTCCAGGATTATGAGGAAAAACATTAAGATCTACAACATTTATTCCATGGGACAAAACTAGGTCCAGAGTATGACTGTGGCAGTGAGTAGGTCCAGAGACATGTTGGACAAAACCCACTGAGTCGATGATGGCTCCGAAAGTCTTTTGGAGTGGGTCTGTGGACTTTTCCATATGAATATTAAAATCACCAAAAATTAGAATATTATCTGCTATGACTACAAGGTCCGATAGGAATTCAGGGAACTCAGTTAAGAACGCTGTATATGTTCTCTGGAGGTCTGTAAACAGTAGCTATAAAAAGTGATTGAGTAGGCTGCATAGATTTCATGACTAGAAGCTCAAAAGACGAAAAAGTCATTTTTCTTTTTGTAAATTGAAATTTGCTATCGTAAATGTTAGCAACACCTCCGCCTTTGCGGGATGCACGGGGGATATGGTCACTAGTGTAACCAGGAGGTGAGGCCTCATTTAACACAGTAAATTCATCAGGCTTAAGCCATGTTTCAGTCAGGCCAATCACATCAAGATTATGATCAGTGATTAGTTCATTGACTATAACTGCCTTTGAAGTGAGGGATCTAACATTAAGTAACCCTATTTTGAGATGTGAGGTATCACGATCTCTTTCAATAATGGCAGGAATGGAGGAGGTCTTTATCCTAATGAGATTGCTAAGGCGAACACCGCCATGTTTAGTTTTGCCCAACCTAGGTCGAGGCACAGACACAGTCTCAATGGGGATAGCTGAGCTGACTACACTGACTATGCCAGTGGCAGACTCCACTAAGCTGTCAGGTTGGCTAACAGCCTGCTGCCTGGCCTGCACCCTATTTCATTGTGGAGCTAGAGGAGTTAGAGCCCTGTCTATGTTGGTAGATAAGATGAGAGCACCCCTCCAGCTAGGATGGAGTCCGTCACTCCTCAGCAGGTCAGGCTTGGTCCTGTTTGTGGGTGAGTCCCAGAAAGAGGGCCAATTATCTACAAATTCTATCTTTTGGGAGGGGCAGAAAACAGTTTTCAACCAGCGATTGAGTTGTGAGACTCTGCTGTAGAGCTCATCACTCCCCCTAACTGGGAGGGGGCCAGAGACAATTACTCGATGCCGACATCTTTCTAGCTGATTTACACGCTGAAGCTATGTTGCACTTGGTGACCTCTGACTGTTTCATCCTAACATCGTTGGTGCCGACGTGGATAACAATATCTCTATACTCGCCAGTTTTAGCTTTAGCCAGCACCATCTTTAGATTAGCCTTAACGTCGGTAGCCCTGCCCCCTGGTAAACAGTGTATGATAGCTGGGTGATTCGTTTTAAGTCTAATACTGCGGGTAATGGAGTCGCCAATGACTAGGTTTTTCAATTTGTCAGAGCTAATGGTGGGAGCCTTCGGCGTCTCAGACCCCGTAACGGGAGGAGTAGAGACAAGAGAAGACTCGGCCTCAGACTCCGACTCGCTACTTAATGGGGAAAACCGGTTGAAAGTTTCTGTCGGCTGAATGAGCGACACCAGTTGAGCATTCCTACAGCATTTCCCTCCAGAAGCCATGAGAAAGTTGTCCGGCTGCTGGGACTGTGCGGGGGGATTTATAACGTTACTATCTGTACTTACTGGTGGCACAGACGCTGTTTCATCCTTTCCTACACTGAAATTACCCTTGCCTAACGATTGCGTCTGAAGCTGGGCTTGCAGCACGTTCTCCTGTATAATATGAGTACAGCGACTGCAATTAGAAGACATCATGTTAATGTTACTACTTAGCTTCGGCTGTTGAAGGTGCTGACGAACCATGTCCAGATAAAGCTTCCGGAGTGAAATTGTTGAATGAGGGAAAAAAGTTGTGAGGGAAAAACTAAAAATATAAACGGTAATTAAAACGTAAAGTTGTCAGCTAGCAAAGTAAGGTTGGCAACAAAACGCACAGCAACACGTCTGCAAGTTCAAGAGGAAGTCTAAAGGAAGGAGAAGTCATTGTACTTGGTGATTTTGCTTATAACTACAAGTTTGTTATCCAGGATGAGGTCCAACTCTATCACTGGAACAAGGAATAATGTACCATACACCCAGTTGTACTGTACTACAGATTAAATGTCCAGATCAATGAAGACAGGGCTCTACACTGACATTTTTTACAAGGAGCACAATGAAAAACATTTGCGGTAAATAAAGCTAGAATCCTTCATTTTTCTAGTCACTCTGGTGCTCCTAAATAAAAATTCCAGCTCGCACAGCAAAATATTTATGCAAATATGCGAGTACTGTAAGAGCCCTGGAAGATTCACTGTGTTTAGTGTCTGACGACCTGACTCAGTCTCTATGGGGGTGTCACAGGGCTCAATTCTCGGGATGAATTCTCTCTGTATATATCAATAATGTCGTTCTTGCTGCTGGTGATTCTCTGATCCACCTCTACGCAGACAGCACCATTCGGTATACATCTGGCCCTTCTTTGGACACTGTGCTAACAAACCTCTAAACGAGCTTCAACACCATACAACACTCCTTCCGTGGCCTCCAACTAAGTGCATGCTCTTCACCCTCCCACCCGACTAGCATCACTACTCTGGACGGTTCTGACCTAGAATATGTGGACTACAAATACCTAGGTGTCTGGTTAGACTGTAAACTCTCCTTCCAGACTCACATTAAGCATCTCCAATCCAAAATGAAATCTAGAATCGGCTTCCTATTTCGCAACAAAGCCTCCTTCACTCATGCCGCCAAACATACCCTCGTAAAACTGACTATCCCACCGATCCTTGACTTCGGCGATGTCATTTACAAAATAGCCCCCAACACTCTACTCAGCAAACTGGATGTAGTCTATCACAGTGCCATCCGATTTATCACCAAAGCCACATATACTACCCACCACTGCGACTTCTATACTCTCGTTGGCTGGCCATCACTACATATCTGTTGCCAAACCCACTGG
Organism: Salvelinus namaycush; assembly: GCF_016432855.1. Lineage (NCBI taxonomy): Eukaryota > Metazoa > Chordata > Actinopteri > Salmoniformes > Salmonidae > Salvelinus > Salvelinus namaycush. Next base: position 28,929,625 of record NC_052318.1, read on the forward strand.
TTCCAGGTCATCTATAAGTCTTTGCTAGGTATAGCCCCGCCTTCTCAGTCCACTGGTCACCATAGCAACGCCCACCCGTAGCACGCGCTCCAGCAGGTATATTGCACTGGTCATCCCCAAAGCCAACACTTCCTTTGGCCGCCTTTCCTTCTAGTTCTCTGCTGCCAGTGACTGGAACGAATTGCAAAAATCTCTGAAGCTGGAGTCTTATATCTCCCTCTCTTACTTTAAGCATCAGCTGTCAGAGCAGCTTACCGATCACTGTACACAGCCAATCTGTTAATAGCACACCCGACTACCTCTTCCCCATATTATTATTTACCCTCTTGCTCTTTTGCACCCCAGTATCTCTACTTGCACACCATCATCTGCACATATCACTCCAGTATTAATGCTAAATTGTAATTATTTTCGCCTCTATGGCCTATTTATTTCCTACCTCCCTACATTTGCACACACTGTACATAGATTTTTCTATTTTTCTTTTCTTTTGTGTTATTTGCCTGTACGTTTGTTTCTGTGTAACTCTGTGTTGTTGTTTGTGTCGCACTGCTTTGCTTTATCTTGGCCAGGTCGCAGTTGTAAATGAGAACTTGTTCTCAACTGGCCTACCTGGTTAAATAAAGGTGAAATAAATTTTTTATTAATTATAAGTTTTGTCTACAAGGCCATGACTATGGTTATGGAGTATGTCGAGAATAATGTAGAAATGAATGGCTGTGCTGGACAGTACATGAATTGTAACATTTTCATAAATTTGTAGTAGGAACAATAAAACGTCTTACAGCAAGAGCAAGCCTCCAAAGACCTCTGCAAGACAAGTGTATGAATTTTACACAGAGGAAATCAAAGGAATCAACGTGTTTTTCATAGAACATCACAACTTGGAAACCTTGTGCATAGAACTCTGTGAAAGATATGTAACGCTTGTCGTGGTTGGAAGAAGAGGAGGACCAATGCGCAGCGTGGTAAGTGTCCATATTGTTTTAATACGAATAATGAACACAGAACAAAAACAATAAAACGACAAACGAACACTCCTGTACGGTGAAACAAAAACACAGAACAGAAAATAATCACCCACCAAAACACAATGAAAAACAGGCTACCTAAATATGGCTCCCAATCAGAGACAACGACTGACACCTGCCTCTGATTGAGAACCATACTAGGCCCAACACATAGAAATCTACCAACAGAACAAAACATAGAAACATAGAATGCCCACCCCAACTCACGCCCTGACCAAACTAAAATAAAGACATAACAAATGAACTAAGGTCAGAACGTGACAAGATATGCGAACACAAGAACTCTGCCAGGAACCTGCAGCTTCTATCACTTCGTTCCACTCTCCAAAAGCCTTATAGGTGCAAAGAGAGTTTCCAGTGACACAGATTATGAGATTATGACATTAAGTTTGACTTGGTCCTCGGAAAACCCAGAGATAAGCATATAATGGTGAACGTGCGAGTATCTGATTTTCTAGTTTGATGCTATGATGATGAGTACTGGATTGGAAATGTGGATGCAGTGGATAATAAAAGATGGACGTGAAGGTGAAATTCATGCATCAGAGTTAACCAGCAAGGTCATTTTCTTGGCCAAACAGAGGGGGCACATGTTATGTACCAAAAACGGTATCCAGTGCAGTATCCAGATTTTCATATCGTCATACCATCCTTCTTTTGTTTTGTTACCAAAATGCTAACAAAATTAGCACAAGTAATAGTTATTTCCATGGAGGATGCTAGCTAAATATGCTAACTAGTGCAAAAGAAAAATAAACTAATTGTAAAGACAGGCAATCCAACTCAAAGTTATAAATACACACCCTTTGCTGACAAGTAGAAAATCGAGCACACAGCCATGCAATCTCCAAAGACAATCATTGGCAGTAGAATGGCCCAGTGACTTTCAATGTGGCACCGTCATAGGATGCCACCTTTTCAGCAAGTCAGTTTGTCAAATTTCTACCCTGCTAGAGCTGCCCCGGTCAAGTGTAAGTGCTGTTATTGTGAACTGGAAACGTTCATTGAACCTCAACACTCCCCTTTATAGTGTGAACCTCAACACCTCCTCTAACCAGCTGAAAATGGCAAAAATTGCATTCAGTATGGTCATTCACCACTTCTACCGTAAGACCTGAGTCCGAGCCAGCAACCTGCACACAGCATCCAGAAGCTATCAACTGCCTTTTCTCTCATGCTTTTTCTCTCAGGAGTGTGACATGGTTCCATGTGGTGTGAGCATGGAGAGAGATCCAGTCCAAATTTCTCTCATGCTGCTTGTGTACTCGCAGGAAAATGTACAAAGACATAATGGACTGTAAAGGACAGGTGAGAGACATTATCAAGGGCCATCCACTTTGAACATGTGCCATTAAAAAGAGGAACTGAAACACTATCTGAATAAAAACATGAAGAAACGCCAGGAAAGGAAGAATGAGTGCCGTGAAGGGGGGTGGTCAACCGTGCCCGTAATTAATTTAGGCTTATCCAAAATTGTTTATTTGGGGTATCAGGTTGATTGTGGAGGTCTGCACACTGCAAAATGTATAGTAATTTAGACTAAGAATGCATTGAAATACCAATCTGTCATTACCACAAGTGATGAGAAAAGTTAGGGTCTTTAATTAAAGTGATAGAACCAACGTGAAGCACTAAGGATTGTCATTCTAAATTTAGGTTAGATCATTTATCAATAGTTATAATTATGATTTGGAAAGGCAAGGCTTCTAGAGACAGAGCTGTGCCCTAAACATGTGAGGAGAATCACTAGACTGTAGCTTGGGCTAACCAACAATCTCCTTCTTAGCAAGGTTGGTGTGAAACTGTTATAACATGTGTTCTCTCTCTCTCTTCCCTGTGAAATGTTATTAACATGCTGTAAGGCGATCTGCGCCTCTCTGGCTGGTAATATTTCAGCAGCTATCATGTTCTGCTCCTCCAGAGGATGGGGAAACAGTTAGATGCCAACTGTGGATGAGCCCCCATTTCCCCCTGTAGATACAGACGATGAGTAATGATTGTAGGTTGTTTTCTTTTAACAAGTTGAGGGTAAGGTCATCTAAACCCTTAAAACTTCTTATGGCTGAAGTCCCGGTAACGGGACCGATATGACAACAGCCAGTCGAAGTGCAGGGCGCCAAATTCAAAAAACAGAAATCTCATAATTAAAATTCCTCAGACATTCATGTGTCTTATATCATTTTAAAGGTAATCTTGTTAATCCCACCAAAGTGTCCGATTTCAAATAGGCTTTTCAGCGAAAGCACTACAAACGATTATGTTAGGTCACCACAAAACCACAATAATCACAGCCATTTTTTCCAGCTAAAAGGTAGCTTCACAAAAAACAGAATAGCGATAAAATTAATCACTAACCTTCAATTATTTTCATCAGATGACACTCATAGGACTTCATGTTACACAATACATGCATGTTTTGTTTGATTAAATTCATATTTATATAAAAAAATCTGAGTTTACATTGAGGCGACTAGATTCACTAGTTGCAAAAACATCAAGTGACTTTGCATAGCCACATCGTTTCAACGAAATACTCATCATAAATATAGATGATAATACAAGTTATACACATGGAATTATATATATACCTCTCCTTAATGCAACCGCTGTGTCAGATTTCAAAAAAACTTTACGGAAAAAGAAACGCACGCTATAATCTGAGACGGCGCTCAAAAGTAAAATACCACAGCTGCAAAGATGGCGTCAACATAAACACGAAAATACATGATAAATATTCCCTTACCTTTGATGATCTACATCAGAAAGCACACCAGGAATCCCAGGTCTACAATAAATGTTTGTTTTGTTCGAAAAAATCCGTTATTTATGTCCAAATACCTTCTTTTGTTAGCGCGTCTGGTTTACATATCCAAACGCTAATTCTGGTCAGCGTTATATCGGACAAAAACTTCAAAAAGTGATATTACCGGTCGAAGAAACATTTCAAACTAAGTACACAATCAATCATTAGGTTGTTTTTAACATATAGCTTCAATAAAGTTCCAACCGGAGTATTCCTTCTTGTCTTCGTGAGCCATGGAACGCAAGTGACTTCCACGAGGAAAAGCATGATCAGAAAATGGCTGCTTGATGGACACCTGACTGATTCTGCTATCATTCTCTCCCACAACATCATAGAAGTCTCATTATAATTTCTATTGACGGTTGACATCTAGTGGAACCCCTAGGCAGTGCACAATCATTCATAGCTCAAGGGGATTTCTTTAGGGACTCTGGTGAATACATACAAGCTCAGATTTCTGACTTCCTGTTTTGATTTCAACTCAGGATTTTGCCTGCCAATATGAGTTTTGTTAATCTCACAGACATAATTCAAACAGTTTTAGAAACTTTAGTGTTTTCTATCCAATACTAATAATAATATGCAAATATTAGCAACTATGACTGAGGAGCAGGCCGTTTGATATGGGCACCTTTCATACAAGCTACTCAATACTGCCCCTTCAGCCATAAGAAGTTAACCTGTTTACATTATGTGCAACACTGAACTGATGATCAAGCACCAACCTTTTGAAGGTTTTAGCAGAATTGTTATATTTTAACTAAGTTGATGTACTAGAGACAGTTAGTAAAAAACATAAGTCAATCCAACCCGATTGTGGTAAGAGATATGGAAACAAAGGTTAACATTGAGAGATTTATTCACCTCTGAATCTACAGATCCCTTGTGTATGTGTATTTTTGATACTCACTCCCATTAATAGAAATATAACCTTTCTTATGATTATAGTATTATCAAACTAAGTGGATTGTACAACCCAGAATGAAGGGTTTGAAATGATGAAGTGTCTGGTTTTTTCTGTGTTGATTTCCCATACTTTAATAGGAGTATATAATTTTTTTGATATAGAAGCTAAAGTCTAAATGATTACATTAAAATGTTATGATTATTATCGCACAAGTGATAAAGGATGGAATGTAATGCAATGTTTGCGCTTTTCTGATAACTAAGTTCTGTGTTCTATTGACGTGCTGTTCTAATAACCGATTTTTGTGTTCATGCAAGTGACTGATTTAACGAATCCTCACTTATCAGTATCTGCAATTTGGCAGGATGCCCAGACCTTGTTTTGGGAACGAGAATGAAAGATATCTCAGTTTCAAGGTCTCAGCTTCGAGAGAAGAAGCCTTGTGAGGTATTGGTCTGTCACATGTTATTAACCAGTATTGGTTGGTCACATGAATGAAACAAAACGGTAATTAATGATGCTAAATCATGCAAATATAACTTGTGTGTGTATAGTCGTATATAAGACAACTGCTGGGACTTCCCAGGGAGAACTCCTAATTTACATGTGTACTATGGTACATTGAGTTGGTTGGAACCTCTCCAGCGCGCTGACAAATAAACAATGATTAATTTAAGATTGACTTTGAGTATCCCTGTGCAAGAATTTCCACGACAGTATGATAATGCACGGCCCTGTGTCGCAAGGATCTGTATACCATTTCTGGAAGCTGAAAATGTCCCAGTTCTTCCATGGCCTGCATGCTCACCAGACATGTCACCAATTGAGCATGTTTGGGATGCTCTGGATCGACGTGTACAACAGCATATTCCAGTTCTCGCCAATATCTAGCAACTTTGCACAGCCATTGAAGAGGAGTGGGACAACATTACACAACAGCCTGATCAACTCTATGCGAAGGAGATTTGTTGCGTTGCATAAGGCAAATGGGGGTCACACCAGATACCGACTTGTTTTCTGATCCACGCCCCTACCTTTGGGGCGTGTATTTGTGACCACTTGTGACCACTATACAGTGGCAAGAAAAAGTATGTGAACCCTTTGGAATTACCTGGATTTCTGAATAAATTGGTCATCAAATTTGATCTGATCTTCATCTAAGTCACAACAATAGACAAACAGTGTGCTTAAACTAATAACACAAAATTGTATTTTTCTTCTCTACTGTATATTGAACACATCATTTAACTTCTACTTCATCACAATCCCGGATCCGGGAGCACCCCCATCAGTAAAAAAGCTGACTAGCATAGCCTAGCATAGCGTCACAAGTAAATACTAGCATCTAAATATCATTAAATCACAAGTCCAAGACACCAGATGAAAGATACACATCTTGTGAATCCAGCCATCATTTCTGATTTTTAAAATGTTTTACAGGGAAGACACAATATGTATTTCTATTAGCTAACCACGATAGCAAAAGACACAACTTTTTTTTCCCACCATTTTTTTCCTGCATAGGTAGCTATCACAATTTCGACCAAATAAAGATATAAATAGTCACTAACCAAGAAACAACTTCATCAGATGATAGTCTGATAACATATTTATTGTATAGCATATGTTTTGTTAGAAAAATGTGCATATTTCAGGTATAAATCATAGTTTTACATTGCAGCCACCATCACAACTCTCACCAAAGAAACTAGAATAACTACAGAGACCAACGTGAATGACCTAAATACTTATCATAAAACATTTATGAAAAATACACAGCGTACAGCAAATGAAAGACAAAGATCTTGTGAATCCAGCCAATATTTCAGATTTTTTAAGTGTTTTACAGCGAAAACACAATATAGCATTATATTAGCTTACTACAATAGCCAACCACACAACAGCATTGATTCAAGCCAACAATAGCGATAACGAATAAACCACCAAAAGATATTAATTTTTTCACTAACCTTCTCAAACTTCTTCAGATGACAGTCCTATAACATCATATTACACAATACATATAGAGTTTGTTCGAAAATGTGCATATTTAGCGGCACAAATCGTGGTTATACAATGAGAATAGTAGCCAAGCTGCCAACAAAATGTCTGGAGAAATCTTGGGAGAGGCACCTAATCTAATCATTAACTAATCATAAACTTGACTAAAAAATACAGGTTGGACAGCAAATGAAAGATACATTAGTTCTTAATGCAACCGCTGTGTTAGATTTTTAAAATTAACGTTACTACGACATACAGCGTGTGTTAAAGCGAGACCGCACCGAAATTAATGGCGGAATAGGAGTTTGACATTTTTCAACAGAACAACGAATTAACATCATAAATAGTTCTTACTTTTTGATGAGCTTCCATCAGAATCTTGGGCAAGTTGTCCTTTGTCCAAAATAATCGTTGCTTGGTTGTAGATTGTCGCCTTCAACTTTGGAATTAGCAGTAAACATTAGCCATGTGGCCCAGACGTGCCCAACTCACTATAACGCAGCACAAAGAAATATCCGAAAATCGCAATATACTGATATAAACTGATATAACTCGGTTTAAAATAACAACATTATGATGTCTTTAACACCTATATCGAATAAAATCAGAGCCGGATATATCTAAGGCCTATAACGGGAGCTTTCCAGAACGCCATCCTGAGGTCTGTCTTGCGTCATGGCGAATGTTGAAAAGACTGCACCCCACGTTCCAAGACCATTTATATGGCCTCAGATCTGCCTAGCAACTCCATTCTAATTCTCACTATTTGCTGACATCTAGGGGAAGGCGTATGCAGTGCATCTCGACCAATAGAAGACATGCAAATTAATAAACTGACCCCAGAACAGCCTGCCTGATTTCAGATTTCTCACAGGAAGTTTGCTCCAACTTGAGTTCTGTTTTACTCACCGATATAATTCAAACGGTTTTAGAAACTAGAGAGTGTTTTCTATGCATATTGTACGAGCAAGAATTGAGTACGAGGCAGTTTAATTTGGGAACGAAATTTTTACAAAGTGAAAACAGCACCCCCTATTGAGAAAAGGTTAATCATTCATAGTGTAGGTTGGAAAAAGTATGTGAACCCCTAGGCTAATGAATTCTCCAAAAGCTATTTGGAGTCCAATCAATGAGACGAGATTGGAGATGTTGGTTAGAGCTGCCTTGCCCTATAAAAAACTCACAAAATTATAATTATTATCACAAGAAGCATTGCTTGATGTGAACCATTGAACAAAAGGTCTCAGAAGACCTAAGATTAAGAATTGTTGACTTGCATAAAGCTGGAAAGGGTTACAAAAGTATCTCTAAATGCCTTGATGTTCATCAGTCCACGGTAAGACAAATTGTCTATAAACTGAGAAAGTTCAGCACTGTAGCTACTCTCCCTAGGAGTGGCCGTCCTGCAAAGATGACTGCAAGAGCACAGCGCAGAATGCTCAATGAGGTTAAGAAGAATCCTAGAGTGTCAGCTAAAGACTTACAAAAATCTCTGGAACATCGCTGTTGACGAGTCTACGATACGTAAAACACTAAACAAGAATGGTGTTCATGGGAGGACACCACGGAAGAAACCACTGCTCTCAAAAAGTTTGCAAAAGTAAGTCTTTAGCTGACGTTTGCAAAGTGCACCTGGATGTTCCACAGCACTACTGGCAAAATATTCTGTGGACAGATGAAACTACAGTTGAGTTGTTTGGAAGGAACACACAACACTGTGTGTGAAGAAAAAAAGGCACAGTACACCCACATCAAATCCTCATCCCAACTGTAAAGTATGGTGGAGGGAGCATCATGGTTTGGGGCTGCTTTGCTGCCTCAGCAAGCTGTCCAGGCCCTATCATCGGCGGAATAATGAATTCCCAATTTTATCAAGACATTTTGCAGGAGAATGTTATGGTATCTGTCCGCCAATTGAAGCTCAATAGAACTTGGGTGATGCAACAGGACAACGACCCAAAACACATAAGTAAATCGACAACAGAATGGCCTCAACAGAAAAAAATACGCCTTCTGGAGTGGCCCAGTCAGAGTCCTGACCTCAACTCGATTGAGATGCTGTGGCATGACCTCGAGAGCAGTTCACATCAGACATCCCAAGAATATTGCTGAACTGGAACAGTTTTGTAAAGAGGAGTGGTCCAAAATTCCTCCTGACCGTTGTGTAGGTCTGATCCGCAAATACAGAAAACGTTTGGTTGAGGTTATTGCTGTCAAAGGAGGGTCAACCAGTTATTAAATCCAATAGTTCACTTACTTTTTCCACCCTGCTCTGTGAATGTTTACAGTGTGTTCAATAAAGACATGAAACCATATCATTGTTTGTGTTTTATTAGTTTAAGCAGACTGTTTTTCTATTGTTGTGACCTAGATGAAGATCAGATCAAAATGTATGACCTAATGTATGCAGAAATCCAAGTATTTCCAAAGGGTTCCCATACTTTTTCTTGCCACTATTTGTATTGCCATTCATGTGAAATCCATAGATTAGAGCCTAATGAATTTATTTCAATTGACTGATTTCCTTCTGAACTGGAACTCAGTCAAGTATTTTAAATGGTTGCATGTTGCTTTTACATTTTTGTTCAGTATATATTTGTTTTGATGTGTAGCATATTGATGAGTAGCCTATTGTGTTATTGGTTTTATTTTCCTAAAACAATAATTGTACATCTCACAGTTCAGCTGTCTGAGATTTGAGCACTAACTGCATCAGGGCATTGCATCCAGGCCTAGTCGTCCACTTAATGATATTAATATTTAAGAAATACATAAAGGAAGAGAAGCTTAGGCCAGGGCTAGAGACCGAGAGAAAGATGGAAATATGCCGGTGCCATGTTCCCAACACCGACATGCATTTCTTTATAGTTGTCAGATAGGCTACTACTGCTATACAGATATAGGCTTACAGAAGGAGGCTAATTAGTACATTTTCTATCAAGATATATTAAAAAAACATGAATAAGCATTATATTGTTAGACTAAATCTGGTAGGCCTAAAACATTCTTCTTCACCTCAGGTTCAACTGTCACTGGTGAACCCTACCTTCATAGGCCTGCAGTAGCTTAGCCTAATAATAGTCATATCACACCAAACCTTCACAAAAGTTCCTTAACTTTATTAGGGTAATATCAAAAGTAAGTCAAGTCATTGTTAATAGGGAAAATACAAACAAGTTATTGTATAGAGGTATTCAATTCAGCTTTGTATCTCACCTTTGGTTTTTCCTTTTTATGGTTTGAGTGCGATAGCCCTAAGCTTACTGGTAATTCTATTATATTGCGGCTGTAAGGGGGTGCGTGCTGGTGGCAGGGAAGTCAGGCGCAGGAGATCGAACTTGGTATAAACGGAGCAGTTTAATAAGTGCTCAGAAAACCAAAATATACAAAATAATACAAGTGGGTACAAAACCCGTCGCACACCAGAACATAACTTGCACATAGCTTACAAACAAACAATCAATCACCGACAAGGACATGGGGGGGAACAGAGGGTTAAATACACAACATGTAATTGATGGGATTGGAACCAGGTGTGATACAAGACAAGACAAAACCAAAGAAAAATGAAAAGAGGATCAGCGATGGCTAGAAAGTCGGTGACTTCTACCGCCGAACACCGCCCGAACAAGGAAAGGGACCAACTTCGGCGGAAGTCGTGAAAGCGGCAAACACAAAATTACAGTTGGAACTTAATTTGGCCAGAGAAAATAGCTCAACAGAATGAAAAAAAACACTTGTTGCATATTTAAAGAACTGGTTTAAACCTTAAACAAGCCTATATTGCAGCAAGTATCAACACAGATGAGTGCCTACTGTAGGTAGGCCTACCCAACAAATGACAGCAATAGGCTAATACTATTTATTTTACAATAGGCCTACTTTGACCTATCTTAAACTAAATATTGAGCAAATTTTAAAAGACAGTTAGAACTTAACTTAGCCAATGAAAATGGCTCAACAAAATAAATAAATAAATAACTGGTTTAGGATTATTAATTGTTAATTCGGCCTACAATGATATACAATAATAATGATAAACAAAATATAATAAATATGAAAATAAATAAATACAAGTTAGAATTGTACGTCAAACCTGAATGGTGAGTTGCATACAGTCCATTTGGCCGTGCCAACGTTCTTCTCATCTTTGTCCACTAAAATATTAAAACTTGTCCCAGAGGACATTCCGATTGTCGGCTTCTTTTCACTGTACTCTTTCTCCTCATTTTACTTAAATTAAAAAGGCCTCATCTTCCCAATCAACAGTAGCCTAGGCCAAGGCTCCTTTCACTTGCTCTCCATCTCTCTCATCAGCAGGAGGTGATCAGCCGGAACCACTTTCTGCTGGACATACAGTGCTTTTTGCAAGTATTCAGACCCCTTGACTTTTCCACATTACAGCCTTATTCTAAAATAGATTTTTTTTAATCCCTCAATCTACAAACAATACCCCATAATGACAAAGCAAAAACAGACTTTTTGATTTTTTTTTGCAAATGTATATATATATCAATCAAGTTCAATCAAGTTTATTTTATATAGCCCTTCATACATCAGCTAATATCTCGAAGTGCTGTACAGAAACACAGCCTAAAACCCCAAACAGCTAGTAATGCAGGTGTAGAAGCACGGTGGCTAGGAAAAACTCCCTAGAAAGGCCAAAACCTAGGAAGAAACCTAGAGAGGAACCAGGCTATGAGGGGTGGCCAGTCCTCTTCTGGCTGTGCCGGGTGGAGATTATAACAGAACTATGCCAAGATGTTCAAAAATGTTCATAAGTGACAAGCATGGTCAAATAATAATCATGAATAATTTTCAGTTGGCTTTTCATAGCCGATCATTAAGAGCTGAAAAACAACAGGTCTGGGACAGGTGGCGGTTCCATAACCGCAGGCAGAACAGTTGAAACTGGAATAGCAGCAAGGCCAGGCGGACTGGGGACAGCAAGGAGTCACCATGCCCGGTAGTCCCGACGTATGGTCCTAGGGCTCAGGTCCTCCGAGAGAGAGAAAGAAAGAGAGAAGGAGAGAATTAGAGAGAGCATACTTAAATTCACACAGGACACTGGATAAGACAGGAGAAGTACTCCAGATATAACCAACTGGCCCTAGCCCCCCGACACAAACTACTGCAGCATAAATACTGGAGGCTGAGACAGGAGGGGTCAGGAGACACTGTGGCCCCATCCGATGATACCCCCGGACAGGGCCAAACAGGAAGGATATAACCCCACCCACTTTGCCAAAGCACAGCCCCCACACCACTAGAGGGATATCTTCAACCACCAACTTACAATCCTGAGACAAGGCCGAGTATAGCCCACAAAGATCTCCACCACAGCACAAACCAAGGGGGGGCGCCAACCCAGACAGGAAGATCACGTCAGTAACTCAACCCACTCAAGTGACGCACCCCTCCTAGGGACGGCATGAAAGAGCACCAGTAAGCCAGTGACTCAGCCCCTGTAATAGGGTTAGAGGCAGAGAATCCCAGTGGAGAGAGGGGAACCGGCCAGGCAGAGACAGCAAGGGCGGTTCGTTGCTCCAGAGCCTTTCCGTTCACCTTCACACTCCTGGGCCAGACTACACTCAATCATAGGACCTACTGAAGAGATAAGTCTTCAGTAAAGACTTAAAGGTTGAGACCGAGTCTGCGTCTCTCACATGGGTAGGCAGACTGTTCCATAAAAATGGAGATCTATAGGAGAAAGCCCTGCCTCCCGCTGTTTGCTTAGAAATTCTAGGGACAATTAGGAGGCCTGCGTCTTGTGACCGTAGCGTACGTATTGGTATGTACGGCAGGACCAACTCTGAAAGATAGGTAGGAGCAAGCCCATGTAACGCTTTATAGGTTAACAGTAAAACCTTGAAATCAGCCCTTGCCTTAACAGGAAGCCAGTGTAGGGAAGCTAGCACTGGAGTAATATGATCAAATTTCTTGGTTCTAGTCAGGATTCTAGCAGCCGTATTTAGCACTAACTGATGTTTATTTAGTGCTTTATCCGGGTAGCCGGAAAGTAGAGCATTGCAGTAGTCTAACCTAGAAGTAACAAATGCATGGATTAATTTTTCTGCATCATTTTTGGACAGAAAATTTCTGATTTTTGCAATGTTACGTAGATGGAAAAAAGCTGTCCTTGAAACAGTCTTGATATGTTCGTCAAAAGAGAGATCAGGGTCAAGAGTAACGCCGAGGTCCTTCACAGTTTTATTTGAGACGACTTTACAACCATCAAGATGAATTGTCAGATTTAACAGAAGATCTTTGTTTCTTGGGACCTAGAACAAGCATCTCTGTTTTGTCCGAGTTTAAAAGTAGAAAGTTTTCAGCCATCCACTTCCTTATGTCTGAAACACAGGCTTCTAGCGAGGGCAATTTTGGGGCTTCACCATGTTTCATTGAAATGTACAGCTGTGTGTCATCCGCATAGCAGTGAAAGTTAACATTATGTTTTCGAATAACATCCCCAAGAGGTAAAATATATAGTGAAAACAATAGTGGTCCTAAAACGGAACCTTGAGGAACACCGAAATGTACAGTTGATTTGTCAGAGGACAAACCATTCACAGAGACAAACTGATATCTTTCCGACAGGTAAGATCTAAACCAGGCCAGAACTTGTCCGTGTAGACCAATTTGGGTTTCCAGTCTCTCCAAAAGAATGTGGTGATCGATGGTGTCAAAGGCAGCACTAAGGTCTAGTAGCACGAGGACAGATGCAGAGCCTCGGTCTGACGCCATTAAAAGGTAATTTACCACCTTCACAAGTGCAGTCTCAGTGCTATGATGGGGTCTAAAACCAGACTGAAGCATTTCGTATACATTGTTTGTCTTCAGAAAGGCAGTGAGTTGCTGCGCAACAGCTTTTTCTAAAAATTTTGAGAGGAATGGAAGATTCGATATAGGCCGATAGTTTTTTATATTTTCCGGGTCAAGGTTTGGCTTTTTCAAGAGAGGCTTTATCACTGCCACTTTTAGTGAGTTTGGTACACATCCGGTGGATAGAGAGCTGTTTATTATGTTCAACATAGGAGGGCCAAGCACAGGAAGCAGCTCTTTCAGTAGTTTAGTAGGATTAGGATCCAGTATGCAGCTTGAAGGTTTAGAGGCCATGATCATTTTCATCATTGTGTCAAGAGATATAGTACTAAAACACTTAAGTGTCTCTCCCGATCCCAGGCCCTGGCAGAGCTGTGCAGATCCAGGACAGCTAAGCCCTGGAGGAATACGCAGATTCAAAGAGGAGTCCGTAATTTGCTTTCTAATGGTCATGATCTTTTCCTCAAAGAAGTTCATGAATTTATTACTGCTGAAGTGAAAGCCATCCTCTCTTGGGGAATGCTGCTTTTTAGTTAGCTTTGCAACAGTATCAAAAATAAATTTTGGATTGTTCTTATTTTCCTCGATTAAGTTGGAAAAGTAGGATGATCGAGCAGCAGTGAGGGCTCTTCGGTACTGCACGGTACTGTCTTTCCAAGCTAGTCGGAAGACTTCCAGTTTGGTGTGGCGCCATTTCCGTTCCAATTTCCTGGAAGCTTGCTTCAAAGCTCGGGTATTTTCTGTATACCAGGGAGCTAGTTTCTTATGACAAATGTTTTTCGTTTTTAGGGGTGCAACTGCATCTAGGGTATTGCGCAAGGTTAAATTGAGTTCCTCAGTTAAGTGGTTAACTGATTTTTGTCCTCTGACGTCCTTGGGTAGGCAGAAGGAGTCTGGAAGGGCATCAAGGAATTTTTGTGTTGTCTGAGAATTTATAGCACGACTTTTGATGCTCCTTGGTTGGGGTCTGAGCAGATTATTTGTTGCGATTGCAAACGTAATAAAATGGTGGTCCGATAGTCCAGGATTATGTGGAAAAACATTAAGATCTACAACATTTATTCCATGGGACAAAACTAGGTCCAGAGTATGACTGTGGCAGTGAGTAGGTCCAGAGACATGTTGGACAAAACCCACTGAGTCGATGATGGCTCCGAAAGACTTTTGGAGTGGGTCTGTGGACTTCTCCATATGAATATTAAAATCACCAAAAATTAGAATATGATCTGCTATGACTACAAGGTCTGATAGGAATTCAGGGAACTCAGAGAGGAACGCTGTATATGGCCCAGGAGGCCTGTAAACAGTAGCTATAAAAAGTGATTGAGTAGGCTGCATAGATTTCATGACTAGAAGCTCAAAAGACGAAAACGTCATTTTTTTTTTTGTAAATTGAAATTTGCTATCGTAAATGTTAGCAACACCTCCGCCTTTGCGGGATGCATGGGGGATATGGTCACTAGTGTAACCAGGAGGTGAGGCCTCATTTAACACAGTAAATTCATCAGGCTTAAGCCATGTTTCAGTCAGGCCAATCACATCAAGATTATGATCAGTGATTAGTTCATTGACTATGACTGCCTTTGAAGTGAGGGATCTAACATTAAGTAACCCTATTTTGAGATGTGAGGTATCACGATCTCTTTCAATAATGGCAGGAATGGAGGAGGTCTTTATCCTAATAAGATTGCTAAGGCGAACACCGCCATGTTTAGTTTTGCCCAACCTAGGTCGAGGCACAGACACAGTCTCAATGGGTATGGCTGAGCTGACTACACTGACTGTGCTATTGGCAGACTCCACTAAGCTGGCAGGTTGGCTAACAGCCTGCTGCCTGGCCTGCACCCTATTTCATTGTGGAGCTAGAGGAGTTAGAGCCCTGTCTATGTTGGTAGATAAGATGAGAGCACCCCTCCAGCTAGGATGGAGTCCGTCACTCCTCAGCAGGTCAGGCTTGGTCCTGTTTGTGGGTGAGTCCCAGAAAGAGGGCCAATTATCTACAACTTCTATCTTTTGGGAGGGGCAGAAAACAGTTTTCAACCAGCGATTGAGTGCTGAGACTCTGCTGTAGAGCTCGTCACTCCCCCTAACTGGGAGGGGGCCAGAGACAATTACTCGATGCCGACACATCTTTCTAGCTGATTTACACGCTGAAGCTATGTTGCACTTGGTGACCTCTGACTGTTTCATCCTAACATCGTTGGTGCCGACGTGGATAACAATATCTCTATACTCGCCAGATTTAGCTTTAGCCAGCACCATCTTTAGATTAGCCTTAACGTCGGTAGCCCTGCCCCCTGGTAAACAGTGTATGATCGCTGGGTGATTCGTTTTAAGTCTAATACTGAGGGTAATGGAGTCGCCAATGACTAGGGTTTTCAATTTGTCAGAGCTAATGGTTGGAGCCTTCGGCGTCTCAGACCCCGTAGCGGGAGGAGTAGAGACAAGAGAAGACTCAGCCTCAGACTCCGACTCGCTACATAATGGGGAGAACCGGTTGAAAGTTTCTGTCGGCTGAATGAGCGACACCAGTTGAGCATTCCTACAGCATTTCCCTCCAGAAGCCATGAGAAAGTTGTCCGGCTGCGGGGACTGTGCGGGGGGGTTTATACTAACGTTACTATCTGTACTTACTGGTGGCACAGACGCTGTTTCTTCCTTTCCTACACTGAAATTACCCTTGCCTAACGATTGCGTCTGAAGCTGGGCTTGTAGCACAGCTATCCTCGCCGTAAGGCGATCGTTCTCCTGTATATTATGAGTACAGCGACTGCAATTAGAAGACATCATGTTAATGTTACTACTTAGCTTCGGCTGTTGAAGGTGCTGACGAACCATGTCCAGATAAAGCGTCCGGAGTGAAAAAGTTGAATGAGGGAAAAAAGTTGCGATGGAAAAACAAAAAATATAAACGGTAATTAAAAAAAAAAAAAAAAAAAAAAAGTAAAGTTGTCAGCTAGCAAAGTAAAGTTGGCAGCAAAACGCACAGCAACACGTCTGCAAATTCAACAGGAAGTTCAATCACATTTACTTAACTATTCAGACCCTTTACTCAGTACTTTTTGTGGAAGCACCTTTGGCAGCGATTACAGCCTCGAGTCTTCTTGGGTATGACGCTACAAGCTTGGCACACCTGTATTTGGTAAGTTTCTCCCATTCTTCTCTGCAGATCATCTCAAGCTCTGTCAGGTTGGATGGGGAGTGTCGCTGCACAGCTATTTTCAGGTCTCTCCAGAGATGTTAGATTGAGTTCAAGTTTGAGCTCTGGATGGACCACTCAAGGACATTCAGAGACTTTTCCCAAAGCCACTCCTGCGTTGTCTTGGCTGTTTGCTTAGGGTTGTTGTCCTGTTGGAAGGTGAATCTTCATCTCAATCTGAGGTCCTGAGTGCTCTGGAGCAGGTTTTCCTCAAGGATCTCTCTGTACTTTGCTCCATTCATCTTTCCCTTGATCCTGACTAGTCTCCCAGTCCTTGCCGCTGAAAACATCCCCACAGCATGAAGCTGCCACCATCATGCTTCATCGTAGGGATGGTGCCAGGTTTCCTCCAGATGTGATGCTTGGCATTCAGACCAAAGTGTTGTCTTGGCCAAAGACTCTAGTTTCTCATGATCTGAGAGTCCTTTAGGTGCCTTTTGGCAAAATCCAAGCGGGCTGTTATGTGCCTTTTACTGAGGAGTGGCTTCCGTCTGGCCACTCTACGATAAATGCCTGATTGGTGAAGTGCTACAGAGATGGTTGTTCTTCTGGAAGGTTCTCCCATCTCCACAGAGGAACTCTAGAGCTCTGTCAGAGTGACCATCGGGTTCTTGGTCACCTCCCTGACCAAGGCCCTTCTTCCCCGATTGCTCAGTTTGGCAGGGCGGCCAGCTCTAGGAAGAGTCTTGGTGGTTCCAAACTTCTTCCATTTAAGGATGATGGAGGCCACTATGTTCTTGGGGACCTTCAATGCTGCAGACATTTGTTGGTACCTTTCCCCAGATCTGTGCTTTGATACAATCCAGTATTGGAGCTCTATGGACAATTCCTTTGACCTCATGGCTTGGTTTTTGCTCTGACATGCACTGTCAACTGTGGGACCTTATATAGACAGGTGTGTGCCTTTCCAAATCATGTCCAATCAATTGAATTTACCACAGGTGCACTACAATCAAGTTGTATAAACATCTCATTGATGATCAATGGTAACAGGATGAACCTGAGCAACATTTTTTGTGTCATAGTGAATACTTAAGTAAATAAGGTATTTCTGTTTTACAATTTTTATACATTTGCAAAAATGTCTAACAACCTTTTTTCACTTTGTCATTATGGGGTATTGTGTGTAGATTGATAAGGATATTTTTTTTTAAATACATTTTAGAATAAGGCTGTAACAAAACAAAATGTGGAAAAGGTGTAGGGGTCGGAATACTTTCAGAATGCACTGTAAGCTATACGTTTTGAGTTGCAATTGGCTGACAAATTTGACAAACTCGCACAGTTCATCACCTTATACACATTCAATTAACAGAGTAGGGGTCCAATCGGGCCCAGACAGTAAATACATTTTAATTGCACATACCAGAGTCCTGTGGAAATTAAATCAGACCCGACCTAGATCCGAGACTAGACAGAATTTAGGACCCGGTCAGGGCCAGGGTCGGATCTCGGAATTTTGCGTCTGTTGTAGCTGTGACCTGTGTGCAGACAGGCTACTTTAGGAAACTTCCTGAATGCACATAGAGAGAACTTACACATACATACACATCCTAAAAGGACCCATCAATCAAAGCCACCAGCGCACCACAGACACACACAAATCACATTTCTCCTTTCCTAAAAACAAATTCAAACCTAGGCTCACCTTCAAATCTTGGCTGTAGTCCATTGGAAAGTAGGCCTAGGCTACATTATTGCATAATGCTCAAATAATGTTGCCTATCAATTGAATTGACAAGGAAAGTTTGAAGGGGGAAGAGAGAGACCGCTATAGTATTACTATAGTATTACTTCAAACTGCCCCCCGTACATCTAGATTTTTTTCATTCATTTGATTCCGACGGAATCCTGGTGGTTTTTATTGTAGTTGTGAAGATATTTTAAAATCATGTCTAGACGATAAAATACCACAATGATCACTCGTGCTTGGTTGCGAAATGTATAGATGTCCCCATAGGTTTACTATTTACATTGAGGAAATGTGATCAGGATCATTATTTTAGCGATTCACGCCTGCTGATGTGAGCTGCTGGACAGCGCACTTTCACTTGATATGTGTTTTAGGGCTGATCCCATTTAGTCAACTGGTTGATTGTTTGGTCGATAGGCTGTTGGTCGAGATTTCTTTAGTCGAGCAGTCAGTTACAATTATTATACTTTTTTTATGGAGCATAAGACACCTGTTTGATTCTCCCCTGTCTGATTGGACTAATCCATTGCGAAGGCCATGGGGATGGCACAGTCCATCACTCTAAGATGTGCTACTGAAATTGTCCACCGTATGGTTATATTATGTAAGCTAAGAACAATGGTGCAGCACTAATACAAAATCATATTATTTTATTACAAATGTGCTTTCTCCCGCGTTGCATAGTGGTCGCTGTACATGGTTCTGAAACATCAGTGCGCTGTTGAATTGGCGCCTTTTCCTAGACCATGTTGCTATGTGCATAATAGCAAAGTTAACAAGCATATTGGTGTGGAAAACAATTCAGCGGAGGCAGCAGCGGAGTGAGGAGAAAACACCCCTTGCCTTAATTGTTTAAGAAAAGCGAGAGACGAAACCAACTTAATTAGGTCTGTAATCAATAGCCGAACTGTAAAATGTACCAGACTTTGGAAATAATCCATATATACTGCATCTACAGAAATAAGGCAGATTCTGCTTCTGTTGCCTTTTTGAGTGTTTGGTTAATTTGGCAAGAGAAAATGGCTCAACAGAATGAATCAAAACACTTGTTGGCATATTTAAAGAACTGGTTAAACCTTAAACAAGCCAATATTACAGAAATGATCAACAAAGATGAGTGCCTACCTCACGCAACCACAACATGTCAGATGAAGCAATTTCACAAATTCGTCTGTTTTTAATCTTTGCTATGATGTAATACTTTTTGTGAACTTTTTTTTCCGTTAGAACAGCCTCTCTTATTTAATGTTGTTTACACTGTTCCAAATGGTCAGAAAAATAATAATATTGTAATCTAACAGCACCTGTTTGTCACACATAATACCCTCCTTTTATGATCATCATTATAAAAATATGTAATGTCATTGTCATTTTTGTTTGGCATACATTTTAAGTGAAAAATCGGAGTCCACCCAGCTAGGTTCAGCAGCTTACCACATACTCATAGGCCTAGCCCTCCCTATCAGCCTCTCTATCTCTCCCCTCTCCCTTCATCCTTCCACATCAGTGCTCTCTCTACTGCCTTTCTCTCCCTGGCCCACAGCTCTTTCTCTGCTCCAGTCATTACACTAGGCTTGAACACAGATCTGATCTCTCTGGCTCTCTATCGCTCTCTGACAGACAGACAGGCCACTGAGAACAGTGCTCAGATCTGACCCTTCCTACCCTGAACCACTCACCTGTGCCTACAGGCCAGACAGTAACATCTATGTAATGAAAGTTTGAGGTCTTTTTTCCTTATCATAGCGACTCAAGGTGGAATGTTAGTAAACTGAATAAAATATAAATGCAACATGCAACAATTTTACTGAGTTAAAGTTCATATAAGGAAATCAGTCAATTTAAAAAAATTAATTGGGCCCTAATCTATGGATTTTTTTGTTCAGTATATTTTATCCATGGTTTTATTAGTTTTAATTCCTGGTTGCCTTACAACCAGGAATTAAAATAGATGTTTGGGGGGGTTTGTATCATTTGATTTACACAACATGCCTACCACTTTGAAGATCCAAAATATTTTTTATTGTGAAACAAACAACAATAAAGACAAAAAAACAGAAAACTTGAGCGTGCATAACAATTCACCCCCCCAAAGTCAGTACTTTGTAGATCCAACTTTTGCAGCAATTACAGCTGCAAGTCTCTTGGGGTATGTCTCTATAAGCTTGGTACATCTAGCCACTGGGATTTTTGCCCATTCTTCAAGGCAAAACTGCTCCAGCTCCTTCAAGTTGGTTAGGTTCTGCTGGTGTACAAGTCATACCACAGATTCTCAATTGGATTGAGGTCTGGGCTTTGACTAGGCCATTCCAAGACATTTAAATGTTTCCCCTTAAACCACTCAAGTGTTGCTTTAGCAGTATGCTTAGGGTCATTGTCCTGCTGGAAGGTGAACCTCTGTCCCAGTTTCAAATCGCTGGAAGACTGAAACAGGTTTCCCTCAAGAATTTCCCTGTATTTAGCGCCATTCATCATTCCTTCAATTCTGACCAGTTTCCCAGTCCCTGCCGATGAAAAACATCCCCACAGCATGATGCTGCCACCACCATGCTTCACTGTGGTGATGGTGTTCTCGGGGTGATGAGAGGTGTTGGGTTTGCACCAGACATAGCGTTTTCCTTGATGGCCAGAAAGCTCAATTTGAGTCTCATCTGACCAGAGTACCTTCTTCCATATGTTTGGGGAGTCTCCCACATGCCTTTTGGCGTACACCAAACGTGTTTGCTTATTTTTTTCTTTAAGCAATGGCTTTTTTCCTGCCACTCTTCCGTAAAGCCCAGCTCTGTGGAGTGTACGTTTTAAAGTGGTCCTATGGACAGATACTCCAATCTTTGCTGTGGAGCTTTGCAGTTCCTTCATGCTTATCTTTGGTCTCTTTGTTGCCTCTCTGATTAATGCCCTCCTTGCCTGGTTCGTAAGTTTTGGTGGGTGGCCCTCTCTTGGCAGGTTTGTTGTGGTGCCATATTCTTTCCATTTTTTAATAATGGATTTAATGGTGCTCCGTGGGATGTTCAAAGTTTCTGATATTTTTTTATAACCCAACCCTGATCTGTACTTCTCCACAACTTTGTCCCTGACACTTCGATTGCACACAGGTGGACTTTATTTAACTAATTATGTGACTTCTGAAGGTAATTGGTTGCGCCAGATCTTATTTAGGGGCTTCATAGCAAAGGGGGTGAATATATATGCCCGCGCCACTTTATCATTTTTTATTTTTTTGAATTTTTTGAAACAAGTAATTATTTTCATTTTTCACTTCACCAATTTGGACTATTTTGTGTATGTCCATTACATAAAATTCAAATAAAAATCCATTTAAATTACAGGTTGCAATGCAACAAAATATGAAAAACGCCAAGGGGGAGAAATACTTTTGCAAAGCTTCTACACCTGCATTGCTTGCTGTTTGGGGTTTTAGGCTGGGTTTCTGTACAGCACTTCGAGATATTAGCTGATGTACGAAGGGCTATATAAAATAAACTTGATTTGATTTGATGAAAGCACTGTACGTACATATCTCAACCAGAAGCCATGGATTACAGGCAACATTCGCATCGAGCTAAAGGCTAGAGCTGACACTTTCAAGGAGTGGGACACTAATCCAGAAGCTTATAAGATATCCCGCTACCCCTTCAGATGATCCATCAAACAGGCGAAGCGTCAATACAGGATTAAGATTGAATCTTCTTCTACACCTGCATTGCTTGCTGTTTGGGGTTTTAGGCTGGGTTTCTGTACAGCACTTCAAGATATTAGCTGATGTACGAAGGGCTATATAAAATAAACTTGATTTGATTTGATGAAAGCACTGTACGTACATATCTCAACCAGAAGCCATGGATTACAGACAACATTCGCATCGAGCTAAAGGCTAGAGCTGACACTTTCAAGGAGTGGGACACTAATCCAGAAGCTTATAAGATATCCCGCTACCCCTTCAGATGATCCATCAAACAGGCGAAGCGTCAATACAGGATTAAGATTGAATCCTACTACACTGGCTCTGACACTTGTCGGATGGGCAGGGCTTGAAAACTATTACGGACTGCAAAGGGAAACCCAGCCGCGAGCTGCCCAGGGATGCAAGCCTACCAGAAGAGCTAAATGCCTTTTATGCTCGCTTCGAGTTAAGCAACACTGAAGCATGCATGAGAGCACCAGCTGTTCTGGACGACTGTGTGATAACGCTCTCGGTAGCCGATGTGAGCAAGACCTTTAAACAGGTCAACATTCACAAAGCCGCAGGGCCAGACGGATGACCAGGATGTGTACTTAAAGCATGCACGGACCAACTGGCAAGTGCCGTCACTGATATTTTCAACCTCTCCCTGACCGAGTCTGTAATATCTACATGTTTCAAGCAGACCACCATAGTGCTTGTGCCTAAGGAAGCGAAGGTAACCTTCCTAAGTGATTACCGCCCCGTAGCACTCACATCGGTAGCCATAAAGTGCTTTGAAAGGCTGGTCATGTCTCACATCAACAGCATCATCCCGGATACCCTAGACCAGTGGATCCCAAACTTTTCATAAAAATAAAAATAAAAAATTCCCGTACCCCTTCTAACATTCAACCTTCAGCTGCGTACCCCCGCTAGCAACAGGGTCAGCGAACTCTCAAATGTTGTTTTTTGCCATCATTGTTAGCCTGCCACACACACACTATATCATACATTTATTAAACATAAGAATGAGAGTTTTTGTCACAACCCGGCTCGTGGGAAGTGACAACGAGCTCTTATAGGACCATGGCACAAATAATAATATAATAATAATCAATAATTTTGCTCTTTATTTAACCATCTTACATATAAAACCTTATATGTTCATCGAAAATTGTGAGTAACTCACCACAGGTTAATGAGAAGGGTGTGCTTGAAAGGATGCACATAACTCTGCAATGTTGGGTTGTATTGGAGAGAGTCTCAGTCTTAATTCATTTTCCACACACAGTCTGTGCCTGTATTTAGTTTTCATGCTAGTGAGGGCTGAGAATCAACTCTCACATAGGTACGTGGTTGCAAAGGGCATCAGTGTCTTAACAATGCGATTTGCCAAGACAGAATACTCTGAGCGCAAATTCAGAAATCGCTTGTTGCAATTTCGATGAAGCTCTCTTGTTCAGATATCGGTAAGTGGACTGGAAGCAGGGCATGAAAGGGATAACAAATCCAGTTGTTCATATCATCCATTTCGGGAAAGTACCTGCGTAATTGCACACCCAAGTCACTCGGGTGCTTCGTTATATCACATTTGACATTGTCCGTAAGCTTGAGTTAATTTGCACACAAAAATCATACAATTATAGAAAGACCTGTGTGTTGTCCTTGTTAATGCAGACAGAGAGGAGCTCCAACTCCTTAATCATAGTCTCAATTGAATATAGTTGCGGAGAGTCCCTGTAATCATAGATTCAGATCATTCAGGCAAGAAAAAACATCACCCAGATAGGCTAGTCGTGTGAGAAACTCATCTTCATGCAAGCAGTCAGACTAGTGAAAATGATGGTCAGTAAAGAACACTTTAAGCTCGTCTCTCAATTGAAAAAAACGTGTCAATACTTTGCCCCTTGATAACCAGCACATTTTTGTATGTTGTAAAAGCGTTACATGGTTGCTGCCCATATCATTGCATAGTGCAGAAAATTAACCATTTTCACTGTACTGTCCAAAATGTCTTTCAAACTGTCAGGCATTCCCTTGGCAGCAAGAGCCTCTCGGTGGATGCTGCAGTGTACCCAAGTGGCGTCGGGAGCAACTGCTTGCACGCACGTTACCACTCCACTATGTTTCCCTGTCATGGCTTTTGCGCCATCAGTACAGATACCTGTAACGTCGGGTGAGTGAAATGAGTGAGGAGTCAAATGCAGAGAGCGAAATGAACGGGAAAAACGCTTTAATGTCCTTCAAAAACGTAACAGGTCCAAAACATGGGTGAATGCCCAAAACACTGGCGCTAAACAAACCCCAAACCTCGTTACAAACACTGGACAGCGAAAACCCAAAACAAGACACGATACATCACCAAACATAACAACCAACATGCCCGCACAAACACTAGCGGGCAAAACGAACATAAATAGCACCCCTCCCAAAACCCCAACAAGGAACAGGTGAAAACAATTAGACAGAAATAAACGAAAAGGAAAAAGGGATCGGTGGCAGCTAATAGACCGGCGACGACGACCGCCGAGCGCCACCCGAACAGGAAGGGGAGCCACCTTCGGTGGTATTCGTGACAATACCAACATGAGCAGCAGCTAGGTTTGGCTACATACGGAGCGTTAGTTGAGTTCCCGCAAGAGAGTAACGGTTAATGTGATTGGATGTTAATTATTTGACTAGGCTACCTGTATTTGACATTGTGTTGTTATTTCGCTGAACACTAGATGGTTTAATTTTATTTTTGGCAGAGAAACGAGGCTACTCAGGCAAGAAAATAACCTCACCCAAATGTATAGCCCTGTTGGAAAATATACAGTGGGGCAAAAAAGTATTTAGTCAGCCACCAATTGTGCAAGTTCTCCCACTTAAAAATATGAGAGAGGCCTGTAATTTTCATCATAGGTACACTTCAACTATGACAGACAAAATGAGAAAAAAAATCCAGAAAATCACATTGTAGGATTTTTAATGAATTTATTTGCAAATTATGGTGGAAAATAAGTATTTGGTCACCTACAAACAAGCAAGATTTCTGGCTCTCACAGACCTGTAACTTCTTCTTTAAGAGGCTCCTCTGTCCTCCACTCGTTACCTGTATTAATGGCACCTGTTTGAACTTGTTATCAGTATAAAAGACACCTGTCCACAACCTCAAACAGTCACACTCCAAACTCCACTATGGCCAAGACCAAAGAGCTGTCAAAGGACACCAGAAATAAAATTGTAGACCTGCACCAGGCTGGGAAGACTGAATCTGCAATAGGTAAGCAGCTTGGTTTGAAGAAATCAACTGTGGGAGCAATTATTAGGAAATGGAAGACATACAAGACCACTGATAATCTCCCTCGATCTGGGGCTCCACGCAAGATCTCACCCCGTGGGGTCAAAATGATCACAAGAACGGTGAGCAAAAATCCCAGAACCACACGGCGGGACCTAGTGAATGACCTGCAGAGAGCTGGGACCAAAGTAACAAAGCCTACCATCAGTAACACACTACGCCGCCAGGGACTCAAATCCTGCAGTGCCAGACGTGTCCCCCTGCTTAAGCCAGTACATGTCCAGGCCCGTCTGAAGTTTGCTAGAGAGCATTTGGATGATCCAGAAGAAGATTAGGAGAATGTCATATGGTCAGATGAAACCAAAATAGAACTTATTGGTAACTCAACTCGTCGTGTTTGGTGGACAAAGAATGCTAAGTTGCATCCAAAGAACACCATACCTACTGTGAAGCATGGGGGTGGAAATATCATGCTTTGGGGCTGTTTTTCTGCAAAGGGACCAGGACGACTGATCCGTGTAAAGGAAAGAATGAATGGGGCCATGTATCGTGAGATTTTGAGTGAAAACCTCCTTCCATCAGCAAGGGCATTGAAGATGAAACGTGGCTGGGTCTTTCAGCATGACAATGATCCCAAACACACCGCCCGGGCAACGAAGGAGTGGCTTCGTAAGAAGCATTTCAAGGTCCTGGAGTGGCCTAGCCAGTCTCCAGATCTCAACCCCATAGAAAATCTTTGGAGAGAGTTGAAAGTCCGTGTTGCCCAGCAACAGCCCCAAAACCTCACTGCTCTAGAGGAGATCTGCATGGAGGAATGGGCCAAAATACCAGCAACAGTGTGTGAAAACCTTGTGAAGACTTACAGAAAACGTTTGACCTCTGTCATTGCCAACAAAGGGTATATAACAAAGTATTGAGAAACTTTTGTTATTGACCAAATACTTATTTTCCACCATAATTTGCAAATAAATTCATTAAAAATCCTACAATGTGATTTTCTGGATTTTTTTTTCTCAATTTGTCTGTCATAGTTGAAGTGTACCTATGATGAAAATTATAGGCCACTCTCATCTTTGTAAGTGGGAGAACTTGCACAATTGGTGGCTGACTAATTACTTTTTTCCCCACTGTAAATGGACTGTTTGAAAATGTGAAGATTTTTTTATTTAAAAAAATATATATATAATTTTAAAAAGGTGAATGTCTATTAAGGCAGCCCCCACATTTATCTGATTCAGAGGGGTTGGGTTAAATGCAGAAGACACATTTCAGTTGAATGCATTCAGTTGTACCACTGACTAGGTATCCCTCTTTCCCTTTCCCTACATTACTGTATGTTACAGGTTTTGGTTTTTCCATTTATGTTTTGAGGTTGGACTTTTAGCATGTTAGTGCGTAGAGCGCACCGATTGGCGTCACCTCATTAGTCAGTATGTGTTACACCTGTGCTGGTTGCCATCTCGTTAGTTGGAAGGTGTTTCACCTGTGCTTGCCCAGGCGCTATTTAAGACTGGCTGGCCCAGTGCTCTGGTTGTCTTGATAGATGCGAAGGGTTAACATCTTTAGTTGGCTCTCCCGATTTTGATTTCTAGACAACATCCTTTATCTGATTTCCCTGAATAATTTTTGCTCCACCTTTTTTGTTTGCTTCCTGTCTTTAAGTTTGGTTTGAATTTTTCTTTTGTTTGCCTCTTCTTGGGCAAATTTAGTGGGCGCTCATGGTGGTTGACTTTTAGGTCACAGTTGTTGTTGCTAGTCAACTTTCAGTGGACACCCCCTTTAGTGTCTTTCAGAATCTCTCCTAAAACCCCGCCTGTTTTGTTTTTGGTCAGTGACTCTTTGGTAGTTCCCCCTTCTGTTTGAGCGACATTTTAAATGTTCTTGCTGGGGAACGTAACATGTAACCCAAGCTGTAGTGAAAATACACGTAGCAAAGCATTTAAACAAAAAAGTTAACCTTTATTTAATTAGGCTTTATTTAACAAAATGTGTTTAGATTGGAACATTTCCTGGGGGTTAGGTTACTGTACCTCCTTTGTAGATTGAATATGTTTTGAACGATTAATTGTTATAAATTATGAATTATTTGTTGAATCATAGCTTGCCAGCTGTATCCTCTCATTTACCTTAGTTTCCCGTTTTATTTGTGTTGGAAGTTTGAAGCTCATGTCACACTCTTCTTTTCATTGATCTCCTCCATCAGATCATAGCTCATGAAACATAGCCCTACATGCTTCTCCGCTGATCCTCTACATAGGCTACTAAAGAGACTGTGAGTGCCGAGCTGTCTGCCATGTCGTATTGATCTGCTTCATTTGAAGGTGTGAGACGCATTTAACTGGCATCTTAAGAGGAATTTATTGAATTTCAGATCAGCTAGGTCAGGTTTACTTACTAATACTCAGCTCCCACCCTGCCTCCTAAAAAAACACCCCTCTACACCCGCATTACCCTCCTACCTCACCCCCTTCCTCACCCCCTGGATCATGTCTTATGTTACCTCATCTAATCAAGAGGCTTGGACATGAATGGCAACGTGTAATCTAATTAAAGACTACGTATACACCCTTTAATCTCCCCCCTCTCTCTCTCCCTCCTCTCTCTCTATGCACATAAATTCTCCTTGACCCACTCAACCACTAACATTATAGTGGCTTATAATTGTTTACATTTGTACTGCTAGTGAACAGGTTGATAAGACCTTGACAACTGAAACTGGATTTTGACTTTTTATTTTTGTGAGTTTGTCGTAACAATAGGTAATTCAGAAGGTCTGCTACAGTTCCATCTGAACATGAGTGTGTGTGTGCGCGTGTGCACAGCTGGCTGCTACAATACAGTTCTATCAGCATGCAAAGGAAAGCTAACACAGCTCAGAAATGAAATGATAGCTATAAATGTAAGGTTTACAATCTCACAAACTGCCTGTAGATTAGCAAGCAGAAACGTATTGACTGCCTGCTACTGGAGCTGTATCTGTACTGTAGTGTTAGATGTTCAGAGACAACTAACACTGTAACTCACAGGTCAACCATCAAAGTAGAATGTTGTTAGGAGTGGATTTGTATTACAATGTATATCTGCTTGTTATGATGGTCTGGTACTCTAGGTACATGTACTCAACCCTTCCCACTTTCTCTCCTCCTAATCTGTCTCCCCGCTGTTTCAAATCTGTCTGAATAAAGCAAAATGCCCCCCCCCCCCCCCCCAAAATATATATTTTAAAAAGTGTATGGGTATTTGTCAGAGAAAGGGAAAGAGAGAGAGACAGAAAGAGCGGGAAAGAGTGTGTGTGAGGAGAAAGTGAGATTAAGTTTGTTAATGACTGTATGGGCATTGCATTGATTTTTAAATGTTCACACAAAGAATATCTTTGTAATTGAATAAAGTTTCATATAATCTTGTGCCATCACTCAACAAAACGGAAGGTGTTTGGTTCCATACCCTCAAGGCAATTGACATTCATCCAGGCGGTTGGTATGAGTCCATATGCAGTGAAAGTTATAGACAGGCTACACACTATAAAGTGCATGTAGCGTATTGGAGTCGGGGACTTTTATTACGTGTGGCCTATGGACTGTAGGCCTACATTAAAATGCAGTGAGGTAGTGGATTCTCTCTCCCCCTACCCCTCTCTCTCACTCACTCACTCACTCACTCACTCACTCACTCACTCACTCACTCACTCACTCACTCACTCACTCACTCAGTGCAAGTGCATCTCTATGTCAGTGAGGTCTGTTCTGGGCCCTGTACAGTAATGGCCTTATTACAGCAGTAGTGGGAGCAGGGGGAGGCGCAGCGGAAGGCGTGAGGAGGAAAGCTCCGGCTTGTCAACAGTTCCTCAGTGTCTAGCCCACCCGTCCGTCACATCCCACTCCCACAGGGCTAAGGCTTCAGTTCTGCACCGCACCGCACTGGAGACATGCCAGAGACAGAGAGGAACAGAGAAGATCCCCACACAGCTGCTTGCCCATTGCCTGCCTACCTGCCTTTCTTCCTGCCTGCCTAGTGCATATTGCCTGCCTTCTTGCCTCCCTGCCTGCCACGGTGCACCACCGCCTGCCAAGCCACACAGCAATACAATGCTCCTCTCCTCCCTCTCTTCTCTCTCTACCCAGTAAGGACTCCTGTGAAATGGAGCATTGATTGCATCAGCGCGGACAGAGCCTAATGCATAATATTATTGCTCTCCCTAATCCTCCCCCTCCAGAGCGGGTGAGCCGGGCCAGCAGCTCACGGCAGGGGGGAGGGGGAAGGTAGAAGGAGGTGGAGGGGTAGAGTGGGAAGTGGGAGAGAATTGACATCAGTGGCTCACAAAGACTACAGGGCCCTGCCTGGTCTGCTGTACTCTACTGTGTTCAGCTCTGCTGTGTTCAGCCACAGTCCTGATTTGAAAGCTTCTCCTGCTGCTAATGAATAATTGAATGCCTCTGTTTCCAGTTGTAATTGTAACCTCAACGAACCAAACAAGGGTCTCAATAAGAGATATTTTGGTATCTATTGTATGTTCCTATTTGTTTGGGAAATGGACATTTTGGAGGCGAATACCATTCTTGATAAATATTCTAGGATTTTTTAAATGTAGTTTAGAAGGTAGAGATACTGTAGAACTGTTGGTTTTATTCTTGCATTATTGGGTGGGATGGGTGCTCTCTCCATCTGTCTCTCTTTCTCCCTCTTTATCTCTCTTTTTTTCTCCCGTTCTCGCTCTCTCTCACACTCTCTCTGTGCTTCCACCAACAAAATGCTCTCGAGGTCATGTCTAGAAAGCTGTTAATGATATGCACTGTTGAAAGAAACATTCACACACAGTCTCTGCTCTCAGTGCATGCCAAGAAAACATTTACCATATGAAATCAAACCGTGGTAATGTGTTCACAAACATGTTCTGACAAGTGTGCCTGTCAGTGTGTATAAAGAGAGTAACACAGCGAGCTACTGAAACAAATAAATACAACTGGCTTGAGGTGCTTTTCAGGTGGGAAAAGTGGCCCTATGAATTACAAATAATGTTAATAAGTAATTTAGAGGTTACAGCAATTTAATGTTCAAACAACCAAACCGGCAATCTCAGGTCTTGACCCCATTTAGGCAAAAGAGGGATCATTGATTTTATATCTAAGTGAATAAAAACATCCCAGTGATGTTTCAGCTTGGCTCTTAGAACTTTTAAAACTGCATCTGGATGTTGTCAGATTTGAATGGTTATTACTCTCTGTCCTGGAATTGATTTGATGTGTAATGAACAGAATCTATCATTAAAGACACTTGACTTATAACTGGAACTGGCTTCAAGGCAAAACTACTCAGCATATACACTGAGTGTACAAAACATTATGAACACCATCCTAATATTGATTTGCACCCCCCCTTTTGCCCTCAGAACAGCCTCAATCCGTCAGGGTATGGACTATACAAGGTGTCTTAGAGAGAAGGGGGAATACTGAATCATGTATTGATGACAGTTCTCCATCAGAGGCCCAGGCTTTTGGCATAGATGGTAAAGCTCTCATTTCTGGACTGCAACATTGTAAGATTGTGTCCTCCACGGCACTTGAAATATATTGACTGATAGGTTACACTATATTTAGATATTTCAATACTGCCTGAGATACCTTTGCTATCTGTCTCCGTACTCAATAAATGGTGAAACACTATTTGTGATGGTGTTCTTTGTATGAATATATATGCATGAAACGCACATTATAGAAAACATGTCTCACACTCAGTCATAGTTAGTAGAATAATGAATGGATTGGCAAGATTTTGGCACTTTTAGAAGGTTAGTAGGAAAGTGAATAATTTAAACCACCTAAATATACTCACATTCAATGAACATTTAGTAGCCTATTTGAAACTCAAACAGTCATTTCCAAACTGCTTTTTCTATAATCCTACAGGCTCTTTATCATTCTCCATACCTTATATTCCAATGCATCCACATTATGCATGCCCACCATGATATGATATTGGGCAGCAGCTATTCGAGAACTCTTCTTGTTTAGAAATCAAATGGTGGTTATCTTATTGCAGAGCACATTGTACAACTCTTTTTAGAGAAGATTGTATTGCAAGGTATTCTATATGTCTAGGCTATGCCATGTGTATTGGCTAATATGCATATGCAGCTGTCATTTTTAAATCTCCATTCTAGCATACATGACACACGTGATCTACATGCTTTTATTTGGGTTTCTATGCATATGATTAAATGTTTCTTTAAGCCTCCAGTTACTTGAAATGAGACATACACTATGTATACAAAAATATGTGGACACCCCTTCAAATTAGTGGATTCGGCTATTTCAGCCACACCCGTTGCTGATGGGTGTATAAAATCGAATACACAGCCATGCAATCTTCATAGACAAACATTGGCAGTAGAACGGCCTTACTGAAGAGCTGAGTGACTTTCAACGTGGCACTGTCATAGGAGGCCACCTTTCCAACATGTCAGTTCATCAAATTCTGCCCTGCTAGAGCTGCCCCGGTCAACTGTAAGTGCTGTTATTGTGAAGTGGAAACGTCTAGGAGCAACAACGGCTCAGCCCCAAAGTGGTAGGCCATACAAGCTCACATAATGGGACCGCAGAGTGCTGAAGCGCGTAGCGCTTAAAAATCGTCTGTCCTCGGTTGCAACACTTACTGCCGAGTTCCAAACTGTCTCAGGAAGCAACGTCAGCACAATAACTGTTCGTCAAAAGCTTCATGAAATGGGTTTCTATGGCCGAGCAGGCATGCCTA
The DNA here is from genome assembly GCF_016432855.1 of Salvelinus namaycush. Classification (NCBI taxonomy): domain Eukaryota; kingdom Metazoa; phylum Chordata; class Actinopteri; order Salmoniformes; family Salmonidae; genus Salvelinus; species Salvelinus namaycush. The sequence continues at coordinate 28,961,778 of NC_052318.1, forward strand.
AGATCACCATGCCTAATGCCAAGCGTCGGCTAGAGTGGTGTAAAACTCGCCGTCATTGGACTCTGGAGCAGTGGAAACACGCTTCACCATCTAGCGGCCCGACGGACAAATCTGGGTTTGGCAGATGCCAGGAGAATGCTACCTGCCCCAATGCATAGTGCCAACTGTAAAGTTTGGTGGAGGAGCAATAATAGTCTGGGGCTGTTTTTCATGGTTCGAGCTCGGCCCCTTAGTTCCAGTGAAGGGAAATTTTAACACTACAGCATACAATGACATTCTAGACGATTCTGTGCTTCCAACTTTGTGGTAACAGTTTGGGGAAGGCCCTTTCCTGTTTCAGCATGACAATTCCCCGTGCATAAAGCGAGGTCCATACATCGAGATCGGTGTGGAAGAACTTGACTGGCCTGCACAGAGCCCTGAACCCCATTGAATAGGTCACCATAGCAGCACCCACCCGTAGCACGCGCTCCAGCAGGTATATCTCACTGGTCACCCCCAAAGCCAATTCCTCCTTTGGCTGCCTTTCCTTCCAGTTCTCTGCTGCCAATGACTGGAACGAACTGCAAAAATCACTGAAGCTGGAGACACATATCTCCCAGCTGTCAGGGCAGCTCACAGATCACTGCACCTGTACATAGCCCATCTGTAAATAGCCCATCCAACTACCTCATCCCCGTGCTGTATATATTTATTTATCTTGCTCCTTTGCAACCCAGTATCTCAACTTGCACATTCATCTTCTGCACATCTACCATTCCAGTGTTTAATTGGTATATTGTAATTACTTCGCCACCATGGCCTATTTATTCCCTTACCTCCCTTATCTTACCTCATTTGCACACACTGTATATATACTTTTTTTCTACTGTATTATTGACTGTATGTTTGTTTATGTCACGACTTCGGCCAAAGTTGATGCCTCTCCTTATTCGGGTGGTGTTCTTCTTCGGTCTTCTAGCCATCGCCGATCCATTTGTCATTTTCCATTTGTTTTGTCTCGTTTTTCAACACATCTGGTTTTCATTTCCCAATTACTGGTCATGTATTTAACCCTCTGTTTCCCACATGTCTTTGTGTGTGATTGTTATTTGTTCAGGTCGGTATGTTCCGGCTGGTTTGTACCGGGTGCTGTTTATCACCCATGTTTTTGTTGCAACCGTTCTTTTTGCACTCTGTAAATTGTTTACTTTGTGCTGTTGAGTAAAGTGCGTTGTTTCACTCATCTCTGCTCTCCTGCGCCTGACTTTCTACACCAGCTACACCCACCAGCCTGACAGTTTATTCCATGTGTAACTCTGTGTTGTTGTATGTGTCAAACTGCTTTGCTTTATCTTGGCCAGGTCGCAGTTGTAAATGAGAACTTGTTCTCAACTAGCCTACCTGGTTAAATAAAGGTTAAATAAAAAAATAATACCTTTGGGATGAATTGGAACGCTGACTGCGAGCCAGGCCTAAACAGTTCCCGACCTCACTAATGCTATTGTGGCTGAATGGAAGCAAGTCCCCACAGCAATGTTCCAACATCGAGGGGAAAGCCTTCCCAGAAGAGTGGAGGCTGTTATAGCAGCAAAGGGGGGACCAACTCAATATTAATGCCCTTGATTTTGGAATGAGATGTTCGACGAGCAGGTGTCCACATACTTTTGTATTTCTAGTGTATTTATTCCTCATGTTATTTTTTTATATTATTTTTCTAAATTTCTCTCTGCCTTGTTGGGAAGGGTCTGTAAGTAAGCATTTCACTATTAGTCTACACGTGTGGTTTACGAAGCATGTGACAAATACAGTTTGATTTTATTAATAGGGCGTTGGGCCACCATGAGCCAGAACAGTTTCAATGCGCCTTGGCATAGATTCTACAAGTGTCTGGAACTCTCATTGAGCGATGCGACACCATTCTTCCACGAGAAATTCCGTAATTTGGTGTTTTGTTGATGGTGGTGAAAAATGTTATCTCAGGTGCCGCTCCAGAATCTCCCATAAGTTGGTCTGGTGACTGAGACGGCCATGGCATACATGTATGGTTCACATCATTTTCATGCTCACTAAACCATTCAGTGACCTGTGGATGGGGGCATTGCCATCCTATAGGGGCATAGACATGGTAGCCAAAATAATGGCCTGCCCAGCATTTTTATACATGATCCTAAGCATGATGGAATGTTAATTGTGCAATTCACTCAGGAACCACACCTGTGTGGAAGTACCTGCTTTCAATATACTTTGTATCCCTCATTTACACAAGTGTTTCCATTATTTTAGCAGCTACTTATATGTGCATTTATTTTTGTTTTACCTTCGATTCTGTTGCTATTTCTTTGGATATATCCATTATAATGATCCTGATAAATCAATTTGCCTGGCTCAGAGAAGCTGTCCATCTTGTTACTTTGATTCTCTCTATGGCATGGTGGAGATGACAAAAGAAACTGCAACATTGTTGCAAAGGTCGGAGAGGCAAGTTTTAGACAAAACTGTTGCAAATCAACTGTTGCAAATCAAATGCTAGCCTAGTAGCATGGGGAAATAATGCCTAAACTTTTTTACAGGGGAGTTTAAGTTTTATGAATTGCCTGGCTGGGCTGTGGAACAGTAGATGTACATTGATAATTCAAATGGAACTGTTAACATGCATTACCCGGGGATTGTGGTGAATAAATCCCTGCTATCAACCAATCCAGGATCCAAACAAAACACCCATTTTATAATCACGTTCTAATTACATCACATGCTACTTTCATATACAGTGGGGAGAACACGTATTTGATACACTGACGATTTTGCAGGTTTTCCTACTTACAAAGCATGTAGAGGTCTGTAATTTTTATCATGGGTACACTTCAACTGTGAGAGACGGAATCTAAAACAAAAATCCAGAAAATCACATTGTATGATTTTTAAGAAATTAATTTGCATTTTATTGCATGACATAAGTATTTAATCACCTACCAACCAGTAAGAATTCCGGCTCTCACAGACCTGTTAGTTTTTCTTTAAGAAGCCCTCCTGGTCTCCACTCATTACCTGTATTAACTGCACCTGTTTGAACTCGTTACCTGTATAAAAGACACCTGTCCACACACTCAATCAAACAGACTCCAACCTCTCCACAATGGCCAAGACCAGAGAGCTGTGTAAGGACATCAGGGATAAAATTGTAGACCTGCACAAGGCTGGGATGGGCTACAGGACAATAGGCAAGCAGCTTGGTGAGAAGGCAACAACTGTTGGCGCAATTATTAGAAAATGGAAGAAGTTCAAGATGACGGTCAATCACCCTCAGTCTGGGGCTCCATGCAAGATCTCACCTCGTGGGGCATCAATGATCATGAGGAAGGTGAGGGATCAGCCCAGAACTACACGGCAGGATCTGGTCAATGACCTGAAGAGAGCTGGGACCACAGTCTCAAAGAAAACCATTAGTAACACACTACGCCGTCATGGATTAAAATCCTGCAGCACACGCAAGGTCCCCCTGCTCAAGCCAGCGCATGTCCAGGCCCGTCTGAAGTTTGCCAATGACCATCTGGATGATCCAGAGGAGGAATGGGAGAAGGTCATGTGGTCTGATGAGACAAAAATAGAGCTTTTTGGTCTAAACTCCACTCGCCGTGTTTGGAGGAAGAAGAAGGATGAGTCCAACCCCAAGAACACCATCCCAACCGTGAAGCATGGTGGTGGAAACATCATTCTTTGGGGATGCTTTTCTGCAAAGGGGACAGGACGACTGCACCGTATTGAGGGGAGGATGGATGGGGCCATGTATCGCGAGATCTTGGCCAACAACCTCCTTCCCTCAGTAAGAGCATTGAAGATGGGTCGTGGCTGGGTCTTCCAGCATGACAACGACCCGAAACACACAGCCAGGGCAACTAAGGATGCTCCGTAAGAAGCATCTCAAGGTCCTGGAGTGGCCTAGCCAGTCTCCAGACCTGAACCCAATAGAAAATCTTTGGAGGGAGCTGAAAGTCCGTATTGCCCAGCGACAGCCACGAAACCTGAAGGATCTGGAGAAGGTCTGTATGGAGGAGTGGGCCAAAATCCCTGCTGCAGTGTGTGCAAACCTGGTCAAGAACTACAGAAAACGTATGATCTCAGTAATTGCAAACAAAGGTTTCTGTACCAAATATTAAGTTCTGCTTTTCTGATGTATCAAATACTTATGTCATGCAATAAAATGCAAATTAATTACTTAAAAATCATACAATGTGATTTTCTGGATTTTTGTTATAGATTCCATCTCTCACAGTTGAAGTGTACCTATGATAAAAATTACAGACCTCTACATGCTTTGTAAGTAGGAAAACCTGCAAAATCGGCAGTGTATCAAATACTCGTTCCCCCCACTGTAGGTGATACAGTTGAAAGATTTAATGAACCAATTGGCAGTTAAAAGGGAAAGCAGTGGCTGGGTTCTAATAGCTTCAGTTAAAAGCTGTTTGAAATGCAAACCCTTTCTGTTCGGCCTTGGAATACTAACCCCTTAAAGCTGTGTGTTTCTATCCCAAGTGCCAACCCCTCTTTCCTTCTTCCATGTGTTACACTGTTCTTTCTTATGGCTTGATTGGGGATATACGAGAAAGACACAATAAAGGTCATGAGGCTGAAACATCATTGACACAAAATAGACAAGCGTATTTTCTTTGAAAACTATTGATTATGAAATATAATGTATGTGCATTGCAGCAGCTATGCTGGAGCTTTATAGTGAAGGGCCTGTACAAAATGCAAGTGCTGCTATGAGTGACATTTGAAGAGGGTTTGATATTTAAAGAGTCCTTTGAGTGAATGGCTCTTTATTATTATGCTCTGTAGAGTCTGACAGACGAGAGAGGGCCAGTTGTAAAGAAGGGTGTCACTTCAGAAGCATACAGAACATAACCCTCTAAAGCAGTGGTGTTCAAAATCGGGGATGCCAGATAAATAAATAAAACAAATTTGGGGGGGAACCAAGAATACACGGCATAAACTTTGAGAAAGATAATTTGAAAACCAAATTTTTTTTAAGTAAATGTAGGCCTATGTATTGGTTCTCTTAGAGAGATGAAAATGTGTTTCAGCAAAATCTCTGTGGAAAAAAATGGGGTCCCCGCTGAATATGTTTGAAAACCACTACTCTAAAGTGAATTTACAATAAAAACATTTGTTGGCGTTTCTTGATGACAGAAGGAGACATAATATTAATATATGCCATTTAGCAGACTTACAGTAGTCGTACGTGCATACATTTTACATATTGGTGGTCCCGGGAATTTAACCCACTACCCTGGTGTTACAAACGCCATGTGTGTGCTTATATTTTTCCATGTACAAGTGTGTATTATACACGTGTGAAAAGGAAATGTGTTTTTGAATATCCCAACTCCCCCTGAGATCCCCTTGGAGAGTGGGGTCACGGCTAGCCATTATCAACGGCGACCCCGAAGCAATTAGGGTTACGTGCCTCATCAACAGATTTTTCACCTTTTCGGCTTGGGGATTCGAACTATCAACCGGTTAATGGCCCAATGCTCTAACCGCTAGGCTACCTGCCGCCACCTGTGAGTGTTTGTGTGCACTGTATATTGTGTGTGTGTGTGTCTACAGTCATGCATCTCTGTGTGTTGGTACGCAAGCTTTTAGTTGACATTGTGAATATCAAATCCACCAAAGCCAGAGCCTGAAATCGAGATGTTGAATGTGTTTCTTGTCATCCCCCAGTCTTTCATCTGGGGTATGTGAAGAGCTGCTCTGCAAGAGAAATGCATCTGGGCTTGGAAGCAAGATCGGTAAAATATAATCAGAGGGGCTGGAGTTGGAACTAGTTAGTTTGCATGCAGAACTGCCAGGCCACATTCTGGCTGCTGTCAGATATATAATAAATATTTTCTCTGCCTCTCACAACATTTCATAGGCTACGGCACAAAATAGCTCTTTAGTCCATTGTAGTCTGTGGCATTAGAGTAGGAGTGTATTAAGTGGTACAGCATTATAGACTGCATGTGGTTGTGTTAACATGCTATGGCTAAATGGAGATCACAGGCTCATGTTCAGTGGTTCATGGGAACACTTATTTGACAAGCAGAATAGTTTAATACATCTCTCGGCATTGAAGCATGGAATAGGATTATTTTCATGAGTCTCTTCTTAAAATTTGATTTCTAGCTTTATAAAATTTGAGTTGAAGCATCTTTTAAGACCCCGTCCTGTACCAAGTTCCTAGTTCAACTAGCATTAATAAAGTAGAATTTACTCTGTTTCTTGCTTCACATTTTGGCTAGTGCCATAGGCTTCTTCATACAATATATAGGCTAATGCCACCATAAACCAGAACCCAGGAGACTCCTCCAGAATGTTCATGTGTGAACAGTGGAAATCCTCTGTTTTAAATGAATTTACTTGAGAAATCATACAGACCTGAAGAAAGATGTTCAGTAGGCGGTCTGTCTGTGAGGACTGAGCTGTGTGCCCAGACACAAGTACATTAGATTAGATACTTCCTGGATCATATTTGTTTAAAGCAGACAGTGTAATTTTGATCCATCTCTCTCAAAAAGATGAGAGAGGCCTGTAATTTTCATCATAGATACACTTCAACTATGACAGACAAAATGAGAAAAAAAAATCAGAAAATCACAATGTAGGATTTTTAATGAATTTATTTGCAAATTATGGTGGAAAATAAGTATTTGGTCACCTACAAACAAGCAAGATTTCTGGCTCTCACAGACCTGTAACTTCTTCTTTAAGAGGCTCCTCTGTCCTCCACTCGTTACCTGTATTAATGGCACCTCATCTTTTTAAGTGGGAGAACTTGCACAATTGGTGGCTGACTAAATACTTTTTTGCCCCACTGTATATAGTCACCTGGATTGTACAATATTTGCACATGATTATTTTTACAATTATTCAAGCTCTGTCAAGTTGGTCATTGAGCATTGTTAACAGCCATTTTCAAGTCTTGCCATAGATTTTCAAGCCGATTTATGTCAAAACTGTAACTAGGCAACTGTTATCTTGGTAAGCTACTCAAGTGTATAGTTGGCCTTGTGTTTTAAGTTATTTTCCTTCTAAAAGGGAAATGTGTCTCCCAGTGTCTGTTGGATAGCACACTGAACCAGGTTTTCCTCTAGGATTTTGCCTGTGCTTAGTTCTATTTTGTTTCTTTTTATCCTAAAAAACTCCTTAGTCTTTGCCGATGAAAAGCAAACCCATAACATGATGCGGCAACCACCATGCTTGAAAATATGGAGAGTGGTACTCAGTGATGTGTTGTATTGCATTTGCCCCAAACATAACACTTTGTATTCAGGACTTAAAGTTAATTTCTTTTCCAAATTTTTTACAGTTTTATTTTAGTGCCTTGTTGCAAACAGGATGCATGTTTTTGAGTATTTTTATTCTGTACAGGCTTTCTTCTTTTCACTCTGTCATTTATGTTAGTATTGTGGAGTCACTACAATGTTGTTGATCCATCCTTAGTTTTTTCCTATCACGGCCCTTAAAACTCTAATTGTTTTAAAGTCACCATTGGCCTCATGGTCAAATCCCTGAACGGTTTCCCTCCTCCGGCAAATGAGTTAGGATGGACGCCTGTATCATGTAGGTGTAGTGACTGGGTGTATTGATTCACCATCCAAAGTGTAATGTATAACTTGACCATGTTCAAAGGGATATTCAATGTCCCTTTTTAACCAATCTACCAATAGGTGCCCTTTGCGAGGCATTGGAAAACCTCCCTGGTCTTTGTGGTTGAATCTGTGTTTGAAATTCACTGCTCGACTGAGGGACCTTAAAGACAATTGTATGTGTGGGGTACAGAGATGAGGTAGTCATAAAAAAAATCATGTTAAACACTATTTGCAGACACAGTCCATGCAACTTATCATGTGACTTGTTAAGCAAATGTTTTGGCTTGCAGGCTGCCATTTAGCAGACACTTTTATCCAGAACGACTTACAGTCATTCGTGCATAAATTTTGCGTACGGGTGGCCCTGGGAATAAGACATTCAACTAACAAAATAACTATGTAGCTCAAGTGATATTTATTGTCATGTTAAAAATATCCAAGCTCACGACTACGTTGTCATTTCAGTGTTGAGTTTGTTTTGCTCCCAGAAGTCCATTAAGTCTTTAATCCCAGTTAAAGATACTAATATTCCTGTCTAATATCCCTCTAAATAGACAGGATTCTGACAAGCAGATGTAGAATCCTGCTGCATGAGGTCAGGAGTCAGAAACACTCCCTCCAGCTCTTCCTTACTCAGCACAACAGAATAACAATATTTATGAATTTACTTGGGTGGTGCTTGTATATTCACTCCACCATTTGTAAGGCTCTTTTAGGGACAAGTTCTTGACATTAATGTAAACTAAGGTGTAATTGTTCAATTAATCTGACTGTTGTTCATTTAATATGTCAATGTTTTGGTATCAGTTCCTATATGTAAATCAATTATTGTAAGTTAATGAAATGTGACACGATAAGGACCGTGTTTAAAGGATGCTCTGCTCTGTGACTCCAGTCTGCAGCCTGCAGCCAGGGGAGTAGCATGGTGCCTGATGATCCATGGCACCGCACTACATCACCATCCATCCATCCACCATCCATCCACCATCCATCTTCATAAAGCCAGCCAGGAGACCAGTAATACGTCTGCTTGCCACGGGTTTAGAAAGAATTCATCCTTTAATGGTCTATTCACATTAGCTGCCATGTCACCACTCACCAGGCTTAGCTTATACCTGATGAACAAGTAAGTAAGGGTGAGGCACTCAAGACTGTTAGCTAAATGAGATTGCAGTCAGGCTGTAAACTTAATAAATGTGTGGCAGCACAGCAGATATGTTCCTCCTCCTTTCCTAAATACTAATTTTAGCAACAGTAATGGATATTGATGCTTGCCGTTAGAAGCTGCTCTCAAATCATGGCCTGTAATAGGAGGAAATAGTTTTCAGTTGAGCGGCTGAGGCTTGAACATTATGGGCTGAGTTGTGTGAATAGGTACCCTGACGCCTTTAATGGTGTGTTGTTTCAATGCTATGTGTGAAAACAAACTTTCTGTTACTCTGACCCCAAGGAATAAGATATTAGTGAAAACATACTTTCTGTTACTCTTACCTCAAGGAATAAGCTATTTATTGTCTCTATATTCACCATATGTGACAGTCAGTCAGCTTGTTTTGGCCCTAAAGTTCAGGATGTCTCTCCAAATTATTCACTGTGAAACGGGCCCTTGTCGTAATACAATTTTTCACACTCTGCGTACAAGTGCAGAGTAATCAGTCTGCTCGCAGTTCGTGTTCAACAACACCCCCTCCCTTTCCTTCCCCTCCGAGAGTTGCCCTCGAAATGAATGGAAAGGCAAATTAATTTGTGCGCTTCGTTGCTTTTGGTTATCGACTCGTTTCCAGTTTGTCCGTGGTCATTAGGAGATCATTTGAGCGGGGGACGCAGCTCAGGGCCCATCAGTCAGACAACGGCAACAAACACATCTCATCTATTTCCCTGACAAAGTGGAGGATCACTGTAATGCTTTAGCAGGTGTAATCAGACAGGGGGAAACGAACAACGTTCACGCGTGGTCTGGTATCCTAGTGCCTAGCTCCCCACTCTGTGGTCGTCATGCCGGTATCTCTAAGTCATGAGAGCGATAGAGAGGGAGAAATAGAGATGGGGAGCCAGAAAGAGAGATGGGGTTATAATATTATGAACGATATTTGTCGTACAAAGATTCTGTACGATTTTGAGATCTGCTCATAGATCAATTATTAGCCATTTCATTATGCACATCATTTAATGTTGCATACACTCCTTTGTGGAATTGAGAGGGAGACCCTAGATCTCTTCTCCTTTAATTTACGACAGGGTGTGAGCGGTCAACCCCCCAGCAGCTCCCTCCTCCCCCCTCTGTGGGCGAGAGAGGGTCTGGTTACTGCCATCCATTTCCAAGCTGATCTGACCCATTCGGATCCTCACAGGACAGTCATGATAACAGTCATGATAACAGTCATGATAACAGTCATGACAGATTTGATGGTTTCTCATTCCGTTTTATGTGCAGGATTGTTTGTCTGGTGTGTCTTGATGTGAGTATGTGTTGTGGTGAGAAGAGATGGGCTCTGGTATCTGGTAGACATTAGACTGAAAGAGAGAGAGAAATAGACAGAGACAGACAGATGAAGGAGAGGGGGGGGGGGGGGGGGGGGCAGAGGGGGCAGAGTTCACTGTGGTGGCACATGATATTATTTGCCTAAGGGACTCCCAGAGAGGAGAAGAAAAGACTGATGTTTGTTACCATAATAGGAACACTGTCTCTGTGTGGCATAGAGCCGCTCTCCCAGCCCAGAGGAGAGAGACAGACACCCAGATATAGCCTATTGCCTAGCCTCAGACTGAGCACCAGTAACTGAAGATGGACAGATCATTCCAGGCATTGTGACAAAACATTTCCATCAAGATGAAGTGGAAGGGGAAATATTTTGGGGGTCTTTCTCAAAAATAATGTTTTTTTTTTCATTCGACTTTTTTTTACAACAAACAAAAAAACATACATAGACAAAAACACTAAACAACTTAACATTTACATACAGTACATACATTTCCACAAACATTAATAACATCACACTTGCTCAGACCCACATGTTCCCACCGTATCCACACCTAATGTTCCTAATATTCTGCTCCATATGACTTCAAATTGTGTTACAGTAGGTTGTTTCTGTCTGCATCCAGAATTTTTCTTCAATATTTAAATAATAAAGCATTTGATTATTCCATTCTCTTAACGTTGGAGTATTTAAGTAATAGCTTCTTCAATATAAGTGACAAAAATAATATTGTCCAACCCATTGGGTATCTCACCACACCCCATATGCCATGTCTTGAAATATGCAGATAGACGGATTAAAAGTACATTTACATTTTCAAACTTCTGACAGCCAGCTTTCTAACTGCCCATAACTTTGGGACTTTATAGCAATCCCAGAAGGCATGGATTATTGAGTCATTGTTAGTTTTACACTTAAGACATGACTCTGCCGTTGTGCTATAGAATTTGTGAATTTTGTCTCTTTTATAATACATTCTATACATTAGTTTATACTGGATTAAGCATACATTTTTGTTTACTGTTATTTTGTTTGTTTTGTTGCAACACTCCCTCCTTTATCAGTTATTTTTAAATCTTGGTTACAATAGTTTATTTTTTTTTGTAAGAGATTGTCAGTTGGATAGGCTCTCTGCAAGGTTTTGTTTATCTTACCTATCAAATGAGTATCTTTTTCTGATTCACATAGGATTCCCTCAACATTGCTCTGATGCCCAAAGCTTTCAGTTCGAAATTTCTCGAAAGGGAAATATATTATTTTGCTCTTCTCATCTGTAGATGAAATGGATAAAGAAAAACCAACACACAGGAAAGTATCTCCTTGTATGAAAAAGTAAACAATAGTGTTTTTATCAGCCCTTCTAGCCTAGCACTGCGCTCTAGTAATCGTTTGCGGATTGGCATTGGATTAACATTCACTGTTATTGTTTGGAATATTCCTAAATCATACAGGAAATCCCCATTGTTTATGTAGTGAACACAACACAGCGACACAAGTTACAACACAACCCGACACACCACACCACACAACTCCACACCACGCCATGCCACACCACACTACGTCACAACCCAACACAACAGCAGTGTTGTAGGCAGCCAGAGGTGTCAGAGGGAGCTCAGCAGTACAGTTCTCCCATGCCTGCCAGGTAATTGCAGTATCACTTTCAGTTGACTGAAGGTATTTCTGTATTTTTCCCATGCATGCAGACTGACATGTGTATTGTTGTTGTGAGTAGTATAGGTGTGTCTGATTCTGTTGGCGGGGTTGATCCCTTGCTGAATAATGTTTTAACCCATTTAATCCAGAATTTTTCCCAGACATGAAAATATCCAAATCAAGTGTCATTAGTAACCCTTTGAATTAATCAATCATTATTTTTTTGAAATTTTAATGGAAAAGTAGGTGAAAAAGTGTGTTTTATGGTCGGTCACAATTGTGACCGGTGGTATAATGTTACGTATACTGAATTAACATATTTCTCCTATGCAGTTATCAAAGTTTTTATATATCCAAACCCAGTTATTAACACATTTAAAACTCTGTCACTAGCAGTCCCTAACATTGCTACTAGAATGCCCCGTCACATTCTAGTGTGACTATTTTACACATCAAAAACCCTTATACAACACGATATGAATACTGAGAGCAAAGACAAAAAAACAACAACCATCAACCTATTTCAACATTGTTAATTTATTGTAACATACATTGTAACACTGTTACTTTAGTACAACATGTACTGAAACATTAATATTGTAACTTTATTGTAACATTTGAACTTGTACTTTAGTGCAATATTCATTGTAACATTGTCATTGTGACATTTTAGTGCAACATTCACTAACAACTGTATAGCAGTCGTGTGATTCATTCCCACTGAACAGAAAGGTAACATTTAGGATAGAGGTAGCCTGTAGAATATGCATTAAAGTAGAGGCCTACACTGAACAAAATACAATTTTATATATATATATATATATATATGTCATAGAGGTAGGCTTCAGAACCAAGTGCAAGATTAGTTTGTGCATCACTATTTTGAACTGTGATCAGTCAGTCCTACTGTCATACAGTATGTCTTGAATCAATTGACCTTCTTTTCCAAAAACATTTCAGTCATTTTGATTGTCTTTTTCGTCGACTTTTCTTTTCTTCCTAGAGTACGTTGTACTGCTTCTCCTCACCCTTTATCGACTTTTCTATTTTTCTTTTATTGTCTTTTTCAGCCCTTTTTCATTCGCTCTTATCTCCTTTTCTACTGTCCATGGTATATCTTGAAGCACTCAATGTACAGTGGTGGTTTGCATTTCTCACATGCATAGGTAGTACGTTTGTCACAATGACGACTTCTCTGGAACCGGCCAATCGTGTTGATTGGCCAGTGAGAAGCTTTGTCATATCTTGCCTGGTCTTCAACAGTAGCAGCCAGTAAAGATCTCCTTCCGTGGCTCAGTGGTTTCGTGCCAAACTTTTGCATATTTGGGCTGTATACTATGTGTTTTGGAATCACATCGGTGGCAGGCCTCTTCGATCGTTTGAAAACTCAATCTTTATTTTTGACCACCTGCAGCTTTTCCCTTGACTCTTCTGGCTGACCCCTATGGCTTGTAAAGGCCCTTGGCTCTTCATTATCAACAATGGAGGGGGGTGGGGAAGGTTATGGATGGGGGGTGGGGGTGGTGAGGTGTAGGTCATCATCACTGATAACGTTGTTCCTGTCATGATCTGTTTGCATAGGTTCAGCATATGCATTCAACAGCCTGGCTGGCAAATGGCCTGTCCATAGTCCATATCTGACCCATCGCTATCACAATCACTCAGGACAGCATCTTTCTCATTTTGAGGGATAACTGCAATGTTGCATGCCTTGTCTGGGCAGTCACCTAGATCCAACATATCCAGAACTTGACTCAAAGTGAAACTAAAAGAAAGAGCAGAGTAGAAAGTTAGGTAGAACAAGAACTATGTATGTGTATAAGTATGTGTATACCTAGATGCACTGTGTTATCCCAGCGGTCACTATTGTTGCCGTCAACATGTTTACTCATTCTATGACCACACTGAACAAAGTTGAGTAATTGCAAATGCATATATCAATACTAGACACCTTACAGATGATGTGTACCAAAAATCTTTGTCCTATCTTTATGTTAACATACTTTACTAACCTTTTGTTTGGGAGCTTTGATGCAGCCATCCTCTTCTCATGGTGCTACCAGGAATTAAACAGCTCGGGTCATGTGACAATTTACACTAAACATGTGACACTGCACATCTTTCATTGAGACCCTTTATTATTCCAATATTTGCTGGAAATGCATTGATACATCATTCAGTAAAAGTTTTAGAGCCTTATAACTGAAAACGTTTTTTATGGTCACTATTGTGACCAATGGAATTAAATAGGTTAATGTGAATAGTAGTAGTAGTATATAGTAGTGTCAGCAGCACAATAAGGTATTGGGCTCCATCCTGCATAGCACTCTGATTATCATTTCAGATGTGTGACATGATGTTGTTGTTATGTCTCCTGTCCTTCTGTCAGTGTGGGGTGCCCTGCTCTCCCCTCTGTCACCCCCTGCTCCCCTCTGGCCCCCCCTGCTCCCCTCTGGCCCCCCCTGCTCCCCTCTGTCACCCCCTGCTCCCCTCTGTCACCCCCTGCTCCCCTCTGTCACCCCCTGCTCCCCTCTGGCCCCCCCTGCTCCCCTCTGGCCCCCCCTGCTCCCCTCTGGCCCCCCCTGCTCCCCTCTCTCACCCCCTGTCTTTCTGAGACAGCCTGGGTTAGCAGCGCTCCTTGCTTACACACTCACTGTAATCGTATTGAAATGGAGGAGCGGGCTGGGGGAGACACTGTGGGAAGAAACGTAATTGCTTGTTATACATTTAGTAACAGGCTAATAGTATCAGGCTATGACGTGTTGTATTGTCATATTTAATGTACAGAATTGCTCATGACATGTCTGTGATTACTGTATGTGTAATGACATTCAGACCTAGAATGTGTATTTCAGTGTCACTGGCATTGGATTTAACTGGGGACTCTTTGTGGATCTCCAGTTCCCCATGGAGTACATGGCATCAGTTAACCTGCTGTGAAGTCTTGCCTGTTGGATTCCTTTGTGCTTCCTTTCATGATAAATGGGTCAGTGAAATGAGACCCAAGAGACAAGTTCCTCCACTCAGTTCCATAATATAATCTGTGCATGCACGTGTGCTTGTGTCTGTGTGTGTGTGTGTGAGTGGTTATGTCTGCGTGTGTGTATGTTACTATGCTAATGTCTGTGTACACAGCTCAGGGGAGACCACCGCTGCGCTGCCATGGTTGTGTGTGTGTGGAGGAGCTGGGGGAGTTGAGGAAGTCATTAGTGTTATTACTCTGAGTGTATGAGCCAGTGTACATACGTGTGTTTGTGCTGGAAAGACCTGCTCAAATATCTGCTTAACATTCTGCAGCTCTTCTGAGCAAGTAACTCCCTCAGAGCACATGTACACACACTACCACCATTGTCCCTGCCGTCTCCGTCTTTAATGCATTATTATTTGTGCCGTTATTGTTTCCTCAAATTGGAAGTTCTTATGGATAAATGGCTCTATTGGGTATCATTTGTCAAAAGATAAATGATACCTGGACAAAACTAAAAGAGTTGCCCTTTTACTTTAGCACAGTCCAATGACAATGCCACAACAAGGTGAGTGAGGGAAGTGTGGAACAGAGTAGGGATTGTTTAAAAATTTGCATACACCTGGGAAGTTGTTGGAATAAGTTTATAGTCTGTCTGTGAAAGATGGCTCCGGTGTCTTGACACTGATGAACACAAGTGCCTGTGAATGAGGAAACAGCTCAGCCCTTGGCTGAATATCTTTATCTCATGAGGGGGAAGAAATTATACAATTTAGTAGTTTCAAGCCTGACTGTTATTATTATAATATTATATTGTTTTATATCCCTGTGGTATATCTAGGACAAAGCCGACACAGTTATCTTAGCATTTGTTCAGTTGGAGTGCAGTGGACAGCTGTAAGGAGATGAGGTTAGGAGGAGGGTAATGTAGATAATAAGGAATAAAATGGATGATGTCTGTCTGGGGTGTGTATTACACCCTGTGAAGCTGAGTTCACAGGGGTGAGCGCAAACACTGATTACATTTTGTTGTCGTTTTGCTCCAGGCTAAGGACTGGGATAAAGCCTAGTTTTCTCTCCCATGATGTAAAGTGAGGTTTTCATTTTGTGTCGTCCTCAAGTGCTCAGCTGATGAAAAGTGTAATCTTGCCCTCCAGGGAAAGCTACAGTAGCACTCCCAGAATAATGTTACTTAAACGAGTGGGACCTGGATAGAGAGGGAAAAGTGCAGGGAGAACAAGTGAGGCAGGATCCTGGATCATCATTTTGCTGTGTTGATCCTGCATCATCATTTTGCTGCGTTGATCCTGGATCCTCCTTTCGCTGTGTTGATCCTGGATCATCATTTCGCTGCGTTGATCCTGGATCCTCATTTCGCTGCGTTGATCCTGGATCCTCATTTCGCTGCGTTGATCCTGGATCCTCATTTCGCTGTGTTGATCCTGGATCCTCATTTAGCTGTGTTGATCCTGGATCCTCATTTAGCTGTGTTGATCCTGGATCCTCATTTCGCTGTGTTGATCCTGGATCCTCATTTCGCTGTGTTGATCCTGGATCCTCATTTCGCTGTGTTGATCCTGGATCATCATTTCGCTGTGTTGATCCTGGATCCTCATTTCGCTGTGTTGATCCTGGATCCTCATTTAGCTGTGTTGATCCTGGATCCTCATTTCGCTGTGTTGATCCTGGATCCTCATTTAGCTGTTGATCCTGGATCCTCATTTAGCTGTGTTGACTCTGGATCTAACACAGCTAAATTACATTCCAGGATACACTATGCTGTATGATTACCCAAATTCACGGCTAGATGGATGGGTCATTTTCTATATTTTGATGTAGATTTAATTATTGCTCATGATCATGCTTGGAAATGTACCAGACATGTCTGAATCACCCCATAGCATTATTTATAGTAGATAGCCAGTTGAAGTGGATTTATGAGTACAACCGCATTTTATGTCAAGCATGTATGCACACACACACTATCCTTTCTTTTGTATACATTGGCAGTAGTAGTAGCCCTATGTAGAAGACAGACTGGCTGTGCATTGTCATGACGTGACTTTGATTAATGTGATGACTGTTATTTATCAATTCAACTTGTCACGCCCTGACCATAGTTTGCGTTGTATGTTTCTATGTTTTGTTTGGTCAGGGTGTGATATGAGTGGGCATTCTATGTTGTTTGTCTGTTTCTATGTGTTTGGCCTGATATGGTTCTCAATCAGAGGCAGGTGTTAGTCGTTGTCTCTGATTGGGAGCCATATTTAGGTAGCCTGTTTTGTCTTTGTGGGTTGTGGGTGATTGTTCCTGTGTTTACTATACGGGACTGTTACGTTTTCATTCGTTTGTTACTTTGTTGTTTTTGTTCAGTGTTCTATTTCGTTATTAAAATATGGACACTTACCACGCTGCGCATTGGTCCTCCGATCCTTCCTACTACTCCTCCTCAGAAGAGGAAGAAGACGAGCGTTACACAACTAACTATGTTTAATTGTTACCCGATTAAGTTAATCATGTAACAAGTAACTCATTAGAAATTTGGGGCACCACGGAAGAAGTTTTTTAACGACTTACCATCTCCCGAATTAAACTCAAGATGATATATATAAGACAAAATCGATAACAGTAATTTATTAATCATTATCTCATATCATTCTGAACTTCACAGACTTTTTGAATCCTTAAGAACCCCAGCCTTTTCTGATTATTCAGTTCTACACACATTGATTTAATTATTTATTTACTTACTGACTAAATAATAACAAAGAATACACATACACACTTAGATGAGACAAAAGTCCCTATTGGACTGACAAGATATGACGGCTTGTTGCACAATGGAGAGGGGGTGGGGAAAGAGAGATAGAGAAGGGGACATTTATCGTGGATACATTCTATAACTATTCTCACATTAGTCATATACCTTGCACATGAACCACCGCCCGTCTGGGTAAGAAATGCAATGTATTTACATGTAGATGTCTTTGTTCGTCGTCTCTCTGTTGAGGGCACAATGTCCTTCTTCTTAGTTGTCCGTGGCTTCAATGATTCACCAGTGATTGTCTGAGGTGAGCTTCTTGCCTCTTTTCTTCCTCGGGTAGATAGTCAAAGTTCTAGATCACTGTACACGCACAACTGCAGACTGTCAAATGTTCTGGCCTAGTGAGTTTATCGTCTTCACCTCGTGTTGAGTTTCAGAGTTTCCAACCATTTCAACCTGTAGCCACAGCTGCACGCTTTCTGGTCTGGTGGTTTCAACCATTTGTAACGTTTAGCTCATGTCTGCTGGTCTGGTATGTTAATTATTAGCGAGTCCTTTTATTAAGCACCCTGGTCTTAAAGGGCGGTTCCATCACACTGACACGTTCTTCGGACCTCATTCGGGGCGTGGCTTAGTTAATGTGCAACGGACATGAAAACTATGATCTCGTTAGAAAACTAAAATCACATTCCTATCTTAACAAAAATAGTTTAAATGTTCTTCACATTGTATTAACATCATATTGGATAGAAACTTAACAGCCGAAGGGGGTTTCCTTCCTAAGTTACAGTATTTGGTTCATACAGTTTTTAATAACATCACAAAATGAAAATCAATATGGCATGATTATTATTTAGATCCCCACTGACCATTTCTAACATTCCTATCTTTCCTATGTTCCAATATTCACTTTTTGGACGTTATAGTTTTGGTGGCAAAAGTTTCCTGGAGGACAACGGCATTCTTTTGGTTGATACTGAAGAGCAGGAAAGGGTTCTCTGCTACATAAGATTTATGATTGGCGTGAGGTGTCATAAAACCAGCCCGGCCCCCCGTCTCCTCTCCTGTGGGAGAGAGGGTGTCTGGCTATCTGTCAGCCATTTGCCAAGCTGATCTGAGGCCTTGGATCCTCGACCAGGAGAGTCATGACAGCATTTCCCCCTGGTTGCTGGTGCATACAGACAGACAGACAGTGAGGCAAGGAGGGAGAAAGGAAGGAAGGAAGGCCAGTCAGCCCATCAGATTGTCCTTCTTCTGTATTCAGTTCACACACGCTCAAGGACAGCACTGTCTAGCCACTAGTCGCCTCTCGCTCTTTGTCTCTCCCTCTCTGTCTCTCTCTATTTTTGTCTTTCTGTCTCTCTCTCCATTTCACTCTTTATCTTGCTCTCTCTGTCTTCCTCTCTTCCATTTCTCTCTCTTTCTTCCCCGCTTTCTCCCTGCTTCTCTCTGCCTTTGTCTCTGCCTCTCTTCATCTTTCTCTCCCCCCCTTCTCTCTCCCCTTCCCTCTCCCTCTCCCTCCTCCCTGTCACCACCTCTGCCAGGCTGCATGACAGTGAGCCAGAGTAAATATATAGCAGTAACTGGCAGTGTAATCATTAAGAATCCCTGAGCAACTATTACTTTATCTGAGAATCGCTTAGCAGTCCACATTTTGCTGAGAGACAGAGAGAGAGAGAGAAGTTGAGAGAAGGGGGGCTGAGAAAAAGAGAAAGAGGGAGGGGGGGCTGAGAGAAAGAGGGAGATGGAGAGATCAGAGTATGTGTGTGTCTGCTGCTCAGCCAGTCCAGTCATGATGAGTCAGGGTGATTCGTTTTATTGTGCCACTGAGGAGGATGTTTCATGACCTGAAATCAAAGATCCCAGAAATGTTCCATATGCACAAAAAGCTTATTTCTCTCAAATGTTGTGCGCACATTTGTTTACATAGCTGTTAGTGAACATTCATCCATTGCCAAGATAATCCATCCACCTGACAGGTGTGGCATATCAAGAAGCTGATTAAACAGCATGATCATTACACAGGTGCACATTGTGCTGGGGACAATAAACGCTTACAGATGTCTCAAGTTTTGAAGGAGCATTGCAATTGGCATGCTGACTACAGAAATGTCTACCATTCGTGTCCACTGACATGAATCACGGTTTCAACTGTACCGGGCAGATGGCAGACAGCGTGTGTCACGAACGCTGTCGTCGTGGAAATGACCGGACCAAGGTGCAGTGTGGTGAGCGTACATTTCTTTATTTGATAAATGTCGCCAACAAAACAAAGAACAAGGAAACGACCGTGAAGCTTACTTAGGCTATAATGCCACTAACAAAGACAACTACCCACAAATACCAGAGGAAAAAAGGCTGCCTAAGTATGATTCCCAATCAGAGACAACGATAGACAACTGTCCCTGATTGAGAACCATACCCGACCAAAACATAGAAACAAAGAACATAGAGTTTCCCACCCGGGTCACACCCTGACCAACCAAACACAGAGAATAAAAAGATCTCTACGGTCAGGGCGTGACAGTACTCCCCCCCCCCCCCCCCCCCCAAAGGTGCGGACTCCGGCCGCAAACCTGACACTCTAGGGGTGGGTCCGGGTGGGCATCTACTTCGGTGGCGCCTCTGGTGCGGGGACCCTCGTTGCAGGCCCCGGACTGGGGACCATTGCCGGAGGCTCCGGACTGGGGAACCTCGCCGCAGGCCCCGGACTGGGAACCCTCGCCGCAGGCCCCGGACTGGGAACCCTCGCCGCAGGCCCTGGACTGGGGACCGTCGCCGGTGGCCCTGGACTGGGGACCGTCGCCGGTGGCCCTGGACTGGGGACCGTCGCCGGTGGCCCTGGACTGGGGACCGTCGCCGGTGGCCCTGGACTGGGGACCGTCGCCGGTGGCTCCGGACTGGGGACCGTCGCCGGAGGCACCGGACTGGGTACGTCGCCGGAGGCACCGGACTGGGGACCGTCGCCGGAGGCACCGGACTGGGGACCGTCGCCGGAGGCACCGGACTGGGGACCGTCGCCGGAGGCACCGGACTGGGGACCGTCGCCGGAGGCACCGGACTGGGGACCGTCGCCGGAGGCACCGGACTGGGGACCGTCGCCGGAGGCACCGGACTGGGGACCGTCGCCGGGGGCTCCGGACTGGGGACCGTCGCCGGGGGCTCCGGACTGGGGACCGTCGCCGGGGGCTCCGGACTGGGGACCGTCGCCGGGGGCTCCGGACTGGGGACCGTCGCCGGGGGCTCCGGACTGGGGACCGTCGCCGGAGGCTCCGGACTGGGGACCGTCGTTCGAGGCTCCGGACTGTGGCCTGTCGTTCGAGGCTCCGGACTGTGGCCCGTTGTTGGAGGTTCCGGACTCTGAAACGTCGCCGGAAGCTCTGGACTGGGAACTGTCGCCGGAAGCTCTGGACTGTGGAGACGCACTGGAGGCTTGATGCATGGGACCGGTACCGGTGGCACCAGGCTGATGACCCGCACCTCAGGACGAGTGCGGAGAGGAGGCACCGGACGTACTGGACTGTGGAGGCGTACTGGAGGTCTGATACGTAGGACTGGTACCGGTGGCACGGGGGTGATGACACGCACCTCAGGCGAGTGTGGAGAGGAGGCACAGGACGTACTGGACTGTGGAGGCGTACTGGAGGTCTAGTGCGCATAGCTGACACCACTCGTCCTGGCTGGATACCCACTTTGGCTCAGCACGTGCGGAGCGCAGGCACAGGACACACTGTGGCCCAGCACGTGAGGAGCGCAGGCACAGGACACACTGGGCTGTGACAGCGCACCGGAGACACGTGGAGGTCTAGAGCGCAGAGCTGACACCTCTCGTCCTGGCTGGATACCCACTTTGGCTCAGCACGTGCGGAGCGCAGGCACAGGACACACTGTGGCCCAGCACGTGCGGAGCGCAGGCACAGGACACACTGGGCTGTGACAGCGCACCGGAGACACAGTGCGTAGAGCCGGCGCAGGATGCCCTGGACCGAAGAGGCGCACCGGAGACCAGGAGCGCTGTGCTGGCACAATCCGTCCTGGCTGGATGCCCACTCTAGCCCGGCCGATGCGGGGAGCTGGAATATAGCGCACCGGGCTGTGAACGTGCACTGGAGACACCGTACGCTTCACCGCATAACACGGTGCCTGACCAGTACCACGCTCCCTACCGTGAGCAAGTCTTGGTTATGTTGAGGGATAGGTTGTTATTCTGGCACCACCCGGCCAGGTCTCTGACCTCCTCCCTATAGGCTGTCTCGTCGGTGATGAGGCTGCTACCACTGTTGTGTCGTCTGCAAACTTAATGATGGTGTTGGAGTCGTGCCTGGCCATGCAGTCGTGAGCACGCACCCCTGGGGAGCTCCAGTGTTGAGGATCAGCGTGGCAGATGTGTTGCTACCTACCCTCACCCCCTGGGGGGCGGCCCGTCAGGAAGTCCAGGATCCAGTTGCAGAGGGAGGTGTTTAGTCCCAGGTTCCTTAGCTTAGTGATGAGCTTTGAGGGTTCCTCTGGTGTTGAATGCTGAACTGTAGTCAATGAATAGCATTCTCACGTAGGTGTTCCTTTTGTCCAGGTGGGAAGGGGCAGTGTGGAGTGCAATAGAGATTGCATCATCTGTGGATCTGTTTGGGCGCTATGCAAATTGGAGTGGGTCTAGGGTTTCTGGAATAATGGTGTTGATCTGAGCCATTACCAGCCTTTCAAAGCACTTCATGGCTACGGACGTGAGTGCCAAGGATCTGTAGTCATTTAGGCAGGTTGCCTTTGGGTTCTTGGGCACAGGTCTGCTTGGAACATGTTGGTATTACAGACTCAATCAGGGACATGTTGAAAATGTCAGTGAAGACACCTGCCAGTTGGTCAGCACATGCCCGGAGCACACGTCCTGGTAATCTGTCTGGCACCGCAGCCTTGTGAATGTTGACCTGTTTAGAGGTCTTACTCACGTCGGCTACGGAGAGCGTGATCACACAGTCGTCCGGAACAGCTGATGCTCTCATGCATGCCTCAGTGTTGCTTGCCTCGAAGCGAGCATAGAAGTGATTTAGCTCGTCGTGTCACTGGGCAGCTCGCGGCTGTGCTTCCCTTTGTAGTCTGTAATAGTTTTCAAGCCCTGCCACATCCGACGAGCGTCGGAGCCGGTGTAGTATGATTCAATCTTAGCCCTGTATTGACGCTTTGCCTGTTTGATGGTTCGTCGCAGGGCATAGCGGGATTTCTTATAAGCTTCCGGGTTAGAGTCACGCACCTTGAAAGCGGGAGCTCTACCCTTTAGCTCTGTGCGAATGTTGCCTGTAATCCATGGCTTCTGTTTGGGGTATGTACTAGAGGTCGACCGATTAACTTCTTGTGGGCAGGGGCCAGCATTTTCACTTTCGGAAAAATAGCATGCAAAAATTCAACTGCCTGCTACTCATCCCCAGAATATAAGATATGCATATCATTAGTAGATTTTGATAGAAAACACTCTGAAGTTTCTAAAACTGTTTGAATCATATCTGTGAGAATAACAGAACTTATGTAGCAGGCAAAACCCTGAGGACAAACCATTCAGATATTTTTTTTGTTTTGATGTCACTGTCTTTTTAATGAGTTATCTTAGAGACACCAGATTTCTAATGGACTTGCTTGCAGTTCCTACCGCTTCCACTGGATGTCACCAGTCCTTGGAAATTGGTTGAGGTTATTACTTTGTGTACTGAAGAAGTAGGGCTATCCTAAATGAGGGTCACATGAAGTAAATTTTTTGAGAGAGCCACGTTACGAAAAAAGTTGCGTCAGTTTGTTTTCTTTTGTATTGGACACAGATCATCCCGTCTTCAAATTGATCGATTATTAACGTTTAAAAATACCTAACGTTGTATTACAAAATTAGTTTGAAATGTTTTGGTAAAGTTTACATGTAACTTTTGATATATTTTGTAGAGAAGTGGCGATAGTTGGAAGCTGTGTTTTTCTGGATGAAACGCGCCAAATAAATTGACATTTTGGATATATATCGACGGAATTAATCGAACAAAAGGACCATTTGTGATGTTTATGGGACATATTGGAGTGCCAACAAAATAATTTTGTCAAAGGTAAGGCATGATTTATATATTTTTTATTCGTTTTGTGTCGTGCTTGCAGTGTTGAAATATGCTACTCTGTTTGTTTACTGTTGTGCTGTCATCAAATAATAGCATCTTATGCTTTCGCCGAAAAGCCTTTTTGAAATATGACATGTTGGCTGGATTCACAACGAGTGTAGCTTTAATTTGGTATCTTACATGTGTGATTTAATGAAAGTTTGATTTTTATATCATGTTATTTGAATATGGCGCGCTGTATTTTCCCTGGCTATTGGCCGGTGGGACGTTTGCTTCCCACCTGCCCCAGAGAGGTTAATCGGAATGGCCGATTAATTAGGGCCGATTTCAAGTTTTCATAACAATCAAAAATTGGTATTTTTGGACACCGATTTATTTTAAATATTATTATTATATTTTTTTTACACCTTTATTTAACTAGGCAAGTCAGTTAAGAACACATTGTTATTTTCAATGACGGCCTAGGAACGGTGTGTTAACTGCCTTATTCAGGGGCAGAACGACAGATTTTTACCTTGTCAGCTCGGGGATTCAATCTTGCAACCTTACGGTTAACTAGTCCAACGCTCTAACCACCTGCCTCTCATTGCACTCCACGAGGAGCCTGCCTGTTACGCGAATGCAGTAAGAAGCCAAGGTAAGTTGCTAGCTAGCATTAAACTTATCTTATAAAAAACGATCAATTAATCAATCATAATCACTAGTTAACTACACATGGTTGATGATATTACTAGTTTATCGAGCGTGTCCTGCGTTGCATATAATCGATGCGGTGCGCATTCGCGGAAAAAGGACTGTCGTTGCTCCAACGTGTACCTAACCATAAACATCAATGCCTTTCTTAAAATCAATACACAGAAGTATATATTTTTACACCTGCATATTTAGCTAAAGTAAATCCAGGTTAGCAGGCAATATTAACCAGGTGAAATTGTGTCACTTCTCTTGTGTTCATTGCACGCAGAGTCAGGGTATATGCGATAATAATTAACGTTTTGTTTTCTAAATGATAGTTTCCGGATTCTACCATATTAATGACCAAAGGTTCGTATTTCTGTGTGTTATTATGTTATAATTAAGTCTATGATTTGATAGAGCAGTCTGACTGAGCGATGGTAGGCAGCAGCAGGCTTGTAAGCATTCATTCAAACAGCACTTTCGTGCGTTTTGCCAGCAGCTCTTCACTGTGCTTCAAGCATTGCGCTGTTTATGACTTCAAGCCTATCAACTCCCGAGATTAGGCTGGTGTAACCGATGTAAAATGGCTAGCTAGTTAGCGGGGTGTGCGTTAATAGCGTTTCAAACGTCACTTGCTCTGAGACTTGGAGTAGTTGTTCCCCTTGCTCTGCATGGGTAATGCTGCTTCGAGGGTGGCTGTTGTCGATGTGTTCCTCGTTCGAGCCCAGGTAGGAGCGAGGAGAGGGACGGAAGCTATACTGTTACACTGGCAATACTAAAGTGCCCATAAGAACATCCAATAGTCAAAGGTATATGGAATACAAATGGTATAGAGAGAAAAAGTCCTATAAATACTATATTAACGACAACTTAAAACCTCTTACCTTGGAATATTGAAGTCTCATGTTAAAAGGAACCACCGGCTTTCATATGTTCTCATGTTCTGAGCAAGGAACTTAAACGTTAGCTTTTTTACATGGCACATATTGCACTTTTACTTTCTTCTCCAACACTTTGTTTTTGCATTATTTAAACCAAATTGAACATGTTTCATTATAAAATTTGAGGCTAAATTGATTTTTATTGATATATTATATTAAGTTAAAATAAGTGTTCATTCAGTATTGTTGTAATTGTCATTATTACAAATAAATATTTAAAAAATCGGCCGATTAATTAGTATCGGCTTTTTTTGGTCCTCCAATAATCGGTATCGGCGTTGAAAAATCATAATCGGTCGAACTCTATTATGTACGTACAGTCACTGTGAGGACGACGTCCTCAATGCACTTATTGATAAAGCCAGTTACTGATGTGGTGTGTTCCTCAATGTCATCTGAAGAATCCCGGAACATGTTCCAGTCTGTGATAGCAAAACAGTCCTGTAGTTTAGCATCTGCTTCATCTGACCACTTTTTTATAGACCGAGTCACTGGTGCTTCCTTCTTTAATTTTTGCTTGTAAGCAGGAATCAGGAGGATAGAGTTGTGGTCGGATTTACCAAATGGAGGGCGAGGGAGAGCTTTGTACACGTCTCTGTGTGTGGAGTACAGGTGACATAGAATCTCTACTTAACCTTTCTAGGACACACGTTCCATTAGCGGAACCCCCCCCACAACATTCCGCTGAAAAGGCAGCGCGGGAAATTCAAAAATATTTTTGAGAAATATGTAACTTTCACACAATAACAAGTCCAATACAGCAAATGAAAGATAAACATCTTGTTAATCTACCCATCGTGTCCGATTTCAAAAATGCTTTACAGCGAAAACACAACATATGATTATGTTAGATCACCGCCAAGTCCAAAAAACACACAGCCATTTTCCCAGCCAAAGATAGGAGTCACAAAACGCAGAAATAGAGATAAAATTAATCACTAACCTTTGATGATCTTCATCAGATGACACTCATAGGACATCATGTTACACAATACATGTATGTTTTGTTCGATAATGTGCATATTTATATCACAAATCTCAGTGTACATTGGCGCCATGTTCAGAAATGCCTCCAAAATATCTGGAGAAATTGCAGAGCCACATCAAATAACGGGAAATACTCATCATAAACTTTGATGAAAGATACATGTTTTTCATAGAATTAAAGATACACTTGTTCTTAATGCAACCGCTGTGTCAGATTTTAAAAAAACTTTACGGAAAAAGCACACCATGCAATAATCTGAGACGGCGCTCAGAAATAACAACATTTCTCCGCCATGTTGGAGTCAACAGAAGTCAGAAATAGCATTATAAATATTCACTTACCTTTGATGATCTTCATCAGAATGCACTCCCTGGAATCCCAGTTCCACAATAAATGTTTGTTTTGTTCGATAATGTCCATCGTTTATGTCCAAATTCCTCCTTGTTGTTTAGGTCCAGGCAAAAGTTCGGACGGAAACTCATATTATAGTCCGTAGAAACATGTCAAACGAAGTATAGAATCAATCTTTAGGATGTTTTTAACATAAATCTTCAATAATGTTCCAACCGGAGAATTCCTTTGTCTTCAGAAATGCAGCTGTGCTGTTAAGTAAATCAGGTGTTAAATGAGGTGAAAAGGAGATTGGAGTGCCACTAATGTGCTTGATACTTAACTATCTGGTGTGATACTGTACATCATGAGGACAAAGGACTTCTCAGTGAGCACACTACAATTAGTGTCTCCGAAGCTCATGCCCTCATGGGGACATTTTAATGGCTGCGAACCATCTCCATCTACAGTACATAATCAGAGGGGAGGAAGGGAGGTGGGGAGGTATGGGGGCTGGTGGGGCGGTGAGGTGGGGAGGTAGGAGGGCTGGTGGGGCAGTGAGGTGGGTAAGGGAGGTGGGGAGGTAGGAGGGCTGGTGGGGCGGTGAGGTGGGTAAGGGAGGTGGGGAGGTAGGAGGGCTGGTGGGGCGGTGAGGTGGGTAAGGGAGGTGGGGAGGTAGGAGGGCTGGTGGGAAGGTGAGGTGGGTAAGGGAGGCAGGGAGGGAGGTAGGGAGGGGAGGGAGGGGGCAGTCTTGGTAGATTTGTCATTCTTGAGCCTCTTCGACTCAGCTGTGACAGCAAAGCACTCCCCATTCATCCTGGATACATACAAACAGACAGACAGAGAGCCACGAGATGAGAGAAAACATAAATAATACACCTTCTCTCGCCGCTGCCTGCTGTCACACACACAGCCCCACTACATGGTGGTGTAACAAAAAAAGCATATACTCTCAGTGGACAGTTTATTAGGTACACATAGTATCGGGCCGCAGAACAGCCTGAATTCTTCAGGGCATGGAAATGTTGCTCAGTTTGTATCAAGGGACTTAACGTGTGCAGAAAATCATTCCCCACACCATTACACCACCAGACTGTACCGTTGACACCAGGCAGGATGGGGCCATGGCCTCATGCGGCTTACGCCAAATTCTGACTCTACCATTAGCATGTCACAACAGGAACCGTTTTTTCTTGTTTTTAGATGATAGGAGTGGAACCCGGTGTGGTCGTCTGCTGCAATAGCCCATCTGTGACAAGGACCGACGAGTTGTGTGTTCCGAAATGCCGTTCTGCACACCACTGTTGTACCGCGCCATTATTTGCCTGTTTGTGGCCCACCTGTTAGCTTGCACGATTCTTGTCATTCTCCTTCAACTTCTCATCAACAAGCTGTTTTCGCCAACATGACTGGATGTTGTTTGTCACACAGTGTCGTGTGTCAAAAGCCCAGGACCGGCGCGGCTGGCACTGACGATCATACCATGCTCAAAGTCACTTAAGTCAACCTTTTTTCCCATCATAATGTTCAATAGAACAGAAACTGAATGCCTCGATGCCTGCTTTATATAGCAAGCCGCGTGACTCACTGTCTGTAGGAGAGAAACATTTTCGTGAACTGGGTGGTGTACTTAATCAACTGTCCACTAAGGGTATATCCAGACTCATGATCTATCAGACCTGTTTATATTGGATGTTTTATGTTGCCATGGGGATGCCCGGACATGCCTGATGATATATATAAATAAGAGAGAGAGAGAGAGACTTTTTGTCTTTCTTTACTGAAACATTCTCATTTCATTTAAAACTCACCCCCCCTTAAAAAAAACTAAATATATCCTGTACTGCATACATGTACCATACTCACCTTTCCATCTACCACATGATACAAACCACCATCACAATACACAAAAACAATACCCTCTCCTACAACCGTATATCCAAAACATCTTCCCCAGCAATACAGACAGCCCCTCCAACACACCATATCTTCTCAAACATCTCCACACATTATAGCATTTTATAGAACTCAAACTCAACCCTAAGGCGCGCAGAGACCATCCCATTAAACAATAGTAAAGGGTCTGTTATCCCCCCACCTTTGACCCTGTTTCTCCTTGTTAGCCAAATAGCTAACTGCCTGAGCAAACAGAAAATTCAACAAAACACATTTTGCTTTCTCCTTACTCGAATACCTGTATCCCATTATAAACATCCCGACAGCAAAAACCACCCCCAACCTCTCACACAGACATTCCAACAGAGACATTAATGGCATTAACCTGGTGCACACAGAAAACACATGAATCACAGTTTCTTTCATTTGACAGAAAGGACACCCCTGCCCAATTCCCGGATCAACCCGTGCCAACCAGCTGTTAGTGGCCAGGGCTCCATGAAGAACCCTCCACTGGAGGTCCCCTGACCTCTTTGGTACTGGGGGTTTGTAGAGCGCCCTCCATCTAAAACCCACCATACTCTCCACCCCACATACCCCCTGCCACTGATGTGCCTTCACTCCTGTTAGGCTTCTAATGTTCCTAACCTTAACACAGAGGTTGTAGAGGGCTTTAGCTCCCACCCCCTCAAACTCCCCCAGGCTCGGAGTGTTAAAATCTAACAAGTCCTCCAGACCCCCTTGCCAGTCTCTAGTCTCTGCCGTCACCTGCAGTGGCGGAAACATTGGTGGCCCCTCTCCATTTGGCCTCTCAAACACCCCCCTTACTGGCTCAGACAGTGCCTCCTGGACTTCCTCCAGGAATCTCTCCAGCAGCCTAAGAGACGTTATTCCTGTTTGTTGCGCCAAGACCTCCGGGGTTTTCCACCCCTCCTCTCCCAGCAGTCTCAGGTCACCCAGCCTTTGTAAACCCCCTGCCATCAGTTGCCTCTGCAGGGTGGCAGACTGAACCGATCTCAAAGGGATGGCTGGGTTGTGGAAAATAGGCTCCTCCCACACCCACTGCCCAGGCTCCACACCCCCTTCTCATGTGGGCCTTAACCTGTTTGGGCTGCAGGGGCAGTATTGAGTAGCCAGATAAAAGGTGCCCATTTCAAACGGCCTCGTACTCAATTCTTGCTCGTACAATATGCATATTATTATTACTATTGGATAGAAAACACTCTCTAGTTTCTAAAACCGTTTGAATTATATCTGTGAGTAAAACAGAACTCATTTGGCACAAACTTCCTGACCAGGAAGTGGAAAGTCTGAAATCGAGGCTCTGTTCTAGTTCCTGCCTATAAATGGGCATGATACGTATTAGTATACATGCACTTCATACACCTTCCCCTGGATGTCAAGAGGCGGTGAGAGAAGAAATTGAGTGTTTATCTTGGTCTGAAGTGGAATACAAGCTCTTGGAATGACGTGTCAACCATTTCCTGTTTTCAGGAAGGCGCGAGAAGGAACCTGGATTTGCCGTTATGGACGACTAATATCTCCGGCTTTGATTTTATTTGATACATGTGACCATATCATCGTAAAGTATGTTTTTTCAATATAGTTTAATCAGATTATTGAAATTTTTTGGGGAGTTTTGCCGTGTTCCGTTCTCTTCCGTTTGTTGACATGGAGAGTTTCGTGCCACTTGGCTAGTGTGCTTGCTAAATCGAGAGGGAAAGAGGCCGTTCTAAATCCAAACAACGATTGTTCTTGACAAAGGACCCCTTGTCCAACATTCTGATGAAAGATCAGCAAAAGTAGGAAACATTTTATGATGCTATTTCATATATCTGTCGTACATGTGAACTAGTCGTCGGCGCCCAGCTTTTGGCTACTCTAGCTATAACGAAGCTGTATGTCGTAATGAAGTTATTTTTAGAATTCTAACACGGCGATTTCATTAAGAACTAATGGATCTATCATTTCCTATACAACATGTATTTTTTAGTTATGTTTATGAATAGCTATTTGGTCAGAATATGTGTGTCAGAAAAAGTGTCAGAAAAATATCCGGGCGTTGTGGGAAAAAGTAGCTACGATAGCACAATGTATAACCACTGATTTCAGCTCTAAATATGCACATTTTCGAACAAAACATAAGTGTATGTATAACCTGATGTTATAGGACTGTCATCTGATGAAGAATATCAAGGTTAGTCAAAAATTATATCTTTTACTGGTTTGTTACGATCGCTAACCTTTGCTACTGGGAAATGGCTTGTGTTTCTGGCTATTGTGGTAAGCTAATATAACGCTATATTGTGTTTTCGCTGTAAAACACTTAATAAATCGGAAATATTGGCTGGAATCACAAGATGCCTGTCTTTCATTTGCTGTACACTATGTATTTTTCAGAAATGTTTTATGATGAGTAATTAGGTATTTGACGTTGGTGTCTGTAATTATTATGGCTGCTTTCGGTGCAATTTCTGATTGTAGCTGCAATGTAAACTATGATTTATACCTGAAATATGCACATTTTTCGAACAAAACATAGATTTATTGTATAACATGTTATAAGACTGTCATCTGATGAAGTTGTTTCTTGGTTAGTTAGGTTGGCTTTGTGCATGCTACCTGTGCTGTGAAAAATGTCTGTCCTTTTTTGTATTTGGTGGTGAGCTAACATAAATATACGTGCTGTTTTCGCTGTAAAACATTTTAAAAATCGGACATGTTGGCTGGATTCACAAGATGTGTACCTTTCATTTGCTGTATTGGACTTGTTAATGTGTGAAAGTTAAATATTTCAAAAATATATATTTTGAATTTCGCGCCCTGCACTTGAAGTGGCTGTTGTCCTATTGATCCCGACTTAGGGCTTGCAGCCAGAAGAAGTTAATAGCTGCCAGGTCCTCAGCACCGCAGAGTAAAACTCTGAGAGACCTGCTGTACTCAGCCTCTCCAGCTTCAAGAGGAACAGCTGCCGGTCCAACCCTAATCCGCCAGCTCTCCTCAGCAGCGCGCATGCTGGTTCCCTCCAGCCAACATCAGTATGGTACAGCAGTCTCTGCACCGCCTTTAGCCGGAAAGCAGCCATCCTGCTCTCCAGTTCCACCAGGCCCTGTCCTCATTCTCCCTAACAGGTGGTAATCCATTGTACAGTTCCAGTCACCTCCGATCACCAGCGTCTCCTCAGGCGCTACTTGTGAGAGTTCCTGTCTAAGACTCCCAAATAGAACCCCTCTTTCTCTCCCTGTGTTAGGCGCATACACATTTATAAAGACAAAACCCATGTTGTTAATTTCTGCTTTAACAACAAGCAACCTACCCCTACACACCTCCTTTGAGGAGCAAATTTTTACAGACAGACCCGGTGCAAAAAGGACTGCCACCCCTGCACTAAGATTTGTCCCATGGCTCAACACACTTGCCCCTTTCCACCAGAGCCCCCAATCAACTTCATTCACCACATCACTATGTGTCTCCTGCAGAAACAACACATGTACTTTGATTTGTTTTACATATTCACCCAACACACTCCTCTTTCCCGCATCTCTGGCGCCATTTATATTGAGCGAGCCTACCCGAAGAGTCTCCATAAGAAGTGGGAGAAAAGCCAGCAGAGAAATAGACCAATAGCAAAGCTCAAAAAGCCCCAGTGTCAGAAAGAAATTAAACATTTAAACAGTGTCTGAAGGTAAACCTTTACGCACTGTTGTGACCCACTTCCTCAACCTAAACCGTTTCCTGGGTGAGAGGACACCATGCCCCTCATTTCTCATAGCAAGTTGTACTGATCTTACAAACTTTCTAGGATCAGGAAAAAAAGCCTCAAGATTAACTTTTTTCCCCTTAGTCTCATTCAGGAACCTTGTCAGTTCTCTCAACGTGTACTTAGACCCCTCTGGTTGACTGGCTGTCAGCTCCGGGCCAATTGAAGAGGAGTCTGAAAAAAATAACTCCTCATCCTCTTCCTCAGACTCACTTTCCTCCTCATCTCTATCTCCCACCCTGACCACCTGCCCTTTCTCTCTGGTTAGGGCCTCACCCACAGCAACAGGCAACATTTCCATGGTGCCTTTGTCCACACCCTTTTTCCTTTTCCGCTTGACACCCTCCTCCTCCCCCCCTAATCTCTTACACTTCCCCACTATACTCTCCTCATCCACTAGAATAACCTGACTAGACCCAGTATCATCTACACCACCCTCCATAGCATGACTAGGGCCAGCCTCAGCTACCCCACCATCTCTAGCCTGACTAGACCCAGCCTCTGCTTCCCCACCATCTCTAGCCTGACTAGACCCAGCCTCCACTACCCCACCATCTCTAGCCTGACTAAACTCAGCTTCAGCTACCCCACCATCTCTAGACTGACTAGGCCCAGCCTCTGCTGTCTGCATCTCCTTACCCCCTGCACTTTGACCTCGATTTCCCCCACTGGCGCTTGTACCCTCACCTTGTCTACGGCCTTTATGTGGGCACGCAAAGCTCTTGTGCCCCAAATCCCCACACTCAAAACACCGTAGACTATCTGTGCTGGCAAAACCTGCATAGAGCCCCTCCCCATGCCTCACTTTAAAATGCACATTTAGCTGTTGCTCATTGTTATTCAGAAACATAAACACTTGCCTCCGGAACGAAACAACGTGCTTAACGGCATCTGCCTGAAAGCCTGCTGACAGTACACGGAAACCGCTAGCAAACTTACCAAAACGACTCAGCTCTTTCCTAATTTGATCATCCGTAATAAACGGAAGCAAATTTGCAACTACCACTCTTGTCGAAGGGGTAGAGAGAGGTGAAATTGACACCAACACATCCCTTACAAATATTCCGCTAGCAATTAGCCTACCAACCAAATTAGCCCTTTTCATGAACACAACCACAGCTTTGTTCATTCTAGAAGCAGAATGTATAAATGCAGCTCCTACCTGTTCACTAACCGCGAGCAGAACCTCCTCCACCTTAACTCCGTTCTCAGGAACACACCTGAATCCATGCTGTATCGACAGCGTCTCCTCCGCGCTAGGCTGAGAAGCCATTGCGCACACCACACCTTCCAAACCCCAGGAAAGTTACTCTGTCCTCTTCCACCCTAACTTTGAAAAACAAAAACAAATATTGCATTAACCCTCCACCATAGAAAATAACATGTAAAGAAAAGAATCAAGGAAGTTAGTTAGGATAGAGCTTTCCACACCAAACACTCAACCTCACGAGAGAGAGAGAGAGAGAGAGAGATCAATATCTTTGGTAATCCTAGCCTTATTAGGATATCATTTTATATAGCACAATAAACCATTCAGGGTCTCTGAAATAATAGTTATTTCATTGTATGTAATGTAATTCCATGCACCATGCATTGATCTCCTTATCTACACCAATCCTCTGTCTTTCACTCCAAATAAAGCCTATTTACATGACAGTTCAGGACCTGAATGATGCGGAGCAGAAATTTCCAGATGACAGGTTTTATAGAGTGGAAATAAATAAATCAATCCACCTGTCGACAACATCAGAACCAGCTTTATGATTGAAGGAATTGGAATCAAGGAGCAGGGCTGTGTTCAGATGACGCTGCAGTGTGTAAGGGAGAAGGGAGCAGGGCTGTGTTCAGATGACGCTGCAGTGTGTAAGGGAGAAGGGAGCAGGGCTGTGTTCAGATGGGGATGTAGTGTGTAAGGGAGAAGGGAGCAGGACTGTGTTCAGATGGGGATGTAGTGTGTAAGGGAGAAGGGAGCAGGGCTGTGTTCAGATGATGCTGCAGTGTGTAAGGGAGCAGGGCTGTGTTCAGATGACGCTGCAGTGTGTACGGGAGAAGGGAGCAGGGCTGTGTTCAGATGGCGCTATAGTGTGTAAGGGGGAAGGGAGCAGGGCTGTGTTCAGATGGCGCTATAGTGTGTAAGGGAGCAGGGCTGTGTTCAGATGGCGCTATAGTGTGTAAGGGGGAAGGGAGCAGGGCTGTGTTCAGATAGGGCTGTAATATGTAAGCTGTAATCTAATGCAGATGACAATGATAGGCCTGGCCGGAGAAATCACAGAGGTCCTGGTTGATGATAGTGGAGGTCCTGGTGGCTGGTGGAGCATGGCAGGAAAAGGGTGTTTCCACTTCACTGGACTAGACGTCCCAGTCAGAGCCACTTAACTTCAGCCAACACTGTTTCCTCGTTCCTCCATTACTAGTGCTGCTCTGTAGGATTGATGCATTTGATTGTTTTTCCTTCAGATACCAAATCTGTTTTTACAAGTAATCTGTCACAGGTATTCCGGTAGATATTAATGCTAACATTTTTCGGACTAAATTGAATCCCTCTGAAAAATTTATATAAAGTTATCTACTAATTTATAGTCTGTTGTTGGGCAACAGACACAGGTCCACTGATGTCTGGAGAGCCCAGGCTCTAGTCATCAACAGCAGGTTAGTAGATACCTTTATATAAATGATGTGTTGCTTCTTTGAGATTAACAACAGGCTGTGGTTTAGTGTAGTGTTTACCTTGGCTGACAGACAGACAGATCCCCACTGCAGGCCAAAATAACACGACCTGACTACCTGTGGGTTTACGGCTACATGGGGCAAGTCTATATTCATCTTGCTCTGTGTCTGTCTCTGTGTCTGGGCTGAGGAGAGGAGGAGGAGGTAACGAGAGTGGAGGAGGGAAATGCTGGGGAAGTGATTATTGTAATTAACTGTGAAGAAGAGAGAGAGTCTGCTATTCTGTCTAAACACACCAGACGTGTCCTTCTAGTCCTGCCACTAGCTGTATTAGCTGCTTTTGGGTGATGGCTTCTGAGGCCTGAAGTAACAGCTATGCAGCCTAGTAATGGGCTGTGGGATCTGTAGGGATGGAGGGTGTCTTTCACAGATTCATACAAACTTAACACATTTAACTTGCTGCTTCCCTGTTTTAAATCGTCAAAACAAGATTGTCAACACAGTCCATGATAGAGAGACCCCCCTGTTGTTCTAGTCTGTATTTAACAGGTTAGGGCCCATGTATAACCATGGAATACGTAATGTTACATTCCATACACTGCACAGGACATAATGACAAACAATTGGCAGCTATGTGTACGCGCGTGTGTTGGGTCTACGTCTTCTAACAGTGTGTAACATACATTCTATTTAAAACCTCCCTTTTGTATTGGTTTGTGTCTGCAGAACACTGTAGGCAGTGTTCCAGCTCTTGAACTCTGTGCTCAGGTTGATTTGATTTTACAGCCAGCCAGAGCCAGTGTAATGCATTCACTTCCAAGACAAACACAGGTAACGAGCTGGGTCCAGACCAGCAGAGCGGAGGTGTTCAGAGCTGTCTCTTAACTCTCAACTCCCACCCACTCTCTCTCTCTGCTTTTCTCAGTGTCTGCTATATATTCACTCAGACAGTACTGTACAGGTCTCTCTTGTAAAATAGATTTTATGTCAATGAGAATAACCTGTGTAAATAAAGGTTAAATGAAAAGAACTGCAGTCCTCTCTCTCTCTCTCTCTCTCTCTCATCTTTAACTCCAAAACTAACAAAAATAAAAACTCCTAGCCTCCCACTCATGCTTTCTGTCCCTAACACTGAAACTAAAATTGAAACTAAATAATATAAAAACGAAACTGAAATATTTGTATACAACTAAAACTAAATAAAA
Organism: Salvelinus namaycush; assembly: GCF_016432855.1. Classification (NCBI taxonomy): domain Eukaryota; kingdom Metazoa; phylum Chordata; class Actinopteri; order Salmoniformes; family Salmonidae; genus Salvelinus; species Salvelinus namaycush. Next base: position 28,997,807 of record NC_052318.1, read on the forward strand.
ACTAGAAAATCAGGTCAGAAAACTATCGGAAACTAAACTGAATTTCTAATAAAACTGGAAAAATGTATAGAAATAAAAGGAATATAGAAACAGAGAATTATAATAACCTTGCTGTCAGCTAAGCTGAACGTTTCTGTCCTCGATCCATTGTTTTGTTGAATTTGGAGATGCAGAGGCAGACGATAAAACATCTCACTCAACGAGATGAGGAAATATCTTTGTCTCCTATTTCATGTTGAAATTAGATGTGCTTGTGTAATTTTTGAATTTGGGTGAATGAGGATCGGAATAACATTGATTGATTGTCAAACAAACTATACTGGACAAAAATATAAACACAACATGTAAAATGTTGGTCCCATGTTTCTTGAGGTGAAATAAAAGATCCCAGAAATGTTCAATATGCACAAAAAGCTTATTTCTCTCAAATGTTGTGCAAAAATTTGTTTACATCCCTGTTACTGAGAATTTCTCCTTTGCCAAGATAATCCATCCACCTGACAGGTGTGGCATATCAAGAAGTTGATTAAACGGCATGATCATTACACAGGTACACCTTGTGCTGGGGAGAATAAAAGGCCACTCTAAAATGTGCAGTTTTGTCACACAACACAATGCCACAAATGTCTCAGGTTTTGAGGGAGTGTGCAATTGGCATGCTGACTGCAGGAATGTCCACCAGAGCTGTTGCCAGAAAATGTCATGTTCATTTCTCTACCATTTAATTTCTCTACCATTTCATACCATACCAACCACCTCTAACGTCGTTTTAGAGAATTTGGCAGTACGTCCAACCGGCTTCACAACCGCAGACGTATGGGGTTGAGCGGTTTGCTGATGCCATCGTTGTGAACTGAGTGCCCCATGGTGACAGCGGAGCAGCAATTTCCAGATGACAGGTTTTAAAGAGTGGAAATAAATCAATCAATCCATGTGAAATCCATAGATTAGGGCCTAATTCATTTATTTCAATTGACTGATTTCCTTATATGAACTGTAACTCAGTAAAATCTTTGAAATTGTAGCATATTGCGTTAATATTTTTGTTCCATAGAAATAAAAGCAATAGACAAAATGGCCCTTAATTCAGAGCTCTTGAAGTGGTAATGGCCTGGGTTGTCTTTGAGCTGGGGCTGTCTTTTGACTGGGGAGGCACAGTACTACACAGCTCAGGGCCTGTTAGTGGAGGATACTAGGGACAGCATGGGCCACAGGGAGTGGGGGAGGGAGGTTAGGGAGAAGAAGGGGGTGAGTGGGAGGGAGGGAGGGAGGGGGGGGGGGCTCCCCAGTCACCAGTCACCAGCTCTTACCCCATCATTTCATTTTTTCTTTCTGTGTTAACCCGGCTGGTTAAATGAGTGGATCCCACAGCAGAGCACTCAGTGCTGCACACCACAACCATCACTCTCCCTCGCTCTCTCTCTCTCCTTCTCTTCCTCTCTCCCTCGCTCTCTCTCTCTCCTTCTCTTCCTCTCTCCCTCTCTGCTGCTGAAGGCCTGAGCCCCTGGGCTGCTCCCAGGCCTTCATTGGGCTTTGTAGCATTTCACAGAGCTGTGAGTGTGTGTGTGTGTGTGTGTGCTTGCCTCTTGTCAGCTGTCAGGCACAGTGTGCAGCTCACCTCGAGGATACAGCATTGCCGTTGTACAGGGTAATGCCAGCCAGCAAGGCTACAGTCTGTGCACACGCATGCACAAACACACACACACACATGCATGCTCACTGTACCCGGCCCAGGAAAACTGCTGAGTTGGGACTAAGATACGATAGATGTACAGTGGGGCAAAAAAGTATTTAGTCAGCCACCAATTGTGCAAGTTCTCCCACTTAAAAAGATGAGAGAGGCCTGTAATTTTCATCATAGGTACACTTCAACTATGACAGACAAAATGAGGAAAAAAATCCAGAAAATCACATTGTAGGATTTTTAATGAATTTATTTGCATATTATGGTGGAAAATAAGTATTTGGTCAATAACAAAAGTTTATCTCAATACTTTGTCATTGCCAACAAAGGGTATATAACAGAGGTCAAACGTTTTCTGTAAGTCTTCACAAGGTTTTCACACACTGTTGCTGGTATTTTGGCCCATTCCTCCATGCAGATCTCCTCTAGAGCAGTGATGTTTTGGGGCTGTTGCTGGGCAACACGGACTTTCAACTCTCTCCAAAGATTTTCTATGGGGTTGAGATCTGGAGACTGGCTAGGCCACTCCAGGACCTTGAAATGCTTCTTACGAAGCCACTCCTTCGTTGCCCGGGCGGTGTGTTTGGGATCATTGTCATGCTGAAAGACCCAGCCACGTTTCATCTTCAATGCCCTTGCTGATGGAAGGAGGTTTTCACTCAAAATCTCACAATACATGGCCCCATTCATTCTTTCCTTTACACGGATCAGTCGTCCTGGTCCCTTTGCAGAAAAACAGCCCCAAAGCATGATGTTTCCACCCCCATGCTTCACAGTAGGTATGGTGTTCTTTGGATCCAACTCAGCATTCTTTGTCCTCCAAACACGACGAGTTGAGTTTTTACCAAAAAGTTCTATTTTGGTTTCATCTGACCATATGACATTCTCCCAATCTTCTTCTGGATCATCCAAATGCTCTCTAGCAAACTTCAGACGGGCCTGGACATGTACTGGCTTAAGCAGGGGGACACGTCTGGCACTGCAGGATTTGAGTCCCTGGCGGCGTAGTGTGTTACTGATGGTAGGCTTTGTTTCTTTGGTCCCAGCTCTCTGCAGGTCATTCACTAGGTCCCGCCGTGTGGTTCTGGGATTTTTGCTCACCGTTCTTGTGATCATTTTGACCCCACGGGGTGAGATCTTGCGTGGAGCCCCAGATCGAGGGAGATTATCAGTGGTCTTGTATGTCTTCCATTTCCTAATAATTGCTCCCACAGTTGATTTCTTCAAACCAAGCTGCTTACCTATTGCAGATTCAGTCTTCCCAGCCTGGTGCAGGTCTACAATTTTGTTTCTGGTGTCCTTTGACAGCTCTTTGGTCTTGGCCATAGTGGAGTTTGGAGTGTGACTGTTTGAGGTTGTGGACAGGTGTCTTTTATACTGATAACAAGTTCAAACAGGTGCCATTAATACAGGTAACGAGTGGAGGACAGAGGAGCCTCTTAAAGAAGAAGTTACAGGTCTGTGAGAGCCAGAAATCTTGCTTGTTTGTAGGTGACCAACTACTTATTTTCCACCATAATTTGCAAATAAATTCATTAAAAATCCTACAATGTGATTTTCTGGATTTTTTTTCTCATTTTGTCTGTCATAGTTGAAGTATGATGAAAATTACAGGCCTCATCTTTTTAAGTGGGAGAACTTGCACAATTGGTGGCTGACTAAATACTTTTTTGCCCCACTGTATGTGTGTGTGTGTGTCAGAGGAATTCCAAAATTGTGTAGCTAGCCCACACTCAAAAAAGAGATTCGAATTGTATTTTTTTCAATCAGGGTGCCCTCCTTAATTATTGGGACAGTGAAGCATTTATATTTTTGGGGCTCTGTACTCCCCATTACAATAACAGGGGAGGTTAGCATTTTTTTGTGAGGGGATGATATTTGTGCATCTTTAACTTTCTCACTCATCATTATTCATGATTCATTCAAGACTATCCATAACAATGGTAGCATCCACACTAATAATGTTTGTAGACATATTCTATTTTCATTAACAATAAAGGTGACTCCAATATGACACAATACATTATTTACCATTAATTTCTATTGGGCACAAAATAATCAGAAACACACAGTCATTGTTTATTTTAAATCCAAACTTTTGGAGTATAGAGCCAAAAGAAGAAAAAAAGGCTTCAATGTCCCAATAATTATTGAGGGCACTGTATCTGGAGTTTTTATAACGAATGGACGATTCACGATATACAGTACCACTCAAAAGTTTGGACACAGCTACTCGTTCAAGGGTCTTTCTTTATTTTCACTATTTTCTACATTGTAGAATAACAGTGAAGACATCACAACTATGAAATAACACATGGAATCATGTAGTAACAAAAAAAAGTGTTAAACAAATTCTTCAAAGTAGCCACCCTTTGCCTTGAGGACAGCTTTGCACACTCGTAGCATTCTCTCAACCAGCTTCACCTGGAATGCTTTTCCAACTGTCTTGAAGGAGCTCCCACATATGCTGAGCACTTGTTGGGTGCTTTTCCTTCACTCTGCGGTCCAACTCATCCCAAACCATCTCAATTGATTGTGGAGGCTAGGTCATCTGATGAAGCACTCCATCACTCTCCTTCTTGGTCAAATAGCCCTTACACAGCCTGGAGGTGTGTTGGGTCATTGTCCTGTTGAAATACAAATGATAGTCCCACTAAGCGCAAACCAGATGGGATGGCGTATCGCTGCAAAATGCTATGGTAGCCATGCTGGTTAAGTGTGCCTTGAATTCTAAATAAATCACTGACAGTGTCACCAGCAAATTACCCCCACACCATCACACCTCCTCCTCCATGCTTCTTCATGGTGGGAAACACACATGCTGAGATCATCCGTTCACCTACTTTGCGTCTCACAAATACGCGGCGGTTGGAACCAAAAATCTCAAATTTGTACTCATCAGACCAAAGGACAGATTTCTACCGATCTAATGTCCATTGCTCATTTTTCATGGCCCAAGCAAGTCTCTTCTTCTTATTGGTGTCCTTTAGTAGTGGTTTCTTTGCAGCAATTTGACCATGAAGGCCTGATTCACGCTGTCTCCTCTGAACAGTTGTTGTTGAGATGTGTCTGTTACTTGAACTCTGTGAAGCATTTATTTGGGCTGCGATCTGAGGTAGTTACTCTAATGAATTATCCTCTGCAGCAGAGGTAACTCTGGGTCTTCATAAACAATGTTTATTACAGCAACAAGGCCAAACGCACAGGACGGCAGGCAGGCTCAGGGTCAGGTCAGGCAGAGGCCGGTAATCCAGAGGTGGGGCAAAGGTACAGGACGGCAGGCAGGGTCAGGGTCAGGGGATGGCAGAGTGGGTACAGGGTCAGGACAGGCACGGGTCAAAACGAGAAAAGAGAGACTGGGGAATAGCAGGAGCTGACACAAAAACGCTGGTTGGCTTGACAAACAAGACGAACTGGCAACAGACAAACAGAACACAGGTGATAAAGGGGCAGATGGGCGACACCTGGAAGGGGGTGGAGACAATCACAAAGACAGGTGAAACAGATCAGGGTGTGACAGTACCCCCCCTCTAGGGGCGCCACCTGGCGTCGTACCTGGGCGCATACCTGGTTGACCGGGGTGCCGGTGGTGAGAGCTGGGTCCAGGATGTCTCTAGTGGGGACCCAGCACCTCTCCTCCTGGCCATAACCCTCCCAGTCAACCAGGTACTGGAAACCCCTGCCCTGCCTCGAACCCTCAGGAGGCGTCTCATCATGTACGCCGGATTGCCATCAACGACACGGGGAGGAGGGTTGGGCCTGGAAATAGAAGACAAAGGGCTGTGAGACACGGGCTTAATTATAGACACATGGAGTGTAGGATGACTACGAAGGGTACGGGGCAACAGAAGGCGGACAGCAGAGGGGCTAATGATCTTGGAGATGGGGTAAGGGCCGATAAAGCGGGGGGACAGTTAGCGAGACTCCACCCGGAAAAGCAGATCCCGGGTGGACAGGCATACCTTCTGCCCGAGACGATACCGGGGAGCCGATGGTGATCCTCTTGTCGTCGATACCTGGAGGTGGTCTTGAGCACGGCCGACCTGGTTCTCCTCCAGGTACGACGACAGCGGCTGACAAACATCTTGGTAGAAGATATGCCAACCTCCTTTTCCTGCTCAAGGAAAAGCAGGGGCTGATACTCCAGGGAACACTCAAAGGGAGATAAGCTCAAAGGGAAGGGTGTTGCAGGTGTGTTCGACCCACACAAGCTGCTGGTGGTGTTGGCGGAGACCAGGCAGTGCAGGGTAGTTTCGAGGTCCTGGTTGGCTCGCTCCGACTGGCCGTTGGACTGGGGATGGAACCCGGAGGACAGGCTGACCGTCGACCCAATGAGGATGCAGAATGCCTTCCAGAACTGGGACGGGAACTGAGGACCCCGGTCAGAGACCATGTCCACGGGCAGTCCATGGATCTGGAAGACGTGCTGCACCATGAGCTGGTAGTTTGGGGAGAGCTATGAAGTGTGCGGCTTTGGAAAACCGATCCACCACGGTCAGGATGTCGGTGTTGCCATCAGATGAGGGAAGACCCATGAAAAAGTCCAGGGAGATGTGGGACCAGGGACGGTGGGGGACAGGCAGAGGTTGGAGGAGATCAGTCGGAGCTTGCCGAGGAGTCTTGTTCTGTGCACACACCGTGCAAGCGGCGACAAATGCGGACATGTCAGAAACCATAGTAGGCCACCAAAGTGCATTCACCAGAGCCTGCAACACAGCAGGGGCGTTGGTTAGCCCAAAGGGCATGACCAGATACTCGTAGTGGCCACTGGCTGTGTTGAAGGCGGTCTTCCACTCGTCCCCCTCTCGTATCCGCACCAGGTGGTAGGCGTTCCATAAATCCAGCTTGGAAAACACAGTTGCCCCCTGGAGCGGCTCGAAGGCCTCGGAGATGAGTGGTAGCGGGTAATGGTTTTTAACCTCTAATTCCTCCCGATCCGGGAGCACCCCCATCAGTAAAAAAGCTGACTAGCATAGCCTAGCATAGCGTCACAAGTAAATACTAGCATCTAAATATCATTAAATCACAAGTCCAAGACACCAGATGAAAGATACACATCTTGTGAATCCAGCCATCATTTCTGATTTTTAAAATGTTTTACAGGGAAGACACAATATGTAAATCTATTAGCTAACCACGTTAGCAAAAGACACCACTTTTTTTACTCCACCATTTTTTTACTGCATCAGTAGCTATCACAAATTCGACCAAATAAAGATATAAATAGCCACTAACCAAGAAACAACTTCATCAGATGACAGTCTGATAACATATTTATTGTATAGCATATGTTTGGTTAGAAAAATGTGCATATTTCAGGTATAAATCATAGTTTACCATTGCAGCCACCATCACAACTCTCACCAAAGCAACTAGAATAACTACAGAGACCATCGTGTATTACCTAAATACTCGTCATAAAACATTTATGAAAAATACACAGCGTACAGCAAATGAAAGACACAGATCTTGTGATTCCAGCCAATATTTCCGATTTCTTAAGTGTTTTACAGCGAAAACACAATATAGCGTTATATTAGCTTACCACAATAGCAAACACACAACAGCATTGATTCAAGCCAAAAATAGCAATAACGTATAAACCACCAAAATATATTAATTTTTTCACTGACCTGCTCAGAATTCTTCAGATGACAGTCCTATAACATCATATTACACAATGCATATAGAGTTTGTTCGAAAATGTGCATATTTAGCGGCACAAATCGTGGTTATACAATGAGAAAAGTAGCCAAGCTGCCAAGAAAATGTCGGGAGAAATCTTGGGAGGCACCTATTCTAATCGATAAATAATCATAAACTTGACAAAAAAATACAGGTTGGACAGCAAATGAAAGATAAATTAGTTCTTAATGCAATCGCTGTGTTACATTTTTAAAATTAACGTTACTACAACATACAGCGTGCGTTAAAGCGAGGCTGCACTGAAATTAATGGCGGCTTATGCATTTTACATTTTTCAACAGAACAACGAATTAACAGCATAAATAGTTCTTACTTTTTGATGAACTCCCATCAGAATCTTGGGAAAGGTGTCCTTTGTCCAAAAGAATCGTTGCTCGGTTGTAGAATGTCGTCTTCAACGTTGCAATTAGCAGTAAACATTAGCATGTGAGCCAGAGATACCCAACTACCTAGAACGCCACAAAAATAAATACCCGAAAATCGCAATATACTGACATAAACTGATATAATTCGGTTTAAAATAACAACATTATGATGTCTTTAAAGCCTATATCGAATAAAAACACAGCCGGATATTTCTAAGAGCTATAACCGAAGGTTCTAGTACGATATGCCAAGGTCCTCCGTGCGTCAGAGCGAAGAGGGAAAAGACCAGACACTTCCTTGCCAAGCTATTTATAACCTTTCAGATCTGCGTAGAGACTCCATTTCAACTCTCACTATTCGCTAACATCAAGGGGAAGGCGTATGCAGTGCATCTCAACCAATAGAAGACAGGCAGATTTATAAACAGATCTCAGAGCAGCTTGCAGAATTCTGCATTCTCACATCCACATAGGAAAATTGCTCTAAGTCCAGTTCTGTTTCACTCACAGATATAATTCAAACGGTTTTAGAAACTAGAAAGTGTTTTCTATCCAATAGTAATAATAATATGCATATTGTACGAGCAAGAATTGAGTACGAGGCAGTTTAATTTGGGAACGTAATTATTACAAAGTGCTAACAGCACCCCCTATTGACAAGAAGTTAACCTGAATGTCATTGATTCCCCGGGCGTCAATGCACGGGCGCAGGGTCTTGTCCTTTTTCTCCACGAAGAAGAACCCTGCTCCGGCGGAAGAGGGACGGATAAATCCAGCAACTAGGGAGCCCCCAATGTAGGTATCCATAGCCTTGGTCTCCAGTCCCGACAGAGAGTACAGACGTCCCAGGGTGGCGTGGTGCTAGGGAGACTGTCAGTCCCACAGTCATAGGGTAGATGCGGTGGAAGCGATGTGACCCGGGCCTTTTTGAATACCTCCCGGAGGTCCTGGTACTTCGCGGGAATGGCGGAGAGGTCCAGAGAACCTTCTGAGCCCCCGGGGCAGGTTGTGCTGACTTCAGGCAATGGGCGTGGCAGAACGGGCTCCAGCCCATGATGGCACCAGTAGGCCAGTTAATGAGGGGATTGTGTCATTGGAGCCAGGAGAATCCCAATACCACGGGAATCAGAGGGGACTTGATGAGCAGGAACTGGATAGCCTCGCTGTGGTTCCCCGACACCCGTAAGTTGATAGGAGTGGTGTTGTGGGTGACTCGGCCTATAGAACACCTGTCCAGCGCTCTAACGTCCATGGGATTGGAGAGGGGCTGAGTGGGGATGTTCAGCTCGGATGCCAGGGTAGTGTCCAAAAAGCTCTCGTCGGCCCCAGAGTCAATGAGAACCCGGAGAGATTTGGACTGATCTCCCCACAGCAGAATGGCATGAAAAGGGTGCGAGCAGGGGAAGCAGGAGCGTTCTCCATATGGCCCACCAGAGTACTTGTTCCTACCGGTGAGCCTGGTTTCTTTAAAGGGCAAGAGGACACGAAATGACCAAGAGTCCCCCAATACAGACAACTCTTCGTGTCAATCCTGTATTGGCGTTCCGCTGGCGACAGCCCAGCTCTGCCTTGTGGCATAGGCTCAGGAAGTGGTGACTCAGCCGTTTTCGGCAGCCCTCGGGGCAGGTCGGGAAGCCTCGGGTTCTCTCAGCAACGAGACCGTTGGGAGCTTCTCTGGATGACTCGGAGGCAAGGTGGGATCCATGGACGTGCGAGCAAAATCCAAATTCCTCTCCCTTCGTCGTTCACGTAATTGCCTATCGATACATTTTCAGGAAGTGCTTGTCTGCTTGCAGTTTTCACTTTGACTCTCATTTAATGCTATCTCTATTTTCACATGGGTCTCGCTGTGCTCTCTCTAATGGTAGTCTTCTCTCACTATGATCCCGACACAAACACAGCAGCCTTATAGGAGTGATTCATCTCTCTGTAGAAAGGTCTTCTGAAGCTCATCCAGCTCTCTCACT